>NC_052048.2:66222652-66823608 GCF_903992535.2 Arvicola amphibius
CGCCAACCTTAGCTGTCATTCTCATTAGCCAAGCCTTTGACAAGTAGGTGAGGCTGGCGGCCCCCAAACCTTGGGATCCTCCTGTCTCTGACTCTGTAACACATGCATGCTACTAAGGTCAACTTTTCTATTTCTTCTTTTTGTAAGATATGGGTTGTGGGGCTGTACCTCGGGGTTGTCGGGCAAGCGCTTTATTGACCTTCATCCTGTTTAGTGAGATAAACAGAAAACTGTTTAAGCAGCAGGTAGATCTAATACCACAGCAACAAGAAGCCACTGTGCCCTAGCTTCAGAAAGCAGCTTCTATTGGTTATTCTTCTTTTAATTATTATTAATTTGTTATGGTTTATTATAGTGTGTTATTTAACTGAACAGCAGGGAGTAGGAAGGACAGATGGACAAAGACGCTGCAAACCAACTTTCCATTTCTCTCATTCAGCAACACTTGAGTGGCCAGTTTGCTGCTCCTGGGGATTCTAGAGTACAGCTCCACCTCCATCCTTGGGAGGCACTTTCCATACTGACCTCTGCTTTGGGATTCATGGAGATGCTCTTACAGTACGGCTGAGGCCTTTTACTTTCATTTTTTAAATTTAATTATTATTGGTGCTCTTGTAGATTAAGCCTGGAGTGTCACTCATGAATATTTTTTTTTGCATTTTTTAAAATGAATACCATGCTGACTCCTAAATGTCCATAGCTGTGCTCAGTGGAGAGCACAGAGTCCATTGGTTGAATATTTGCAGAGGCTTTGCAAGCAATGCACAAGGACCCAGAAGTTGCATTTACTGGGATGAGTTATAAACATTGCATGTCATGTAAACTGGATGGATTTGTTCAGTTTGGAAAACTCACATTGTACCCCCAGAAACAAATGCACAGCAAAGCGTTTGATGGAGAAGGCTGATTAGTTTCAAAGGATCCAAAACATGAAGTAGAAAGTAAAATCTACCATGTGACTGCACCATCTCTACACGGAGTGATCACTTCATACTAGAAGAACTAAAAAATGCACAGCTTCCCAGGTTTGCTTGATTCCCAACCAAATCAGGTCCTCCTCTCTGATTTCCAGTGGCAAACACACTGTGACCCAATTTGAACACCAACCCCTTTGTCTCTCTGTAACTGAACATTTCTCTCCCACCTGCCAGTTCCTGAATAACCACTCTGAAGCTTAATATTAATTGCAAACTGTTTGGCCTGTTGTCTTAGGCTTATTATTAATATATATTATATATTATTAATATATATATATAACAACTTAAATTAACCCATTTCTATCAGTTTATACTTCACCGTGAGGCTCATGACTTGTTACTTCATATCTTACTTCCACGGTGGCTGCTAGTGTCTCTCCAACTCTGCCTTCTTTTTCTCTGTATCTCTGTTTGGATTTCCTGCCTAGCTCTATTCTGCTATTTTGGCTATTGGCCAAATCAGCTTCTTTATTAACCAATGGTAATAAAACATGTTCACAGAGTAAAGAAGAGAATCCCACATCATCTCTCAAAAGCCAGGCTGGCTGTTTATCATTAATGCTGTCTTTCAGGACTGTTTTTCTTAAACCTCCTGCTCTGACTGCTTTATTGCAGTCAGCTAGATGTGAGCATTGGTGTTGCATGAACGTTTCAGTCATAGTCCTAGTTCTAGCCTTTTCCACATACTGTGACTTTACCCAATGGACTTATGAAGCCTTCTTTAACCAGCTCAGACTCGAGTCTTGTGAGTACAACACAGTCTGGGCGTCCTGACTTAATATTAGTGCTTGTCTCTAATCATTTTTTTTCCCCCTGCGGTTCAAGTAAATAAACATGCAAGGAGGAAATTGTCAATCCAAAATGGACACCCTTGGACTAGGGGGCTGGCTAAGCAGTTAAGAGCACTTGTGGTTATTACAGATGATCCAGGTTCTATTCTACACACACATACACCAGATAAAACTGCTCACAATTCTAGTTCTGAGAGACCCAAATCCCTCCTCTGACCTCCACTGGCACCATGCATGCACATGGTGCACAGACATGCATATAGGCAAAACACTCATAGACATAAAGAATAAATCTAAAAAACTAGACACTTGCTGTCTTTCCAGGCTTTACGTATACTGACATTTTGTGTGATTTTTTTTTGTTTAATGAGACAGACACATAGCATTATCTTTTTTCCATTTGACAACTCTTATTAACAATTCTATAGAAATAGTGACATGTTAGCTCAAAATATGTAAAAGATTATTCTGAAAAATCTTAGCGAGAGAGGGAACAGCTATAAAGACAGAAAGTAGTCCCCATACCATTTCTTTTCTTTTTAGTTTTTTATATTGCTTTTATTGCAGTATGATTTTTCTCTGCTTTTTACCTTTTCCTCCCCTCTCCTCTTTTACCCTCACCCATGACCCCCATACTCCCAGTTTACTCAGAGATCTTGTCTTTTTTTCCCCTTCCTATATATATGTATGTCTCTCTCAGGGTCTTCTTTGTTGTATAGGTTCTCTGGGGTTGTGGAATATAGGCAGGCTTTTCTTTGCTTTATTCTAAAAGCCACTTATGAATGAGTACATATTATATTTGTCTTTCTGGGTCTGGGTTACCTCACTCAATATGGATTTTTCTAGATCCATCCATTTGCACGCAAATTTCAAGATGTCATTTTTTAAAATTGCTCAGTAGTACCTCATTGTGTAAATGTACCACATTTTCTTCATTCATTCTTTGGTAGAAGGGCATCTAGGTTGTTTTCAGGTTCTAGCTATTATGCATAATGCTTCTAAGAACACAGTTGAGTCCATGTCTTTGTGGTACAATTGAATATCTTATGGGTATATACCCAAAAGTGGTACTGCTGGATCTTGAGGTAGATTGTTTCCTAATTTTCTGAGATATTGTCATAATGATTTCCCAAATAGCTGTACAGGTTTATTTATTTATTTAGTGTGTGTGTGTCTCTGTGTGTGTGTGCGCGCGCGCCTGCCTGAGTGTATGTGTACTATGTATATGCAGTACCCATGCAGGCCAGAATAGAACATTGGATTTGCTCAAATATAGCGTTACAGGTAGTTGTGAGCTACTGTGTGGTTGCTGGGATCAAAATTTGCTCTTTTTCAAGAGCAGTAAACATTCGTAGCCACTAGGTACATCTCCAGCCCATTTCTTGAGTTTTAACTAAAAATGGAATGACGAAATTGAGAGTGAAAATTAGTTTAGTTTAAATATTTTTATATTGAATGAATGAGAGTTTATGAAACCTAATTGACCAGTTTTACTTCATTGGCTTAAATGTGGACCCCAAACTAGTAGCTTTGCATCTATTAATGCTGGTGGTTCTGCAGATGAAAATGGCTACCCTAGAAGGAAGCCTGTGTCACTTTAGTATTAGAAACAGCCTTGGCAGTCTAACTCTGAAACTGCATGTCTTCTGTCTTCCTGTGCATCACATCTACCCTCCTGTTAGGAACAGATGTTGTGGTCCTAGGTAAAACTAAATACCCACATAAATCCAATAGGCCCAAGTATAGAAATTTAACATTTCCTAATTCCTAACCAAAGCCAAAAAACAATTATTTTTAGCTTTCCCTTTGTATCCAAAGAAACAAAAGAAGATCCTTTGCAAATAAAATACTTTCTACTTCTTGTGCAGGAGATGGTGACGAGAAAATTATGTTTCTTAGAAAGATTTGTGGGCTTGAAAACTCAGCGTGTTTTGAGTTATGTTGGCAAACCCAAGTGCTTATTGGTTTTCTTCCTGCTTTGATGAACAAGAGCAGTGTTAGCAAAAGCAAATAAATAAAGTAGAGAGGTCTTAAATGTTCTATTATTTGGAGGTCCTGGCAATTTGTAAATCTTGGCACTGTGCATAGCCAGGCATGTGTGAACCTACACTCCCGTCGCCAGGCTGCCTGCTCCCCTGTTCTACTCCCTTGCTCCCTCATCCTCTCCTCATCCTTCTCAGTCACGTCTCCCTCTGGCTCAGCAATATATTTCTGGCTTTCTTATGTGCCACTTACAAATCAATACTCACCTCTATCCAGTGTGAGCTGTGTCCACTCCGGATGCCACTATTTCCTTTCAATCTGCCTTCACGCTAACTCATTTTGCCATTCCTCGACAAACGAAAAATAATAATCCTTCCAATTTCGGCAAAAAGCCCATTCCCTTGACACTCCATGCATTCTCACTTCTGGAACTTTCCAAAATAAACTCCTCAAAATAGTTACCTTTTCAGGTCAAGATTAAAAGCCTTCCAAGGAAAATACATTGTGTTATTTAGGAAAAAGCTAGAGTTGGAAAGAATATTATTTTCCTGTTCTTCATTCTTATATTGTAATTTTCACTTTGGGATTATAAAAGTCATTTAATATATGACTTGAAGTTATAGAAAAATCACATTAAATAAAATAAAAAAAATTGCTTGCCATCCAATGAGTGAGCAAATTACAGCTTCATTTGGTGTCTAGTCCTTCTAGTTCTTTTTCCCAGTTAGCTCTCAGGGCACAGGAATACAAATTGAGGCATTCTTTCTCAGTACCTGACTTCGAACCTAAGTAGACCAGGTGTGGCATGTTTCTGTGTTTCTCAATTACTGCAAATAAGTGAGAAATTACGTCCACAAGTCATGTCATTGATGTGTTACTTTTGATTGTCAATTTGGCTGGGGAACAGCTAGCAGATTAGTGAAGTGTATCTCAAGACATTTCCAGAGAGAGTTATCTATAGAGAAAACAGCTACCATGAGTGGGGAGAGCAGCATCCTACAGCTGTGGGGTCTGAGCTTTTGCTGTTTCCCGACAGCCGTGATGTGAGCCGTTCTCTTCTTGTCTACGATCATGTCACAGCTGAAACCAGAAAAGACATACTTCTTCTCTTGAAATTTTCTTGGGTATTTTGTCAAAGCAAAAAATAAAACAAACAAACAAGCAAACAACTGGTTGACACAAACGAAGTGTGGAGAATTGTGATTTTTATTCACTTCAGTTTGTCCTAGGAGCCTTTTGTGGTCCAGCTCTTAGCAAAGTAGAATCAGTAGAAACACACAAAATATTAACTTGCACTCTATTGGTTTTATACTTTATTTACAAATTTACATAGCTTCTTTATATGGCCCATAAATTTCTTGTGTGTGGCGGCGGGTGGGAAGGCTAAAGGCTGATGTGTAGCATCTTCCTCATTTGCTCTTCACCTTACATTTTGAGTCAGGATCCCTCCTTGAGCCTGGAGTCTGGAATTACCCACTTGGCTGGCCAGAAAGCCCTTGAGGTCCTTTTGTCTCTATCCCTCCACCACTAGAATTACAGGCATAGGGATTTTTTTTTATGTGGGTGCTGGGGACCTGAATTCAGGTACTCAGGCTTGAATGGTGACTAATTTACTGAGTCATTCATAAATATTTTTGAAGCATGCATATAAGTATTTTACTTGCCTACAACTCTAGATGAGTACAGATATTTTCAACTTTTCTTTTACTCAGTGAAACATGTTAGTATTTTCCTTGATATATTCCGACTATATGATCACTTACTCACATGTCAACCATCATTTCCCAATTTTTTTTTTCTGTGCGCTTGTGTATGTTTAAGCCTTGGGTTCTACCAGACTTGGCTTTAGTTGGAGTTATTCCTGTGAAAATGCAGGAAAATAGTCTATCACATCTATGCACACTGTGCTCTGGGCATGCAGCTGCAGAGCCAAAGCCAATGTGGTTTCATGAGTACTTTTCTCTCCTCCTCCATGAGCGATCCGAGGTGAACTCCAGATGCTGTCTAACGTAGCGTCCATCTTGTTTATTGTTTACAGATGTGGAAAGAAATCTTCCACACAGCGTTACCATGAAACCATTGTGACAATGACTATGAGCCTTCTCTCTGCTGCCTGGTTCTCCTTCAGCTCTCTCAGGAGCAGAAAGTATGTGTCTCCCTGAGTTTCTTCTGTCAGTGTTGCCTGCGTTTTAGATGACGTTCCTCGGAACTGTTCACCTGGGTTGCACTTCCCTTTGCTGCTATCCAGATTTGGCCTTGTTCCTTGAAAACTTTTAATGTCACATTTTCATTCATTTTTTGAGAGTTTCATATATGCTTAAAACGTATTTTAATCATATTCTCTCCTGCTCCTCCCTCTGACTCCTCCCAGATCCACCTGCAGCCCCTTCCGACTTCGAGTTCTTTTACAAATCAACACGCTGAGTTCAATCTGTGTTGCCAGTGCAAGCATGGATGTGGGATCTTATGCTGGAAAGTGGTTGACCTACTAGGGGCCACAACCTAAAAGAAAACTCACTGTTCCATAAAAGCCATCAACTGCCCATGACTCCTTAGCTGGAAATACAGGCTCGCAAGCTGCTCTCCTTGATGCTGGGATGTTGATCTCGTGTAGACAATCACAGCTGCTATGGGGTTTTGAGTGTAGAAGTCTTGCCATGTCCAGAAGACACTGTTTTTCTAGTCCTTCCAAACTTCTGTCTCTACAACCTTTCCACTCCAGTTTCCTCTGTGATACCTGGAATTTGGAGGGATGGAGTGTGATGCACATATTCCACTACCTTGGCTAGTCATGAGTTCCTGTTAACTGCCATCCACGACATTGCAACTCCTCTGATGAGGTCTAGAGCTATGCTAATATACAGGTATAATAGTTTTCTATTTAAATAGAGTCTTGAGGCAGTGGTAACTAAATACTCATACCCACATGGATACTATCAGGAAATCCCCTAAAGATTCTATTGGGATCAAGCATTATAAAAATTATTCCTAAACTGTTAAATGTAGCATCCAATAAGTCAAGGAGTTTCAACCCCTAACCACATGGAGAAGCTCAGTTCTCAAACTGAGAGTAAGAGCCAAAATTACACTTTGAAGTTGAACAAAAATGTGTATTAGTAAATGGAATGCTGAAGACTCTGGTTTCCAGCTGAAAATGTTGACTTCTCAGCAATTGCTTTATTCTGTAAATCTCTTCTTTCATCCTGGGCCTGTATTTCAATTCTTTGCAAGCTGAGAAACTCCTGTGCTCAGAGACTACTGTGAATTAGGAAAAAGAGAACAGCAGTGAAAACTGGAGTAATTTAATTATTTAACTTTCAATCCAATTTCTAAGGAAAGAATGTGCTACTTTAACTCCTTCTAGCTCAATGTTATTAGTTGTGAAGTGGCTTTTTAATTGTTTTGTTCATAGCATAGCTGTATGAATACTGATTGTCAACTTGATGGGTTTAGAGTCACAATTGGAGACAAACCTCTGGACATGTCTGTGTGAGAGTTTCTAGATTGAGTGATGGGGAAAGACAATACAGAGCCATTTCGTGTATTGGGGTCCTAGACTGAAAAAGTCAAAAAAAAGAATGAATTCTAACTGTGTGTGCAAAGCCATCTACCACTTTATGCTGCGAACATTCCTTCCTCATCATGATAGACTGCATTTTGGAACTGTCAGTCAAAGCCAGCTCTTCCTTCCACAAGTGGCTTTGGTCAGGTATTTTGTCATAATGAAAAGAGATATGAATATTAAAAGACAAAGTATTTTATTAATGTGAACATACAATAATACAAGTATTATCTTATAGTATAAGTGCTTTTATAAAATAAGATAGATATTAATAGCTAGTCATCATTGCAAGATTGGAAATTGTTAGGTAAGAAGAATAGAAATATCCACTCATCCCCCGCCAACCCGCTGTGGGAACTACTGGCCTACTTGATTGCTGAAGTTATTCGTTGTTTCCAAATTCTTAAATTCAATAATCTAGAGAAAACTTAAGTGAATGGGAGTCTTCTCAAGTTAATTGTTAGCAATCTCTAACACTTTGAGTCAGAGAAGGACATGGAGTAGACTCCTGGAGGTTGGGACCTGGAAACCAGAGTCTTCAGAGAGATTTGCCTGCAGGACATCTCCTGAGAGTATTCTAGCTATCAGTGACTTGCAGCGAGAAGGGAGTAGCTGGACAAAGATGCTGACTGGGAAGCATTCACGGCAAAGGCCTAGGTAACCTGTCTTCCACAGTCAATTGCTGTTGTGCCAGTTCTTCAAAAAAGCTAGAAACAGCTGGAGTTTCTGCATACAATAATGTGCTGTGCTCACTGTCACATGGTGAGGACTGAATGGTGACTACTCATGCAACGGTAATGGATTGTGGTGGTTTGTATCAAAATGGGCCCCAAGGGGAGTGGCACTATTAGGAGGTGTGCCTTGTTGGAGGAAGTGTATCACTGAATGTGTGTGTGTCGGGGGGGGGGGGCTTTGAGGTCTCTTTTGCTCAAACTTCCTTCGGTGTGACAGTCAGTCAACTTCATAATGCCCCTTGGTCAAAATGCAGCTCTCTCAGCTCCAGCACGGTGTCTGCCTGCACCTTCCAGGTTCCCTTCACGATCATAATTGACTGAACTGTACCAATTAAATGTTTTTTTTAAATAGTTGCCATGGTCATGGTCTCTCTTCACAGCAAAAAGCATCCTAACTAAGACATTGATGTTGACAGTTAAATGCTTTATGATCATCTCTATGGGGAATGAAAATTTGGTGACACAGCTCTGGTTCCAGAATGTGAGGCACCATAATACGACATCAGAGAACATTATTTTATGGTTGCTAGGTGTGAAGGATGGTGTATTGCTTGTGCCACTGTGACAAGGTACACAACAAAAGCAACTTTGTGAAGAATGGGTTATGTTTTGCTCATAGTTTGAGGATGTGGTCCCTAAGGGCAGGCAATCACATGGTGGCAGGATTGTGAGGTCACTGCTCCCATCATGTCTGCAGCAAGGGAGGAGACCAGAATGTGGGTGCTCAGCTCCTGTTTCCTTTATCTAATCTGGAACTCTAACCTACTGAGAAGTTGGGGGCAGTTTGTGGGCAAGGTAGACAAAATCTGGATTTCAACAACTCAGAGCCTAATTTGGTTCAGCCCTCTGGCTTCTTTAAAGATTAACAGACATGGAAGATTTCAGTCTCAAAATGATGGCCTCCTGCAAGGAGACAAGTAGCCACCCAGTCGCTACATGCATGTAGATGTGACTTGGGTTTTTCTAGATTCTCGGATTAAATTCTCATTTTTCTTTTCCAATCACCTAGACATCCACTCTCAAGTCATCAGATGGCTTACATTAAATGTTTTTATTTTATCTTCTTTATTCACTTTTATATTTTTTGCATGGGATATATCATATGGTGAGTGTATTTTCCCTTGTCCATTTACCCCACTCTCTCTTTTTGTCTTTTAAAAACAATTAAAAAAAATTTTATATGTGTGTGTGCTTGCCAGCATGTGTGTTCGTGTACCACCTGTGTTCCTGGTGCCCACAGAGTCCAGAAGAAGACATTGTTTCCTCTAGAACCAGAGTTACAGACTGCTGTGGATAACCATGTGGGTGCTGGGAAAGGAGCCTGGGTCCACTGTGAGAGCAACAAATGGTCTTAGTTGCTGAGCATCTCTCCAGTTCCATAAAGTCCTTTCTACCAATGACAAAAGCCCAGAGAAAGGGGCACAAGATACCTTTCTTTTGATAGCTTTGTTTTTTGTTAATTTTTTAAATAGGAAACTCATTTGAACAGATTTTGAAAATGTAAGAAGAGCAACAAAGAGAACAAAGTTAAATTGCTTGTTCCATGTCCATTTAAAATAATTTCAAAGTTAGTTTAACATGTTATCATGGAAACTACAACAACAAAACATTGTCTTAAGATTGCCAAGGCCTGAGTTCTGGATTTTTGTGCACTGTAGTATTGGTAAACATACATGTTCTTGCTCAGTCCAAGTTTTATTTCATTAAAATCCAAGACTTTGAACTTCGATTGGAACTCAGAAAATTGCGTTTGTAGCAAAAAAGCATCTGTACACAATGGGCAAATGAATGGGTGTGGTCATATTCAATACAACTTTTATGAAGAATACTTACATGCATTTGGGCTCAGCCCAGGAGTTCATAGTATATTTACCTGAGTCCTAGTTTCAGCTTCCAAACCTAGGTGACATGGATTCTTGTAGTTTCTGGGTGTGAATACCCATATCATTCACATCACAGTTTGTAATGACCACAGTCACCGGCAAGAAGTTTGCAGTGCATAAAGCAATAAGTAACTATTGATCACCAGTTGCTGGTTCCATGAAGTCAAGAGGGTGGTGTTGGTGTCCCTGAGCTGGTCCACAAGTCTTCAGTTCATCTGGGATTGTTGATCTAAGTCACAGAGGGGGCAGCTTTGTGTGTGTGTGTGTGTGTGTGTGTGTGTTTGCATACATTTGGAACTCTGAATGTTCTATTTCACATACCCCTCATGCAGTCATTCCCTGATTCCTTTCATGTCTCTGTGAAAACTCTTTCCAGAGCAATAGTAGAGAAATGAGTACTGGGCAGAATCACCAAGGACTTCCTAAAAAGTATAGATTTGAAATGACTCAATGTCATTGTCACTTTTTCTCCATAGATGTCTCACATACTGGCCCAAGGGAAAGAATGCAGGATGATAATTTATGCACACCGAGGTCATGATAAGAATTCAGATAAAGTTTGACCTGACCTACAGAATTGGAGAATTATTTTTTGAAGTCACATTCTGCTGTCAAAAGTCCTGCTTCAGCAGGCCTGAGTTTAGAAATTTGTGACTGTGTAACCACCTTGGAAATCCACGTGAGCAGGTATTGTCTAAGGCCCTTGCAACACCGTTTCACAGACTCAATCAAAGGAAGGCCTCGTTTCAGAAGATCACTGTGTTCTCAGAAAGCCCTTGTAAGCCATGAGCCAGCAGGCAGACCAGAGCCTTGATGGAAAGTCCGCGGTTTGCTCCCATTCAGAGCTCTGACCTGCTTCTCCTCGCCCACTCCTCCACCTCCTCCTCAGACCACGCCTGCTGGGACCAAGCCATCAGGTACCCATGGAGGGAAGTTGATGACAACTATCAGTAGGCACAGTTGGACTGAAACCAACTCATTTCACACTGCAGTGGCTTGTAATCAAATGGTACTATGTGCTTTATTAATTTGCAATTGCCCCCCCCCCTTTATTTTCTTTTACTCGTAGGTCACTTAAAAATTCCTTGATTGTGCAGCAGTGGGGAATAATCCTTCTCTGAAATATGTGGCTTTTTCATTATGCAACTGCACTGCTCAGCATCTTGGGGGCATTGCTCATAAATATTTAATGCTGTATCTTAAAATTGATATTTGGGGTGATTTTTCTTTTCTCATTGAAGGAAGCTTTTAATTGTGGCCTAATGACTAGTCCTGTTGCCATCAATATCCCCAGGTCAATAGCATATTAAAAGGTAGCAGTGCTGGGTCTCCGCTGTGGTTGGGAGAAGCGTGGGCGCAGCCAGGGTAAGAGGTCTAGAGAAAGCTGAGCTCAGCACAGCATTGGCGGCCACAGAGCACTCACGCTCATCATCCACCTTGCTAATGTAACGTGAATTTCTTTCAGAAATCTAGACATTTAAGTTGTCAGCATGGGATTAATTTGTGGGCTGCTTAAGTGGACGTGGAGACCCACGCAGGCTTCTATCTGGTGGAGGAGGAAAACGACATGCAGAACCCAGGAGCGTTTTTCGTTTTTTGTTTTTGTTAATAGAGGGCATTTAGATCCAAGTTTCTCCTGACCTCTCTTGATAATAAAGGCTGTCCACACCCCCAAGCCGAATCCAACAATGGTCATGAAAAGACTTCATGTAACTTTTCTGCTAAAGCTGAGACAGATTGGCATCCACAAGCCTAGAGTTCCCTAACAGACTGTGATGTTGCCCCAGGGCGTGCATTTAAGCTGGCTGGAAATGCTGATGCTGAGCCCTAAATTGCTGGGACCGATGTGTCATCTTCTTGGACGTGTCACACTGTCCCGGCTCACTGAAGACCCTCCCAATCCTGAGCTGCCTATCTTTGCCTGAAGCTGGACCTGCAGTCCCCTGAATGGCCCTCTCCAATATCCTCTTCCAATTTACCGTGGATGCGCTGCCAGGGTCTGAGAGACTGCTGTTGGGGAATAATACTTTAACTATGTAAAAACGTGTTGCATTTCCTTAATTATGTAAAGATGCATTGCTGTTTCACCTTGCCTGCCTAAGACACCTGATTGGTCTAATAAAAAGCTAAATGGCCAATAGTTAAGCAGAAGAGGGATAAGTAGGGCTGGCAGACATAAATAATATGTACGAGGAGGAATCTAGGCTTGGGAGAAGAGAGGGAGGGAGAAAAAGAGGGAGACACCTGAGGCCATTCAGCCAGCCAGCTAACTGCCAGACAGATAGACACAGAGTAGGACTTATGGAATGAGAAAAGGTAGAAAGCACCAAGACAAAACCTAGATAAGGGGAAAAAGGGTCATTTAATTTAAAGAAAGAAAGCTAGCCAGAAACGAGAATAATTCATTCATAATTGATAATATGTTTCCATGTTGTGAGTTGGGAGTTGGTTGATGGCCCAAAAGAAAGCCTGCTACATTATTTTATAAGAAGCATAGAAAAATATAAAGAATTCTAATACCACCCATTATAGCATATCCTAGTATCATAGCTGGACTTAGGTATGTGTTGAGTAGTTGTGCATGTGTGTATGACATGTATATCTGTGTTTGCATATGCGTGTGCGTGAGTGTAAAAGAATCAACTTGTTTATATTACCCTCAATACATAGGGCAGTTGGTCTGTGAGTAGTTCCTGGCAATATAATCACTATAGCTACTTCATTTCTATTTTATTCATGTTAACATGGTTTACCCTCCTCTGTCCCTCCAATTTTTTAAAGCTTAAGAAATTATAATCACATTTATTTATTTGTATGTTTGCATACATGCGTGTGCCCACAATGCAGTCTTGCCATGAAGTGCATATGTGCAAGTCAGTGGATGACGTTCACTTGTCTCTTACACCATGTGGGTTCCTGGGATGGAACTCGGGTTGTCAGATTTCTTCAGTCATTTTGGGGGTCATTATCTGGATGATTTGATAGCAGAATACATACCTCTTTCAAGTTAAAAAGAATTGAGTGAGACTACACTCGGGGCCTTAACATACATCGATGTATTTCAGAGAATAGAAGATCAAGCCAGTGAAAATTCCAGCAATGTGGTCAAAGGACCATGAACTCGAACTCCAGAAGTCATAAACCAAAGCAAATCTTTCCTCTTGAAGCTGATTACGTCAAGTATTTTGTTATAGCAACTGAGAAATAATACACTGGGTATTAATGACTGGACGGAATGGTCTTGCTCATGTGTCATTATTTAGCTCACTGTATTGCTTATTGTTCTGACCTTGGCTTTGATATCTTTCCCCCACAGTAAGTCCCCTCCCTCCAGTTGTCCTTCTTATCAAACCTCTTTTTATCTTATGTTGGCTTACTTTCTTGTTTAACATCTGTCACCCACACCAGACTCATTTGAGGAGGCAAAGGAGTGTTCCTGCCTCGTAATTACTGTGGAATAAGTGAACTTATGGTGGGGGCTACATGCAGATTTCCGACAAAAGGGCTTATGGTTCCTTGAAGCAACTTTGACTCTTGATAATGACACTTTCCTTTAAAAACTTGTTTGCACTTTTCTATGTCTTTCTCTTATGACTGGCTGAGGGGAATCACAAGGTGCTGCATTAAAGAAGTTTCTTTTTCTTTTCTGAGAAGGGGGTAAAAATACCCAGAAGAGAGGATTGCTAAGAAACATATAATAGTTACAAACTGCTTTCATATCATTTAATGTATCCTGTCCTGTTCTCAGAATAATAGAAATGATAATATCTGTACAAGAACAATCCTCACCAATTATATGTTCGTACATTTGCATTTTTATTGCAGTGTAGTTAATGTGTAATATAACCTGTATGTATTAAGGACTCACCATTCTTATTTTAATTAATAAGTGGATACTTAAAGCTAGGTCTTCCTCAGATCTATAAAAGCCAAAAGAAAATGGCCTTTAGTGTTTAATTACTTTTTATAGCTTTAAGTAAAATCCCTATTCATGCTTAAAAAATTAAGTAGGATATAAAGAACCACAGGAAGAAAAGAATGAGAAAAATCACACAACCAAGCCAGTACCTGTCTCAATTCTTTGTGTGTATGCTTGTGTGTGTGTGTGTGTGTGTGTGTGCACATGTACATGTGGGTGCATGTGTGAGTATGTGTATGTGTGCATATGGGGAGGCCAGATGGTTGCTATATTGTGAGACATGAACAAATGTTCATTTACCTTAGATAGCAAACTGATGACAGACCAATGTAAGGATACCCACAAAGTCCAACACGGTGAACCAATGAGTATTACTGGGCTTACTTGCAGGAATATGAGTGAGAGGTTACTTATAGAAGCAGAAACCACTCAAAGTATAACTGCATCAGCGAAGCCCACACCAACTTGGGTGACAGCTTACAAAAACTGAAAATCTGGAGCACACTGCACAGTCTGCAGGCAGCTCCAGAGGTTGGAGAGGGCCGTTCTACAGGGACAGCTGAACCAAGCTCGTGGAAACTCATGAACTCTAGACCAACAGCTGTGGAGCCTCCATGGGACCAAACTAGGCCATCTGTATGTGGAAGACGATGGTGAAGCTCTGGACTGAGAGGCACCTGGCAGTAGGACCAGGATCTATCTCTGGTGCAAGAGCAAGGTTATTGGAATCCATTCCCTATGGTGGCATGCCATGATCAGTCTTACTGCAGGGGGGATGGGCTTGGTCTTTTCCCCAACTTAATGTGCCAGACTTTGTTGAGTCTCCATGGGAGCCCTTACTCATTAGGAAGAGTGGATGGGAGGTGGGCTGAAGGTAAGGCAGGGATGGGGTGTGGTGGGAGGAAGGGTTGGCAGGAGAATTATGGTTGAAACATAAAATAAAATAAATAAATTTAAAAAATTCAGGAAGATATCCAAATAGTATATGTGTAAGGATAAGTGTCTGGTAAATCGGAGTGTGGAGGAGAGGTGTATTCACTGCAATGCTGGAATGCTAAGTAGGTACTTGCCTCCATATTACATTGTCTCCTCCTTTCTTCCAATGTTCCACTCTTCAAAACCATTTGTCTGACTGATTCTACTCATTGTGAGTCCTGGACACTTTATGGAGGTCTTTTCATATCATATGTCCTGGGGACAGGCCAGCCCAGATCTGTGGCCTTTGGGTCAAGTTTCTCTGATCTGTTAGTTGCAGCTGGGCTTGGACCAGCTCCATGGGGGCCAGACCTGGGCAGCCCCATGTGGCTCCATTGCTTAGAAGCCTCACACATGGGTCAGTGCTCTGTGCTTGTCAACTGCAATTCATTGCAACTTTTGAACAAGGAAACTGCTCCATTTTCATTTCCACAGAGCATCACATTTTATTGAAAACAGTGAGCAGAGCTAAGGGTCCTTTCAGACAGTCGCTGCAGCAGGTAATAGAAAGACCAAAGGAACTAAAGGGGATCTTGCTTGTCTTCCGTAGCACAAGGACAAGCCATACATTATGGCTTAGGAGATTTGTTCATAAGATTTAGACTATGATGCTGCGAGGCACTGTCATTTTTGTGGTCACTATGCTGTTCAGTGGGGTTCTTGAGCATCTGGCCTCTTCTATCTGAAATTCTGTATGTCTTGACTAACATTCTCTTCTCTCAATATTCCCTTTTCAGATGCTCTCACACCCACCATGCAACCATTTATATGACTCAGGATACTTTGGTTCTGCACATGAGTAAGCACATGTGCAGTGTTTGTCTCTCTGTTGATTTCGTTCACATATTTTGCAGGTCTGTCCATGCCAATGACAGGACCTTTTTAATGGTGTTCCATTGTGTGTGTGTGTGTGTGTGTGTGTGTGTGTGTGTGAGAGAGAGAGAGAGAGAGAGAGAGAGAGAGAGAGAGAGAGAGAGAGAGAGAGAGAGAGATCATTAATTCATTCACTTGTTATGCCATATTTAGCCTGTGTTTTGGCTATGGAGAAGAATGGTTAATTAAGCATGTGAGTGCAACTATTTTTGTGACATATTTGATTCATTTCCTTGGTTTATATATCCAATATTAGAGTTGCTAGATTATATAAATGTTTGATTTTCCAATTTCTTGAGGAACTAGAGAAGATAAAATGTAACTGACATACTAAAGTTACATAAAAATGGGTCATATTTAAAACAAAGCACACTATAATCACCTGTGGAGGGAAGAGAACTTTTCTTTCATCTTTTGGGCAAGGAATTAATTAGTACAACTAATTTGATAGTTCCTATTTACTTAAATATACACATTTGAGCAATACTATACCTGCATATTATATGAGGGAAATAAGTCTATGTAGAAAATGAACTCATTAAAACATTACACTTGTGGAAAACTTACCTTACACATAAAACTAACATAAATAATACATTTGACATCATCTATATGTATGTATACATGTGCACATTTAACAGTGTGTGAAAGAATAGAAGAAAATTTCAAATAGGGGTGATGGGTGGCTTTGAAATTTGCATTTAAAAATTAATAGTAAGCACTCTATTTGAGCAGCTTGAGAGGCTACTTATATAAAAGGTAAGTGGTAAAAAGAGAAGCCTGAGTAAATGTTTCCCCAGGAAAAGGATGCCATGTCCTTCAGGGCTCCTTCCCAAGCTTTCCCCAGGGACTTACTTCTGGGAGCAAGAGTGGCTCTCCCTTGCACTTCTGCTCCTCCAAAGAGGTAAGAGTGCAGGTTCCTTCCAAGTCACCCAAGGAGACAGGACCACTAATCCCAACAAAGCTGGAAAATGTTTTTGAGTGATAAATCAGTTATTTTGCTTCTAGAATGTACTTTGTGACAGTAATTTAAAAATGCATATGGAATAATTTACATACAGAAAATTGTTTCCTGTCGTGATTTATAGCAACCAAAAATGGGAAATTTCTTGAAAAAATAGAAGTTTTCTATAAGTATAAGAAGAATATGTTGCTAAATGATGGTTTATTCGAGTAGTCATTTAAAATTTTATATCCAGGGGTTGGAGTGATTGATGGCACTGGCTATTTTTCCAGAGGACTTGGGTTGGGCTATCAGTATTCACATGAAGGCTAACAACCAACTGTCTTTACATCCAATTCCAAACCCTCTGAGGGCACTGGACACACATTTGGTGCACAACAATACTTGTAAAATTTATACAATATAATAATAAATAAACATTTAAAAATGCTTGTATTTAGAGCATTTTAGAATATTCTGACAGTATCAGTTTTACCAACCTTTAAGCCTGTGAAACATATTTTTCTAGGTTCCTCTGTAAGGTAGAATGGGGACCCTACAATGATGCACACATTCTAGTTGTCAGAACTTATGGCCATGTAGTCCAACATGGCAAAGGCATTATGAAAATGTAATTCAAATTAAGGACTTTGAGATGAACATTTATCTCAGATTGCCTGTAACGGGAAGGATTCTTTAAATGGTGGATAGATTGTTCCATTGCATTTAGAGAGAACAATTTCTGGATTTAAAGTTGATGAACAAGGAGCTGGGCACAGTGACACAAGCCTGAGACCCCAGAGCTTGGGAGGTAGAAACAGAGGCATGAGGAACTTAAAGACTTAATTGTTGATAGAAACCAAAGAAAAGCATATATAGATTCTCCTGGAAATTGGAAGCAAACAAGATAGCCAGGCAAAAGTTGGGTGCATGGGGGTGGGGGTAGGGGTGGGGGTGGGGGTGGGGGTGGTGGTTGGGGGAAGGGGAGAGGGGGAGAGAGAAGGGAGAAGGGAAAGACTGGAGAGAGCTTGAGGGAATAGGAGGGTGGAGATGGAGGAAGGGCGGATATAGGCGCAGTGAAGAAGATATCTACATTAAGGGAGCCATTTTAGGGTTGGCAAGAGACTTGGCTTTAATGGGGATCCCTGGTGTCCACCAGGATGTCCCCAGCTAGGTCCTTGGGCAGCAGAGGAGAAGGTACCTGAACTGTCCTTGACCCACTATCACACTGATGATTATCTTGAATATCACGATAGAATCTTTGTCCTGTGATGAATGGAGATAGAGACAGAGAGCCTCATCAGAGCAAAGGACTGAACTCCCAAGGACCAGTTGAAGAGCAGAAAGAGGGAGAAGATGAGCAAGGAAGTCTGGACCCTGAGGGGTTGTTCCACCCACTGAGGCAGTCTGCCTGTTCTAATGGGAGCTCACCAAATCCAGCTGAACTGGGACTGAACGAGCATGTGATCAAACCAGACTCTGAATGTGGCTGACAACGGGGCTGACTGAGAAGCTATTGATAAAGGCACTGGGACTTGTTTCTACTGCATGTACTTACTTTTTGGGACCCTAGTCTATTTGGATGCACAGCTTCCTAGACCTGGATGTAGGGGAGAGGGCCTTGGACTTCCCGCAGGGCAGGGTTTCCTACCCTCTCTTAAGGAAGGAGGGGAAGAGGAGGGTGGTGGGGGAACAGGAGGTGAATGGGAGGAGGGGAGGAAGTGTAAATTTTTGAATGGAAGAAAAAGAAATGGATATGAGGGGAAAAAAGCTTAATTATTACAAAGTGAGCTTAAGACTAACCTTCACTGCATGAGACCTGTTCCAAACGACTAAACTAAAACAAAACAACTATAAAAGAAGATAGGTAGATCATGAATCCCAAAATATGAGTGCTCTCTAAATTCTTGTAAAAACAAACAAACAAACAAACAAACATTGTTCTAGAATCTCCATCAAGAAATGCAGACCTGATGCCATCTGGCTTGTGCTGGACTCGAGCTGCAGAGCTGTAAGACAATAGGTTTGTGCTGTTTTAAGCTGTAATGCTTGTCATGATTTGCTATAACAGTAGATAATGAGGCTGATCCTACTCATGAAAGAGACAGAGAAATCAGATTTTGAGAAGCTGTGGAGGCCACAAAAACAAAAGGAATGGATCTGAGAGGTAGCTCGGAGGACATACTGTAGAGTTCAGAGAACTGTCTGTCACATCTGTGCTTCATTCTGAATGAGTAGTAATTATTTATTATTATTTAGTAATAGTGAGCCAAAGTAAAAGAATAGATGCCAAGGAATGGATAAATGGGTAGATGAATGCATACATACGTACATACATACATACATATGTCCATATGTATTTCGATCGATAGACAGAGAACAAAGCATCATGAAAGCGAGTACTCAAAATCTTCAGTAGGGAGCCTTCTCAGCTTGGTTGATCACCTTCCTGGACCTGGGGGGAGTTGGGAGGACCTTGGTCTTAGCATAGAGTAGGGAACCCTGATGGCTCCTTGGCCTTGAGAGGGAGGGAAGGGGGAGAAGGAGGGGAGGGGAGGGGGAGGAGGAGGGGAGGGAAGGGGAAGGAGGAGGGGAGGAGATGGAAATTTTTAAATATAAAAAAATAAACCATGAGAAAAAAAACTTCAGTAGGAACTGACTGGGGAAGCCTTGTTAAAGCAGACAGATGGAGTTCCCAAAAGTGTCTTGGGAAGAGTAAAGTATCCCCCTGGGTGAAACTTCTAAGTCATATGAAAGATGGGGATAATTTCAGCAAAAGCAACACCAAACAACCGGCGAAGCTGAGATGGTCAGCTTTCAGAGTGTGGCTGAACTTCGGCTCCTCATTTGCCTTGTAGACACTTTTATACCACAGGATATAATACAGCGGTGGCAGCTGTTTTATCTTTCAGCCCTTCCCTTTGGCGTGCTGTTTTTCTCTTGGTGTTTTGATGTTCTCTTCTCTCCCTGCCATAGTGTCAGGGGGACAAGAAGGACGCTTTGAGACAAACACGCTTGGGTCTGAAACGAAGCAGGGGAGCCATGCTTTCTCAGAATACACAACCAACTCGTGAGAATTTACCAATATAATGAGCATTACATGGGAATGCAAGGGGAAATAGCTGCACCATGAGTCCAGATAGATGGGACAAGTGATGTGCTTAAAAATGGTACAGAGGTAGCAAAGGAAAACACAGGGTACGGATGAAGAAATGTCAATGGGCAATGCTAGCGTCTTGTCCCTTACTTTCTTCTGTCAGCTTCTTGATACTTGTGAGTCTCTCACAATCTGTCCAACCCTAGAAGAGGGAAGAGAGGGGCCCTGAAATGATTCAAGTTGAGCTATGTATTTTCTAAATGAACCATTGATGTGGAAGTTAAAACCATCCACTGCATGAACTAAGTAAAGAAACTCCCGCCGCTGGGGAGCTGTGTTTGTGGCTAGATGAGAGGACACAGAATTCTGTCTTCTCATCACACTGATCTGGAACCAATATTTAACCTGCTACCACGTTTCACAGATAACCTCGGGCAGATAAGTGAAGCAAAGAGAGGCACGAGCCCTCAAGTGCACCTCCTGGCCCCTTTCAGACCACACCCACACCTTAGCTGGAATAATGCATGGGTTCCCCAAGAGAGAGTTTTCATGCAGTGGATTATATAAAATACTAGTTTATACTTTAGCTATTGTGTAGCCAGCGATGGAGTTCTTGTTTATTTGGTTCTATTTGCTTTTACTTCTGAGTTCCTGCGTGTGAGTAGGTATACACAGGGCACTGAGGAGGTCAGGAAACAGTATGTGTGAGTGCATTCTCTCCTTCCACCATGTGGTCGTGGAGACGGAACTTAAGTTGTCAGCCTCAGTGGCACCTTCACCCACTGAGCCATCTTGCTGACTCCACTATGAGATCCTTAATGAACATCCCATTCATTTATGACCAGTAAAGCAACCCTCTAGTTTTGGACATCCTGCTAATGCTATCCTGCAGATGAAGTCCTTTCTCTTAGTGATGGAGGAGAGTTATCTGTCTATGTTTCTTTCATTGGTTAATTAATAAAGAAAACTGCCTTGGCCCTTTAAGAGACAAAAAATTAGGTAGGTGGAGTAGACAGAACAGAATTGTGGGAACAAGGAAGTAGAGTGGGGGAGACGCTTCAGGCAGTCGCCATAGTGAGTCTCCATGCTGCTCCTCTCCGAGATGGACGCAGGTTAAGATCTCTCCTGGTAAGGCACCTCTCGTGGTGCTATATAAATTACTAAATATGGGTTAAAGCAAGATATGAGTATTAGCCAATAAGAGGCTGAAACTATGGGCCAGGCAGTGTTTTAAAAGAATACAGTTTCCGTGTAATTATTTCGGGTGTAAAACTAGCCGGTGGCCGGGTGGCGGGACGCAGCCCCGCCGCTTCACACTACATCTTAGAAACCATCACAAGTTAAATTATAGAAAATCCTGGATGACAAGGAGATTTGACAGTTCCCCTGTTTTTTTTTTCCTTTAGGGGTATTCCTATCCTAATGGGAGCAAATGGCCCCTCAGGAGCCTGAAGCCAATTCTCCTGGGTGGTTTGGGGCAGTTACAGTCATTATTATTAGTTGCCTATTCCCGAGGGAGAAAGAACTTTAAATCTAGAAGTGACAAGTGTGGAGACAGATGAAGATGTGGAACAGATTTAACTTTTAGGGGATCCTCCATTTCTATAACTTTATGAAATTATGATATCGAACGAATTTGAATATCTATGGCTAACTGAGAATTAGAGAGGAATCTGATGTTAATTTTGTTTTAGAATTGGTTTTTGTTATTATAAGATGGATTTTCTCAGAGCCTAGGTTTGAAGTACCAGATCAAGTAGAGATTAGCCTGTAGTCCATGTTTCCTTCCTGAGAGGTGTGAAGAGGTCTGTAGTCCATGTCCCGTTCCTGAGACATGTGAAGAGAGCCTGTAGTCCATGTCCCCTTCCTGAGAGGTGTGAAGAGGTCTGTAGTCCATGTCCCCTTCCTGAGACATGTGAAGAGGGTCGAATGGAGAAGCAGCCGATCTTGTGTTCAGTATCTGAGGGTATTACTGTGGGCATTTGGGGAACGGCAAGTGATGGGAATGAGAAAAACAGGGACAGGAAACCCTAAGACATGGACCTTCACATGCTTTACTGAGAGTGAATGGTAACCGTGCTTTTGTTTATTTTATCTGTCTTTTTGAAACAAGGATCTACTAAGTCCCCAGGGCTAGACTTTAGCTCAAGGTCTTTTTGCCTTGGCCTCCTGAGTATTGGGATTATAGGAGTGTCCTGCCACATCTGGTTCTAAGGGAAGTGGTGGAAAGAATTATTTTAACATTTGGTTTTCTTTTTTTTTTTTTTTTTTTGGTTTTTCGAGACAGGGTTTCCCTGTAGTCTCTAGAGCCTGTCCTGGAACTAGCTCTTGTAGACCAGGCTGGCCTCGAACTCAGAGATCCGCCTGCCTCTGCCTCCCAAGTGCGGGGATTAAAGGCGTGCGCCACCAACACCCGGCAACATTTGGATTAAAGAGACATAGTTGAAGTCATAGTGAAATATTGTACATTACTGATCCCTGTACACACACACACACACACACACACACACACACATGGAGACTATCTCTCACTCTGCCATACACTCAGATACAAACATGTAGATTTCATGAGTATATCCATACACATATGCAGGCACATATGTTTGCATATGTGTACCTGTACATGTGTGTGTGCACGCATACACACACACACCAAATCATAGTTCCAGGAAAATATAGTTGGATAGGGCTTCCTGCTCTAGTCCCCCCTCCAGGTCAGGGGAAAGAAAGTAAGTGTGGGACTTCACTTTTGGACTCTTTCAACAACTTAAGTTGATAAGATGTGATATACGTGTGTGCTAGACTTCCTGAGCCTCCGTATTCCCCAGGGAAAGGGGAGTGCACTCTCTGCCCGTTCTGCAGTCCCACGACACAGGTACCTATTCTGCAGCCCCATGATGCAGGACAATCAGATGTGATAGGGAGTTGAGTCAAAGCAGGAACTCAGTTTATTACTGTGAGCATCAGTTTATATATATTAAGTGACATCATGTGATATGGGGGTACCTCTAGGCTATGAGAGGATCTCTCCCTCTGGCTGGAGGGGCATCTACCTAGTTTTTGCTGTCTTATCCTCACTCAAACTCAAGACAGGTTTTTCTCTGTCCTACAGGCCTCGAGGTACAGGCCCTGAGATAATATTGGGTCAACACATGTAGGCATGTCCCTGAACACCATATTCTTTTTCCATTGTTACAGAGAAGACACAAGGATATTAGTTTAAGCTTAGTAGTGCCTTTAGGATTATCAGCAGTGATTTTGTCTATTCTAAAATATCCTGCTCCACTATTTCTCTCTGCCTGTCTCTCTCTCTCACTTCTCTCTCTCTTCTCTCTCTCTCTCTCTCTCTCTCTCTCTCTCTCTCTCTCTCTCTCTCTCTCTCTCTCTCTCTCTCTCCTTTCTGCTTTTTATTCATTGTGTTTTCTGTTTTGGTCCTTTTGAACATTATAGCAATGTTGCTTTCGTGTACCTTACAACTAGAGGCCACGGTCATTATGCCAAAATTGGTGAAACAGGTTTTGTAGCTGAGTCTGATTTTAAGCCCCAGTTAATTGCATAGTTTCTCTGTATTCTGAGTTCCTAACCAGTGACTAAACTGCCTATGGACTCCTGGAATACAGCCCATTTGTAGGCTAGAAATGTAAATAAGTTTCGGTTTGGTTATCAGACCCACTTATTCACAAATGTTCATTCCTGGATCAGTCCACATGTTCATTCTTGTTAGCCGATGATGCCCTCTAACGACCTTGATGCTGCCATTAGATTAGCCTGCCTTGCCCCAGCAGGCTACACCACCCTCAGACATTTAGCTTAGAATTAATAATTGAACATAGTAATTAGCAGCCCAGTAGTGATGAAAATATCACAGCTATTTAGTTAAGAGCAAATTCTTCAGTAGGTATTGCAGCTTGTTTCTGAGCTGCCTGCCTCAGAGAGCATTCCTGTAAACACCAACTTTCTTCTCGCTGACATTAAGAGACACAAAAGCAGCAGTCAACATATTCTTTGGAGGGTAAACATGGACACTCAATTTGGAGAAGTGACCTGACCAAAGAGCTTTGATGCTTTCCCCAGACACACATAGAGATGTACACACATACACACATAGACATAGACACAGGCATACACAGAGACACAGGCATAGACACAAAGACACACATAGAGATACACACACACCTATACAGACACACAGATACATACACAGATACACACAGCCACAAGAACATGCACACATACACATATACATACAGACATGCACACAATACACCTACATATATGCACAGATACACACAGACACAAGCACACATACAGACACAAACACAGACACAAATACACACAGTACACATAGACATGTGCATACAGACACATACACAAACACATACAGATACACATGGAGATACAAACACAAACACACAAACAAACAAATACAGAGTCACTAAGATACACACAGGCACACAGACATCACATAAACATATTTACAGACACACAAACAAACATACACACAAACACACATAGATGCACACACATACACACAGTAGAAGCAGTGGCTAGTGGCATTTTTGGTTGATGACTCCATTATGTTACTGGAGAGCAGCTAGAACAAAAAATTCCAGTGTATGAAAATCTAGGTAGTTTATATAGTGAATACATGTAGCTTATGGATGAATATAATCCTGAATTTCATGAGTATAGTTTCATAGCCATAAAAATATAGCATTTAATATAGCTCCATTAGCATAGATAGTGGCCCAATGATATCCTTCTTAAAGAAGAGAGACAAGCAGGCTTTTCTACTATATTATCTAGAAACAGAATGCATGAGGCCATTCTACCAGCAATGAAAATAGCACAAGTGTCTTTTGCTAGGAGGTCCTTAGGCTGTAAAAAAGCATCACTGGACTAGGGTATCACATAGTTTCCCACAAATTTGGTAAACAAATTATGGACACTCAATTCAGGGAGTTGGCTGCACCATCCCATTAAAGATTATTGTGTTAGTGTGCTAAAGACAAACCAAGTCAGGTGTCTGGAAAGTTTACCAACCAATTCTATCTGCTCTTGTCCCAGCTTTGTTCCTTTTCTTAAAGTTTGTTCTCTCCCCTCCTCCTTCTCTCTCTCTCTCTCTCTCTCTCTCTCTCTCTCTCTCTCTCTCTCTCTCTCTCTCTCTCTCTTTCTCTCTCTCCCATCTCTATGTCTGTCTGTCTATCTGCTGAGCCCAGAAGAAGGTGTTGGAGCCCTTGGAGCTGGAGTTATAAGCTTATGACCCACCGGATGAGCGTACTGGCTGGGAACTGAACTCAGCAAGTATTCTTAACTGCTCAGCCATTTCTTCATTCCCTCTAGGTTTTATTTATATTCCTGTTGAAGAGTCTGTACATTTCCTACACCTATAATTCTCTTTAAAGCTCCTGGGTACCACCTGCCCTATATACTTAGCTTTAGCTAGTGGACTTTGAAGGGGTCTCTATGTTGCATTTCACTCAAGGCTTATTATTAATTTAATTAATTAATCATGTTAGACTAAGCTCAAACATTCTCTTATATTTACAGTTTTTAACAACACAATAAAGAGAACTAGAAGGGCTGGTCATATAGCTCAGTTAGGAGAGTACTTGCCTGGCATGCATAAAGTCCTGGGTTCAAGCCCCAGTACCACACTAACTGGGTATGATGGGTACATGTGTGTGATCCCTGAACTCCAGTAGTAGAGGCAGTGATATGACAAGTTCAAAGTCATCCTCAGCTACATAGCAGTACAAGTGAGTTCAAAGTCAGCTAAGGCTACAGGAGACTCTCTCTGGGAGGGTAGAGAGGTGAGGAAAATCTCGGCCCTCTTCTAGGAGGAGAAAGAATATAATAAAAATATATTATTTGAAAAAATTAAAGTCTGTAAGTTGAAAAAATGAAAGATTCAAAAGGAGAAGTGACGGAGATATGAGGGAGCTGGATCAGGAGCTCCTCGATTCTGAAGCTGAGGTTTTCATTATTTATGTTTACACAAGAGAAAAGCTTCCCAAGATTTATCCCGTTCTTTTTACTCTGAGACAGGATAGAAAAAAACATTATTTTTTTCAATTTATTTCCTTCAGAACAGATCTCTTTCATGGTTTATTCTAATGTTATTAAAGTAATACTCTTCATTTTTATCTCTCCTTTTTTATTTAAAGAAAGGAGTCTCAATACCGTGGGGACTCTTAATAAGTGCTATTTGTTAGGAACAACCAAGTCTGTAAGCCAGTGGTTGGATGCATACATGATGAGGCTCTAAAGTCTTTTTCTTGAAGAGAGCAAATCTCCCAATGGGATGTTATTACCCAACACAATGAGACTTTTCTGATCCGATTGCATGGACTTATTTTTTTTTTTTCTCCATTCAATGCCACCCATTGGTCAAAGAACTTCTTATCTTTTGACAGGAAAAGCTCTAGAGAAAGTAAAGTTGATAAAAGAAGTTCTATCTGGTGTTGAAAGCTGGGAATTACGTTAGAGTTTTCTGGTGTAAGCTGGTCCGACAGAGATGTTCTCATCTCATGTTCCCGTTGGCTTACTTATCACATCTCGGCAACACTGTCAGCCTTGAATAGGAGGATTACTGGTCTTATTGTTGGTGAGTTCCTTTTAATCCAGCCTGGGGTCTTTTTCCATGGGATAAAATTTGATTTCTCATTTCAAGATGTTTTGCAACTCATTATCTATTTAATTCTGTCTTTCACCTGGTTTCTCTGTTTTTGCTGGTACTTCCTGCTTCAGCTGCAAAGTTATTATTGTAGGGTAGGGATTGATTTGTAGATAGGGTAGATTTGTATTTCCTTCCCCCTTCTTTAAGTGTCTGAGGGTCCAAATTGATGGTTATTTAATAAATGTTTGTTGATCTGGGTTGACCATGACACTACGTTGTACCACTTGATAAATATGATGTTTCCACATTCCCACATTAGAGGACGAACAATCCTGCCACATTTTCACAAATTCATCACAGTTTATTCTTGTCTGTATCTCTTGCCAGAATTTCTTCAGCCCTCAAAGCTCACTTGGTTTAGATGGGACTGGCATCGGGCTAGCTTTTCATTTCCCAGAGAATGAAACTTCAGAACAAAGGAAAGCAAATAAAAGGTACACCTGACTCCAATGAACCCTGCCTTTCAGCAACTAGCTGGGAGGGAAGTCATAATGTGGGGGCTTGGAAGGAAGGATCTGAATTTTAATCTGAACTAAAGAAAGGGAGTCACAATGTTGCTTTACTTGTCCCTTGATGTGTGAAGAGCAAACTTGAATTCTCCCAATTTGATGGCATGCTACTGCAGTTCATTCATTCAGTTTACAGTCTCATTTCAAAATCCCACCCCCACTGCTCTACAAAGGCTAGTGTGTTGCTCTGTATACTCGGATATATGAAGCCTTGAAAATAAATTATTTAATAAATACTTGTATCTTTCTTGAATATTAATATGCTATACTTTCATGATATTATTTTACTATGCCCACTGATACCCTTTATTTTTTGGGACAGGGTTTCATGTGTCCCAAGCTGACCTTAAATTCTCCATTTGGCCAAGGATGACTTTGAACTTCTGATCCTCCTGTCTCTGGATCCAAGAGCTGAGATTAGAGACACATGCCACCACCCCTGGTTTCTCTAGCAATACTCATTGAAAGTGTCTACCCACTTTACTGTGTTGTCTCTCAGAACTGTTGCAGAGAACTGCCAGGTTCTTGTTTTCAAAATTACCTTTGTTGACATTCTTGTTCACAGCCTCCTGAGATGCCTGTGAGAATTTTAGGGCAGAGCTTCAGGGTGTGGGTAGTGTTGCTGTGTTAGATGAAGAAAGTACTGTACATGAATACTTTACTCTCTGTATGACTGCAAATTTTTATTTTTCCACCACCTACATAGAAAGTTTTTCATTTTCTCATACTTCTGCAATGTTTATGAATTATCTGTTTGTAGAAGGAGATTGCTTTTTTGTTTCCTGGCTGCCCAGACCCAAATAATCACACAGAAACTATATCAATTACAACACTGTTTGGCCTATTAGCTTAGGCTTCTTATTAACTAACTCTCACATCTTAAATTAACCCATTTCTATCAATCTGTATATGGCCATGAGGCTGTGGCTTACTGGAGAGGTTCTGGCAGTGGCGTCTTTCTCCTTTGGCAGTTACATGGCATCTCCCTGAGTTCACCTACTGCTATCACTGTTCTGATTTCCCATCCGGCTTTACTCTGCTAAGCCCAAAGAGCTTTATTCATTAACCAATAAGAACAACACATCCCACATCATCTGCTTTTATATAATTAATCACCTCTAAACTTTGTGACTTTAAAGAGTAATGTTTGTGATCCCACAGCTTCTGCATCTGGAATCTGGGGTGTTTCTGGTTAAAGCCCTGTTCAGGTTTCCGTGACATAAAAGCTGGGGCTATGGTCTCATCTGAAGGCTCTATTAAGGAAGGTGTACTTCAAGTACACCCATATGGTTGTGGTAAGATTCAGTTTTCATGGACTGTTAGACAGAAAGCCTCGATTCTTTACTGACAGTAGGCTGATGGCTTCTTTTAGTTCCTTGCCACATGGTGATTCCCTAAAGAGCTTACAGTACGGCTAGTCAGTGATTGAGAAAGAGTACAAATGAGACAGAAGTCATTTCCTTTCTTAAAAATGATTTTTATATTTGTGTATGAGTGTTTTGTCTGCATGGAGTCTGTGCACAATATCATATGCACTGCCCACTGAAGCCAGAAGAGTGCATTGAAATCTGCTGGAACTGCAGTTACAGATGGTTGTAAGCTCCTATGTGTGTTCTGGGAATCAAACACAGACAGGTCCTCTGCAAGAGCAACCAGTGCTCTTAACTACTGGGCCATCTCTGAAGGCCTTAAGCTATGTTACTTGTCACCTAATATTTCTATGGACATCTGCTTTGCCACACTATGTTTGCTAAGGCCAATCAGTCAATCCAAATTCTCTCTCTCCTCACCCTCTGCCCAGATGGAGCTATCAGGAGCATCGCAGTGCTAAGCATTTAGGGAAGTAATTTTGGAGTGAGGTAGTCTAGGTTCTAGGTCCTGGCTCTACCTCTGTTTCACTTTCTGATCCCAGGCAAGTTACTTATTCTTACAAAACACAGTCTTCTTACCAGTAAAATATGTATTATAAATCGACAGTGTGTGATTAATTTTGGAAATACAACAAAATGAGATGTAAGAAATACTTAGCCTACTACATATGGCAGAAAGAAAAACTGAGTACAATTTTTTGACATTATTTAGTCCATTTGTGTCTTTAGATGAGATTTAGGTTGAAGATACAGTGGAAATAGTGTTCTATCTTGGGTGCCTTTCTTGCAAAAGTGGAAAGGAATGAGAATAAGAAGACATGATGATTTCAGAGAGTAACCTATGGATACAGGATGTCATGGGTATCAGCCTAGAGGGTACAGTAGATGGTTGCTACCTTATTGGAACAAGATCATTAGACAGCACATGTTATGATATGTGTTATGTGTGCAGATGGAATGAAGGATTGAAGTAGAGAAAAACATACAAAGCATCAAATAATCTTGATTAAAAACAACAACAGCAATGGAACTAGAGAGATGACTCAGCAGGTATAAACACTTGCTATTTATGTTAGTTACCTTTCTGTTGCTGTGATCAAACACCACAAACAGGGCAGTTTATCAAAGAACGATTATATTTGGGTTTATGGTTCTATAGCACTAGAGTCTCTGATGGTGGAATATAGGGAATAGGCTTGGCAGCTGGCACAGCAAGCTGAGAACTAACATCTTGAGCAACAATCAGGAAGCAAACTGGGAGTTATAGGAAGGCTTTAAGTTCTGCTGTAGGAACGCCTTCAGCCTTTAAGATATCAGCCCACTTGGGAATGGAGTCTTATACTACAAATGCTGATATAAAGGGTGCTCTCTCTCTCCCAGCTTCTGGATTCAGTTCCTGGTCCCGTCCATGCAGAGGACTGTGGTCCATGAGTCTACCCTTTAAGTAAATAACCTTTTATTATACTCAATTCTGAGCTAGTGTGGGATTATTTAATAACTTTCGTCTTCACTCTCTGAGGCTATTCCCAGTTGTTGTGGGAACTCCTTCAAACAATAGCCTTTAATACACTGGTCCACTTTGGACATGGTCTCATGTACTTACTATAAGTGCAGACAAAAAGCATGCATGGCCCCCCTTTTTTTCTGCTGGATTCTGTTTCAGTTCCCAGTAGAGGACTATAGACTGTTATGCTTACTGTGAGTTTATCCCCAAATAAATAAAGCTCTGCTATACTCCATTCCAGGCTGTTGTGGAGATCTTTGATACTACTACAATCTGGCGCCACATGGCCTGAGCCCACACCATTGCCCAGCCCTGCCAAGACCTGTAGTAACAGAACTACCCCTCCAGCATAGCTGTGCATGGCTTGATTCGGCTGACTCACCAAGGCAACTTGGCAATTTCCCAGTGGCCTGCACTGCTCAGTTTAATTACCCACCTACTAAGCAACTGAGTTACTGCTGTCCAAGGCTTTCTGCTGCAATGCCCCTGGCCCATGTGGCCCACTGCTTCTACCCAAGCTATGATCTGTTTCTGAGTTTCAGCCATTGCCAGGACTGCTCTGATCAGGCCAATCTCTGACCCTGAGAGCTCTAATCCTGCACCTGGAACACAGGTTTGCATTCCCAGCTCACATCCATGAGTGCCACTGGCCCAAGCTCCATCCAGTAACCTCTTGATTTGTGAGTGCCTTCATGCTCTGGGTTCTTTGAACTTTTGCCTAACTCAATTTTCTCTGTATACAGGTGTGCTGCTCTTAAGAATTTAACCAAATTTGTTAGCAATTCTGATAAGTCTCAGGTAATTCAAGTCCTGATCTAGGACCTGCCTTACTGCCACAACTGCAACACCTGTTGGCCAATCAATATTATTACAATTACAACAATTTTCTAAAAATTATAAAGGAGGTAAGTTCATTTGATACCTAAATATTAGATTGACTGGTAAATAAACAAATAAATAAATAAATAAAATAGAAAATTATAAACCAACCCCAAGATAATGCATACAATATCACCATCCAGGAATTTGACAACCTTTTTCTTTCTACTATGGATGGATTTCTGCAGGAGCTGTATGCCCTACTGGTACATATATTTTTTTTTTGGCCATAGTGGCTATTAGTTTTGTTCTTCATATTATATCCTTAAAGAAATGGTCTGATAACAGAGTCAAGAATTAAAAACTTTTAGAAATGATACAGTCTTTACAGACTGGTAATGAAAACTTATCTGACAGGATTCATGTTGTTGAAATTGACAATCAAAATATGTTCAAAAGTTATGATAAACTAGCAGATAGAACATCCACCCTGGAAGACAATCTCTCATCATCCAAATAACCTCCAAGGTTGAGAAGATGTCATTAATGGAAAAATTTTTAAAAAAGTTAGAATCACATGAGCAGAATGAGAATCAGAAATTTATTATTTGATGAAATCATTAGAAATATTCACAGGTCAAGGGATTCAGACTTTACAAAAGACAGTGATAAAAAAGTTGAATCAATTTAGGAACTTGTTAGAGCTGAGAAGCAAGGGGAGATGGTAGAAGCAAAGGAAAATAGTAAAGATTTAGCATTGCCAGTACCTCTCAGAGTTAGAGATGACTTACCAAGGGTTGTAGCTATTAATCCTGTTACTACCTCTGAAAAGTCAACAAATACTCAATACCTAAAAGGATATACAGAATGTAAATGGAACCTACATGTATGAAAGATCTAAAAGATATTAAGCAAGCAGTAGTTTCTTGTGGCATGCATTCACCATATGTTAAGGAGTTGGTAAAGACATGGGCTTCAAGAAATAAGGTTATTTCACATGATTGGCTTCAATTAGTTTCAGTTGTGCTAGAAGATTGGCCATAGTTACAGTGGAAGTGTTATTGGAGAGAGGAGGCTAAATCCCTGGGACATCAAGGTAGAGCCAGATGATTTGGGGCTCCCAAGATCAAATTCCTGGTGAGAGCTGTCATGCTGATGCATATCATTAAGCTACATACAATGAACACATCTTGTCCCTATGCCACACAGCAGCCTTGAATGCTTGGGACAAGATTCAATAATTAGGAAGAAGAATTGAATCATATACTAAGGTCATACATGGCCCAAGAGAACTCTTTAGTGACTTTTTGCAAAGATTAACTAAAGTTGTATAAATAAGGGTAACAGATCCAGAAGATAGATGAGTATTTACTGAATATATGGCTTTGGAAAATGCCAACTAAGAATGCAAATATATACTTGGGCCATTAAAGGTAAGATCAGCACCAATGGATGAATGGATCCTGTAAACAGCCAATTTTGACTCATTGGGCTATAATACTGAGACTTGAGTAGGAGAAGCAATTTCCAAAGGTATGGAGAGACTACACAATACCAAATATTAATTGTAGTACAATAGGTCATCAGAGAAGGGATTGTAGACAGGACATTCCTAGAAATAATATTTCTTCTGGGAATGACAAAAATAGAGAGTCTAAATCTTCTGGATTATGTAGAAGATGCAGCAAAGGTCAACATTGGACCAATAAATATAGTTCAACAAGAGACAAATCTGAAAAGCTTCTATAAAGCAAAGGACACAATCAACAAGACAAAACAACAGCCTACAAAATGGGAAAAGATTTTTACTAACCCATATCAGACAAAGGTCTGGTCTCCAAAATATATAAAGAACTCAAGAAATTGGTCACCAAAACAGCACATAATCCAATAAAAATTAAGTATAGACATAAACAAAGAATTTTCAACAGAGGAATCTAAAATTACTGAAAGGCACTTAAAGAAATATTCAACATCCTTAGTTATCAGAGAAATGCAAATCAAAACAACTCTGAGATTCCATCTTACATCTGTGAGATTGTCCAAGATCAAAAACAACGATGAAAACTTCTGCTGGAGAGGTTGTGGGAAAAAGGGAACACTACTGCATTGTCGATAGGAATGCAAGCTAATACAACCCCTCTGGATGTCAGGTGGTGATTTCTCAGAAAATTAGGAAACAACCTTCCTCAAGACCCAGTAATACCACTTTTGGGTATATATCCAAAGGATACTCAATCGTGCCACAAGGACATATGCTCAACTATGTTCATAGAAGTTTTGTTTGTCATAGCTAGAATCTAGAAACACCCTAAATGCCCCTACACTGAAAAAATGGATGAGGAAAATGTTGTACATTTACACAATAGAGTACTACACAGCAGAAAAAAATAATGACAAATTGAATTTTGCAGGAAAATTAATGGAGCTAGAAAACATTATTTTGAGTGAGGTAACACAGATACAAAAAGACATTTATCATATGTACTCATTCATAAGTGGTTTAAACATAAAGCAAAGAAAACCAGCATACAAACCACAGTCCCAGGGAACTTAGACAATAATGAGGATGCTAAGAGAGATTTACATACATCTAATCTAAATGGGAAGTAGAAAAGACAAGATATCCTGAGTAAATTGAGAGCATGGGGACCTTGGGGTAGGGTTGAAGGGGAGAGAGGAGAGGCAGGAAGGGAAGTAAAGAAAAACATAGAGCTCAATAAAAATCAATAAAAAAAACTGAAAAAACAGACAAACAAAAACAACAACAACAAACAAGAGACAAGGCAACCATTACTATTGGGAAACTCCTTGAGGGGGTCTCTCACAGGCCTCCAGGTCAAATGTACTCCATTCATTGCAGTTATTGTGGAAGACATGCCTCCCCAGGAAAACTAGAAACCCTGGTGCCTGTTGTAAAAAAAAATATGGTTCTGGATGATAGAATAGTCATGAAGGATCAATCAAAAATTCCAATATAAAATAGGAAGCATATACTTGGCAGACTTCTATAAATGATCAAAGACCAAAATGAGAGTACAAATAAATAACATTATAATTGAAAGATTATTGGATACAGGTGCAGATGTGACTATTATTACTCCAGAATCTTGGCATCTGAATTGGTTTCTTCAAGAGGGAGATGTTCAATTCCTAGGAATTGGAACCTTATCTTAAGTAAAACAAAGCAATAGATGGGTTGAATGCATAAGGACAGAAGGACAGAGAAAGGCTTAGGCCATATGTGGCTAATATAACAGTAAATTTATATGGCTGTAATCCAGATTAACCTTCCAGCAGTCTCAGAAATGAAACATAAACCCACTCATGTTTCTGAAAAGGATATTATAAGGTACTATAAAAAACAATCACCAACCACTCAGGCTTTACAAAAACAGAGAATGACAACTAGCAAACTCTCAGAAGTACCAACAGCCCTACCCTTAAAATGGTTAACTAAAAACTTATATGGGATAAACAATGGCCGTTAACAATAGAGAACTGCAGGATTTAGAACAGTGGATACAGAAGCAACTAGATGATCAGCATACTAAATAATCAACCTGCCCTTGGACTTCTCCTGTATTTGTTGTTAAAAAGAACTCTGGAAAATGGAGAATGGTAACAAATATAAGAGCTGCTAATAAGGTGATTCAATCAATGGAACCTCTATCCTCTACAGTCTGTAATTCCTTTGCCTTCCCTATTCCCTAAAGAATGGATTTGTATACTTATTTACTTAAAAGACTGTTTCTTCACTATACCTTTACAAGATAAAGACAGAAAATGTTGGCTTCACAGTGCCTACTGATAATAATTCTTAGCCTGCTAAAAGATATCTATGGAAGATTTTCCTACAGGGAATGTTTAATAATACCTTGTGCCAATATTTTCTATGTCAACTATTGGAAATGATGCATAAGGAATTTACTGAATTTATTCTTTATCATTACATGGACAATATTTTGCTATCTGATTTAAATGCAGATATTTTAGAAAGAATGTTTCAATAAGTAAAGAAAGTTTTGCCTTGTTGGGGATTATAAATTAGAAAAAAAATACAAAAAGAAGATTCTATCAGTTATTTAGATTATAAAATAAGTTTGCAGAAAATTAGACCTCAAAAGGAACATACTAGGAGAGATTCATTGCAGAATCTTAATGATTTCCACATTTATAAACATTTATAATCATGGCCCACTTATGTGATAAAATATGATGGCTTGATTAATTCAAACGAAACCTTAGATGGTAACAAATACTTAAATAGTTCAAGGGAATTATCAGTTTTAGCTTAGAGCGAATTGACTTTAATTGAAGAGAAATTACAGGAGGCACATGTGGATCATGTGTATCCAAATCTTAACAGCATTCTGGTCATATTACCCTTTAAATATTCGTCTATAGGAAATTTAATTCAGAGCAAAGATATTGTCTTAGAATGATTTTTTTTTTACCACATAAACCTAGTAAAAACTTAAAATCTTATGTGGAAAAAGTCTCTAAATTAATTATAAAAGAGAAATTGAGACTTCATCAATTATCAGCAATAGATCCATTCTATTTACTAAAGTACCATTTATTAATGATGAAATTAACAAATTATGGAGAGACAGTAAATGGTAGCAAAGAGCTTGCAGTAATTTTTTGGGAGAGATTAACAGTAAACATCCCAAAAGCAAGATAAATTGATTTATAAACAGAACTGATTGGATCTTTCCTTGCATTGTACAGGACACACAAATAACTGGAACCCCTACAATCTATGCTGATGAAAATAAGGAAGGGCAGGTTACAAATCAGAAGATTTAAGTAAAGTGGAACAAAGTCCTTATGATTCTGTCAGAATTAAATGCTATTCTTATGGTACTAAGGGAATTTAAAGAATTCTCTCAATGTATTTACTGATTAGCAAGATGCAGAAAGAGTTGTCTTACGTATTGAAACCACTGAATTTATACCAGATGATACATAATTGACTTCATTATTTATTCAGGTTAGAGATATAATCAGGAATAGGATTCGTCTTATATATATGACACAGGTTCAATCCTATACATGTCTTGATGTAAGTGTGTCTTCTATCTATGTTATGATTTCATTGGTTAATTAATAAACTGCTTGGCCTGATAGGTCAGAACATAGGTGGGTGGAGTAGACAGAACAGGATGCTGGGAGTGAGGCAGATGCCTCAGGCAGATGCCTTGTCTCTCCTCCCTGAGGCAGTTGCCAAGAAGCCAGCCACCAGGTCAGACATGCTGAATCTTTCCTGGTAAGCCACCACCTTGTGGTACACGCATTACTAAATATGGGTTAAAGCAAGAATTAGCTAATAAGAGGCTGAAACTAATGGGCCAGGCAGTGTTTAAAAGAGTATAGTATGTGTGTTGTTATTTCGGGACACAAGCTAGCCAGGAGGCCGGGATCCGAGCAGCAGGAATGCAGCACGCTGCTCATCACTACAATGTCTGACAGGTCCTTTAGCACAAGGTAATGCAGAAATTGGTCAACTATTGATTGGAAATGTGCTGAAGGCCTCAGAATTTCACAAAAATCATGTCAATAGAAAAGGTTTAAAAAAGGACTTTTCCATTACATGGCAACAAGCCAAGGAAATTATAACGTAATGTCCTACTTGTTCTTTATACAACCAAATACCACTATCTGCAATAAGTAACCCAAAGGACACTCAAAGGAATTTGGCAGATGGATGTGTTCAATTTTGTACAATTTAGAAAATTAACATTATACATCACACCATTGATACCTATTCAGGTTTCATTGGCTAACTGCTTTGAGTCCAGAAAAAACTAATTCGGCAATCACACATTTACTAAAAGTTATAGCCATCATGGGTATACCTGCACAAATAAAACCAAATGTCTCTAAGAAAATGAAACAGTTTTTTTGCTTATTATAATAAAAGGTATATTACAGGTATATCACATAATCCTACAGTTCTGGCAGTTATAGAAAGGTCAAATTGAACTCTAAAGGATATGTTAAACAAACAGAAATAGATGAAAAAGACCCCCAGAAATCAATTGCATGGTGCTTAATTAACTTTGAATTTTCTTAATACTAATGAGAAAGCAACAACAGCTGCAGAGAGACACTGACTAATAGAAAAAAATTTTCTGAATTAAATCAGCCAGTGTATTTCAAGACTTTGTTGACCTCAGAATGGAAACCAAGAGATGTGTTATGTTGGAGAAGGGATTTTGCTCTTGTTTCCACAGAAGAAAAGCTTTTGATACCATCAAAATTAATAAAGATTCAGTTTGAAAAAGAGGAACCTCTTGATAAAGAGAAATGATAGCTCATCCACAGAGATGACAATCCACAGGTTGTAAAGAAACTTCATATGGGTTGATGCAGGCTTCTTTTTTTTTCCTTTGCAGTAAAATATCCATCATCAAAAAGTCAAGAGACCTTGGACATATAGATTTTTTTAAAGAGGAAAAATACTATATTTTTATTGATTTGTTGTCTTTTTAATTGATTTTTATTGAACTCTGCATTTTTCTCTGCTCCCCTTCTTGCTTCTACCCTCCCCCCTTCAACCCTCCCTCAAGGTACCCATGCTCCCCTATTTACTCAGGAAATCTTGTCTTTTTCTATTTCCCAACACACACACACACACACACACACACACACACACACACACACACACACACACACACACACACACACACACACACAAAGAAAAGATAGCTGTCCAGAAAGAATCGCCAAGTAAAGAGGAATCTGACTTATGTTACAAATATCCTCTGCAGGGTAAACTCTCACTACCTAAATATACATATAATGGTAGTTGCAACTCATTAAAAATCAAAGCTGGTTCTGGAGTTAGATGGTGACTTTCCTTCTCTAAATCCAAGTATGTTCTTAAATAAAAAATTCAGAGTTTCTGTTTCATATCAGAAGCCACCTGGTAAGGGACAGAAGGAAAATAAAATCTAGGGACTACTGCTATCAAAACTCTGCTTTCAAAAATTTTACTTCTCTCCGTAGCTGTTTTTGTCTATATAACACTTTTTGTTGAATATATGTCTATAGAAAGTCAAACTTTACATTTTGATATAAATAATGTTTATATTTTCCACATTGAACAGTACATTTTCCTGTAGTCATCTTTAAAGTCTCCAGGAACAAGATGAACCCTGTAGTCAGAGGCTGCTTGTTCATTTACCAGCTGCCCTGACCCAAAATAATCACACAGAAACTGTATTAATTACAACCCTGCTTGGCCAATAGCTTAGGCATATTTCTAGCTAGTTCTTACACCTTAAGGACCCCCCCCCCCCACAATAATTTCACCTGGTTTATACGATGCCATTATCCTGGTAGCACCCCTTTAAGATCAGTTTTGGGTTATAAACTTCTCAAGAGGATTCCAATTTGACTAGCTGAGATGGTGCACCTTCTTAAAATATTCTGGCCAGAACTTCAAATAATAACTTCATAAAAACCCTACTGACTACTGCAATTGTGCCAGACAGTAATCTTGAACTTAACCATCATTTTAGTTTTTATAGGATCCCACAGAAATCATCACCCCCATGGCAGCTGAAAGTTGCCAGGCCTCCTTAGCCTTATTCCCCAGGGAAAGGTGAGTGTGCTATCTGCCCATTCTGCAGCCCCATAATGCAGGATAATCAATCAGATGCAACAGGGAGTCAGGTCAAAGCAGGAACTCAGTTTATTACTGTGAGCGTCAGCTTATATAGGTTAAGTGACACTGTGTGATGCCCGGGTACTTCCAGGCAATGAGAGACAGTAAAGCCCCCTCTCTGGCTGGAGGGGCATCTACCTAGATTTTTCTGTCTCATACTTACTTGGTAGCTTTAAGACTATCTTTCAAACTTGAGCCAAGCTTTTCTCTGTCCTACAGGCCTCAAGGTACAGGTTCTGAGATAATTCTGGCCTAACAGGAATTAATTCTAGAAAACAATGTCCCCTTTTCCAACAAAATTTGTTCTCTGGGTTAGGGACATCTGTTAAGGGTTGGCTATAAGTGATATAGGGTTGGGGGTGGAAATGAAGTAAGCTCAGGGATCTCTTTAGGAAAAAAAGAAAGGGAATGGATAGGATTGGATAATAGGTAGATTAGTGTATTACTTGTGAACTATTATTTATAGATAATTTATATTGGTATAGGTTCTTTTATATTGATACAAATTTATATTTGTTATACTGAATATGCTCCTATTTTTGTTTACAATATTTGTCTACCTATGCAAAGTTATTTTGTCATATTGTGTGCATGCATGTTTCTGCCTCTGCTTAAGATATTTTGTATATTGATGAAATTTTAGGATATATTTATCATATTGCACTATATATTTCTACCTGAGATCAAGACACACACACACACACACATACACACACACACACACACACACACACACACACACACATAGTTTACATTTTGAAGTCATTGTCCTCATTTGCTGCACATTTGCTCAAAGATTGTTTAATTTTTTCTTTTGTATTTTTTTTTTTTGATACAGGGTTTCTCTGTAGCTTTGGGGCCTGTCCTGGAACTAGCTCTTGTAGACCAGGCTGGCCTCAAACTCACAAAGATCCATTTGTCTCTACCTCCTGAGTGCTGGAATTAAAGGCATGTGCCACCACTGCCTAGCAGATAATTTAATTTTTTAATATGAAACCTTAGTCATTAAGCTATATATGTGTTAAGAATTACCGATCAATAATCACCCATGCTTGTCATGCTTATAGTTAGACTAGTCAGGTTCTTTAGATGCATAGAGATTCTATTCTTCATTGATTGGCAAACACTTCAAAGAACTGTGGAATATGGCATTTAAATAACTTTGGATTCTGTTGACTTGAGATACAATCACTCTTGGCAGCTCCAATCAATCTATTCCCAAGAGAATGTCAGGCATCAAAGACACTCCACTTGGAGCTTGTTTTGTTCTTGGCAAAACTGACCTTTGGGTAAGGAGCTGCCCATGCCTTGACCATTGACAAAATGCATAATGTTGAAACTGGACAAGTAGATATAAGCAAAAATAATTGCCAAACCTTGCCAAGAAAGTGTAAGACAGTTTTTCAAAATTTCCTGCCTCTGAAAATGGTCTGTCAGATACTCTAGTCCTTAGCCAAAGTTGGTTGTCCCAATGTTGCAAATGATACTTTGGGTAATACTTTGGGCTAACTTCCCAGTTAGCCAGTTGTCTCTGTCATTTCTTGCATCTTTTGGAAGCCGCTTGATTGTACTTCCTGTTTACTCAGACAATATTATTTCCCTTCTCAGGTCTTTGATGGGGTTGAAGACTAGATAGTGATAGGTGCTTTCCTCTCATGACTTAACCAAGACATTTTTATATAAGACTTAGAGTCCTTAGGATAGGATAACGATGGAAACAGTTAGCTTATGTTTCTTGTTTGATGCTGTTAATGATAGTTGTATTTCCAATTCTTATGTATGCCTCTTCTTTTTCCTGGACAATATGTGGTTTATTGTATGTAGTTTTGTATTAGGCTTAGAACTATCTTATTTAGCTCAATGGGAGTGGTCTTCAGCCAATAGCCTTTAAAATACCAGCCCACTTTGAATGTGGTGTCATATACTAAAAGTGCAGACAAGAAGCATGTGTGGTTCCTTTTTTTTTCTGCTGGATTCTGTTCCAGTTCCCAGCACACACAGAGGACTGCAGATCACTACCCTTACTATGAGTTTATCTCTAAATAAATAAATCCTTGTTATACTCCATTCTGGGTTATTGTGGAACTCTTTAATACTACTACACCAAATGATGTACTTCCTACAGCAAGGTCATAAATCTTAAATAGCCTCAGACAATGCCACCAAATGGGAACCATGTATTTCAGTGCCTAAGACGATGGGGACATTTACTATCTAAACTACCACACTTTCCCCCAGAGGACAGGGTTCAGTTTTTGCAATTCACATAGGGGAAGCTCTCAACATGGAATTCCAGCTGAAGGGGATCTGATGCCTTTCTCTAGTCTCTTAGGACACCTGCATATATATATATGCCGTACACACACATAAACATAAATAAAATTAAGAAAGTTTTTAGAAAGGAAGTTGAAATTACACTGACAGATGAGATAATAAGAACACTTAGTTGAAATTAATTTACTTACTAAAACAAACACACAAGCATGTGAGCAAACAAACCATTTTTTTTTCTTTACCTTGCATAAAAAGTGGATCACAAATGGAGGTTGCAGGACACAGGAGGTAAAATCCATGCAGGCAGACCTGCTTCTGACTTGCACTTAGGAAGTAGCGAGAACCCAGTGCCATGCATCAGAAGATTCGGCCACTGACAAGGGATCTCTCCACAAGCTGTGTTCACATCAAGCTCCCATCAGTCAAGTCTGATCAATTGGCTGCCTTCAATGGCGGTGCTGGCAGCCTAGTGTTTTACTGCCATGCATTATTCAATTCAACATAAAGGACAAAGCCAGCTCTGTTAGCCACTGCCTGAGGGCACGTGAAGTCAGAGGGGAAATGTGTTTTTGGGATTGTGTTTCTGTATGAGAGTGGAGAAAGCAGACTAGCCATAAGCACTTGCCACTACAATCCAGTTAGTAAAATATGTATACTCATAGTGCTGCTGCTCAGGGGTTATTTCTTAGCATACCAGAAATTTCTAGAAAGGACCAGACCAGAAACAATGAGATTTTTGCTTCATCTTTGTGCAATATTTATACTCAAATGAAGTCTATTTCTGGATAAAGAGTACACCCAGCTAAGCCACCTGGTGTGCTGATGAGAAAAATGTGTGGGAAAGGCTGAACTGTGTCAAAAATCCCAAAGCATCCTGTTTGAAAGCTCAACTTTTGACAGTGAATTAAACAGTCAGAGAGCTGACATTTCCCAGAACTTACCAGCAAGCATCTGTGTCCTGTTCCTTTTGGGATGCAATATGAAGATCAACGGACTGGTTGTGCTATACACAACAGATATTCTTATTTTCATCATAAAGACTCTCTCAAGGGCCTGTTTCATAAGGGCACAAATCCCATTCATGAGAGTTTTTTAGCAATACCAAACTGTTAAAGAATTCAATTTATGAATTTTTGGGAAGCACAAAAATTCACAATCTTCTAAACGTGCATCCACAGCTGTGTGTGTGTATGTGTGTGTATATTGTGTGTATGTGTGTGTATATTGTGTGTATGTATGTGTGCCTGTGTGTATGTGTGTATACATATGTGTGTATATGTGTATGTGTGTGCATGCCTGCAGATGCACCCTTGCTCATAACACTGTCTTAGTTATCTTCCTGTTGCTGTGATAGAATAATCCAATATGAACAGTTTTAAAGAGAAAGGGTTTCTTTTGGTTTCTGGTTTCAAGGAGATAAGGTCCACAGAGGTGTAGAAGGCATGCTGGCAGGAGCAGGAGACTGATCAAATCTTATTTACATTCATGAAGCAGAGAGTGAATTGGAAGTGGGGTCTAGGAATAAAGCCACAAAGCCTTCCCCCAGGAATCTGCTTCCTGCAGTGAGCCTCCTCCTCCTAAGGGTTCTACCACATTCCCAGAGTGTGCCACCCACTTGGAGCTACTTGCTGTGTATGTGAGGGGACAGTTCACATTTAAATGACAACACACACACACACACACACACACACACACACACACACACACACACAGGAGGAAGATAGAGATAAAGTGAAGAATTTAATTTAACTACAAAATTTTAACTTCCAGTTAAAGCTCTAAAATAAACTAGCATTTACCTGAATTTCCAAAACATTTTTCCTGAAGCTGCCTTTTCTTCAGCTGTGAGTTAGAAAGCTCACATTCACGCATGTTGCTCAAGTTCACTTTTCCTATTATAAAATAAATTTGTCACTGAAAGAATATTAGAAATCAGAAATTAACAAAAAGAAGATATCTGAAGATAATTAGCATTGATATTTTATGCAAATGATTAGTTTATATCAATGGGTGAGTTTATGTTGCTTATTGAAATTTCTTTATAATGTTATCAAATATATAATAAAAACAAAACAAAATGAAATCATTCTGTTTTGTACATATTTTGTCATTTAAGAACAATGTAATGAATTATAATTGTTAATATTTTTTGGAAAATTTTGAAACATTTATTTAGTTTCTCTCTCTCACGCGTGCGTGTGTGTGTGTGTGTGTGTGTGTGTGTGTGTGTATGTAAATCAGAAGACAACTTTCAAGTTTGTTTGCTCCTTGTACCATATGGATTCGTACTGGTGATCGAACTGATCCACAGGGCTGCTACAAGCATCTTTTTTCAGAGAACTGATGTGGGCTTCCCCTCTGCATGCTGTGAATACCATTGGTTAATAAAGACTCTTCTTTAGGCTTATTGCAGTGCAGAATAGGGCAAAGTGGAAATTCCAAGCGATAGAGGAGGAAAGAAGGCAGAGTTAAGAGAAGCCATATAGCTGCCCAAGGAGAAAGATGCCTGCCCCGGAATCTTACAGGTAAACCATGAACCTTGTGGTAAAATAGAAAATAATGTAAATGGGTTAATTCAAGATATAAGGGCTAGCTAGAAATATGCATAAACTAATAGGCCAACCAGTGTTTTAATTAATAGAGTTTCTGTGTGATTATTTTGGGTCTGGGAAACTCGGAAATGAACAAGCAGCCTCTGCCTACAGTAAGCCTTTCTGTTGGGACTGTATAACTCTTAATCATCTCCATAGATATGGCTTTCTATGTACTTGATATGTACTTTTATTTTCTTTTTGATGAGATGTTTGTGATTATTAACTGCATTTCATTTTGGTTGTTCATTTGCCATTATCCAGACTTACTGAAATGTATTTCCAAGTCCAGCTTGGTGATATTCCTCTATAAATTTTTCCAGTTATTTCTCACTAACTAGTTTTAGATTTTCAAATGTGTTTGGATAATAAGTCATGTCTACTGTGTGTGCTCTGCTTGAGAGGTTTTTTTAAAATTAGGTTTTGGGTTTAGAAAGTAAGTTTTGAGGACTCCCATTATCACCTACTCATGTTAATTGCTAAAGAAACTGTGTTGTGAAAGTTGGAAAGTTCTTCTTCATTTTTTATTTTTACAGGATGGCAAGGATTTTCTTTTCATTGACTTTGGTTTTTTTGTTTGTTGTTTTTTGTTTTTTGTTTGTTGTTCATTCGTTTGTTTGTTTTGGGTCATCTAGTTTCAGGTTCCTGGCTGTCCAGGCAGTGTTTGTAATGAGCTTCCTCTCTTGGGATGGATTTCAAATTAGATCAGTCGTTGGTTGGCCATTTCCACAAGCTCTGAGCCACTATTTCCCTGGCAACATTTTGCAGGCAGGCAGGACAGGTTTTGGCTCAAAGGTTTGTGACTGGGTTGTTGTTCCAGTCCTACAATTCACTTATGAACACTGATGCAAAAATTTACAAAGTACTCACAATCTGAATCTAAAAGACCTCATCAAAAATATCATTCACCATGATCCAGTAGGCCTCATCCCAGAGATGCAGAGATGGTTCAACATATGAAAATTAGTCAATGTAACCCACCACATAAATATACTGAAATAAAAACAAACAAACACATGATCATCTCATTAAATGCCAAAAAAAGCCTTTGACAAAAATCCAATACCCCTTCATGAAAAAAATCTTGGTGAGATTAAGGATACAATGGACATGCTTAAATATAATAAAGGCAATTTACAACAAGCTGATAGTCAATATCAAATTAAATGGAGAGAAACTCAAAGAATTCCACTAAAATTAGGAACAAGACAAGCTTGTACATTTTCCATATCTATTGAATATAGTACTTGAAATTCTAGTTAGAGCAATAAGACAACTAAAGGTGATTAGGAGATACAAATTGGAAAAGAAGAAGTCAAAGTATCACTATTTGCAGTTGACATGATTGATGCAAGGAGGGTCTGCTTTTTCGTCCTGGCCGCTCGGCTAGCTTAGCCCTACACCATTTCCCCTTTTTTGTTTAAACAAAAAGGAAGGCTTTAACTTTAACATAGCAAAACTATATATAACGAAACAGGTACCAAGCAAGAACTACAGTTACAATATTTATATTTAATTTATCTTTTATCATAAATAAGGTAAACTATAATTATATCTATCCTTCAACTCCATCAAAGACTCCAGAAGGATATAATATTACCTAAGTAAACAGAAGGTACATTGTAAGCAACTTCCAATACTCTAGAATTGACAGAGACATCTTGCTCCCTGACAATCACCAAAAGTTTTTCTGTACGGTTGCGGCATCCATCTTCAGCCTACAGGCCCATAGTGTCCAACAGACTTTTCTATGAAGCAGGAAATTTCAAAGACAATTCTGCCTATATTGGCAGTTTACCAGTCACTTTCTCCTGTATTGTGCAGAATGCCTCACAGATTCTTTCATGAAGCAGGAACCCTGAAGGATCATCTCACCTTTAGGCAAGTTCAGCAGTCATTTCTCTGCGAGTTCTACAAGTCCAGTCAAGCAGTTCAGGTAAGAGCAGTTTCTTGCCCAACTTCATAAGGAGCCTCTTCAATGTCCATCATCTTTTTGAAGTAGCTTGGTGCTGCCAGGAGCAGATGTGTCTCATTGTCATGAAAAGTTTTCAGTTCTTAAACATTTTAAATGCCATATTCTGCAAGTCTCTGAAAGGTTTGAAGAATACATATCTAACTGAAATATAGCTCTATACATCTAGAAAATCTAGCTAACATGACTATAAGCTTGACTATTATAGATGACTATCTATTAACCTATATTTCTTAATTATAAATTACATTTTTAAATGAGCTACACAAAACAATACTTAATCAAGAACAGCAATATACATATAACAAAATTGACTTTAAATTTGTATCAATAAACCAAGATTCATACCAATGCAAATCTCTATAGCATATCCCCCTTTGAATGTTAAAAAAAAACAATTATAGTCAATATTTGGGAATATGGGCAAAGATTTGTCCATACTGCTTCCTGCTGTTTGGGGATCCTGTTAATCAACTTATTAATGGTGTATCCTGTGTGTTAGGTTCATCTCAGTTAGCAGATGTGCAAAGTAATTTTTTGAGGGTGCTCATGACAACCATTCAGGGGTGTGTGGTTTATCATACCACAGTAGTCTGGAAGCAATCCACAGGTTCTCATCTTCTGTGAAAACAAAAGAAGACTCTCTTTTCCAAAGCACGATATCCTTAGACCCAAATTCTGTAGTCAAGATACTTTTATAATATACATGCTGGTTTAGCTTAGCAGCCATACAATGAAATGTGTCTCTATACTTCTTCACAGTCAATAATTCAAACATAACACAATAATGTACATAATCCAGACTCTCTGTGAATTTTCCATTTTGATGTGGCTTATTTTTCTTTTCTCCTTTTAATCTGTTACTATCTGTACTCTGTCTCTTTAAAGACTTTATCCTTTTTAAAAAAACATTAACTTTATTTTGTGACTCTCTATACTCTTTTTCTTCTCTCTTTCAAGCTTAAGTACATATACCCAACACAGTGACCCATTTAGAGGTCATTTATGTCTGAATTTGTCCTCTCGTAAATCTATAATTCTTACTGCCCAGGAAAACGTCTTACAATGCTAAGTGCTTCTTAAAAATTTCAGCTGCACCATTGTTAAGAGTAATATGGTACTTCCTGTTTGCCTGTCCAGTCTAAAACTTAATCTCTGCTATTATTATGATAAATATGATAGTTCTGGCTTAGTGCTCTGCATAGTCAAGCCTGGTGGAGCCACTTGTGCCCCTGAGGTGCTTGTGTCTCTGAGTCAGTATTGCCCACTTCCAGGCAAACAGGAGTCCAGTTGCCATCAAGCAAGCCATTGCACTTTACTCACAAACCCCATCCAATGGAATCAAGTGAAGATGTAGACATAGATCCACATAGGGACATCTTATTTTTGATAAAAAAGTAAGAAGTACATATGGAAAAAAGAAGCATCTTCAATAACAAGATGTTGGTCTAACTGGATATCTGTAGAAGAATGTAAATAAATCCATATTTATCACCTTACACAAAACTCAAGTTCATGTGGATCAAAGAGCTCAACATAAAACTAGACACACTGAATCCAATAGAAGAAAAATTCAGAAATGGCCTTGGACACACTGGCACAGGAGACAGCTTCCTACACTGAAGGGTTTTAACTGTAATTTATTGTTTTTAACTGGGTTGGAATGAGCAACTTAGCATTTCAGAGGGGCAGGGTAATTGTTCTGATTATTATTATTATTATTATTATTATTATTATTATTCCTTAAGATAAAAATAAAACCCTGGCCTTTTGCATCTGGTTTCAGTCAGTGCCAGTCTCATGTGACCGCAATCCTCAGTCTACCAGGAGGCCTGTGCACTGATGGTAGCCTGTTCTGTACTCATCTCTCCTCCCTCTTCCTGGAACAGGGCTGGCTCCCTGCTGCTCTTACTGAAGTCCCACCCTTCCTTCTGGTCTCAACTTTAAAAGACACTGCTCAGTGCCCTTTTCTTAAAGCTTCTAGCACTTGCTGAGTTAGTCTTTCAGCCACACTCTGTTGGATCAGTCCCTGGTCAACCTTATGAACTCTGGAGGCAGGGTAGATTTAAGCTGGATTTACAGTTTATTAGCCTTTTGACCCTGGGCCAAGTGCTTAACCTCTCTGTATTTCAGGCTTTCTATCTGTGAAAGCTGGAATAAAAGTAATACTGGTTAAGGTGGCTGTAGGGACAAAATTGAGTTTGTGTGCATGCATATGTGTGTGCATGTGTGTGTGTGTCCCACAGTGGACATGGGAACTTAGAGAACAGCTTGCAGGAGCTGGTTCTCTCCTTCTACTGTGTGGATTCTAAGGATTCAGCTCATATTACCAGGCTTGGTGGCAAGCTACTTTATTCCCTGAATCATCTCCTCCACTATGATTGTCATTCTTTTGTCTTACAGAATATAGTTTCTGTAACAGTGATGTATAGGAATGCTAATTTCATGTCTGTTTCCTCCACTAAACCACAAGCTTAAAGTGATTTTGGCTTTCCTCACCACTGGATTTTGGGCCCTAGCTCAGGAGTGTAGAGACATTTACTAAATAAATGAATATTTATTTACTGATCATTCTCTTTATGCTTACATTCTTGCAGATGTTAAAAATAATTTACTTTTATTTATTTGTGTGTGTGTGTGTGTGTGTATGAATATGTGGATATTAGTGCAATGCCAATAGAGGCCAGAATACGGCATTGGATCCTGTGGAATTGTAGTTGTTGTTGGTTGTGAGCTGCTTCACATGGGTTCTTGGTCCTTTTGAAGAGCAGTAAGTTCTCTTAACAGCTGATCTTCTCTCCAGCCCTCCTTCAGACATTTTAACAGTCTTATAAACTTCGCTAAGGCCTTTCAAGAAACAATTTCTTCTCATTTAATGGACAAAATTAAGGCTCTGACAATTTCATCTCTATTTCAACAACACAGTTTAATACTGCCTTCTGCTCTCACCAGACAGCCACTTTTATGGTACAGGGATTGGCTTAACACAACAAAGTGATTTTACTGTGTGATCTTTTGCTATGATAAGTGTTTCCTTTCCTCTTGTTCCTTACCTTGAATTCTTGTTACTATTTCTTACAGCACATATTGAGTGGATGCGGTAAAGAAGAGGGACTCCAGATTCAGCCCCAAAGACCATGGAAAAGTACTTCAGTTTCCCACTGTGTGGCTTACCTTCATTGCCTCTGGCTTGTCCTTATTGCCCTGTGTTCTGGTCAAGTTGTTGGATGTGTCTGTGTTTTTTAAGCATTTTTTTCATGGCACATATAATATCAGTGGCACATTCAGCTTCTGGGTATGCCCAAAATACAGCTTGCCATAGCACATTACGAGAAATGTTCAGTGGAGCAAATGAATAATAGCACATTGGACAGTGGTCCACTTGCTGACTTTGCTATAGTTCATTGGGGAGACAGCAGAAGGGTGAAAACCTAACACTACTATGAAGGTAGGCCATTCTTTAGATCAGAGTTCCTCAAACTATAGGTTATGATCCCTTTGGAGGTCACATACTAGATATCCTGCATATTGGATATTTATATTAAGATTCATAACAGTAGCAAAATTACAGTTAGGAAGTAGCAACAAAAGAATTTTATGGTTGGGGTTCACCACAACATTAAAGGGTTGCAGTGTGAGGAAGGTTGAGAACCATGGCTCTAGCTGAACATGGGAGTTGTCCCAGCAGGGCTGATTCTCCTACAAGAAATCTGGAGAAGAACTTGTCAACAGCAAGCAATTCCTGCTTCAATTTTCTTTGAGATGAACTTCTACCCAAGGCTTCATGAGCTACAACATCAATCCTGGTCCCCTGGAGCCCACCTAGGCAGAACTTGTTTCCCATCCCTTCATCTGAGCCTAGAAGATTTTATTAAAACTTTAAAATATATTGTTATTTTTTTATTTTTATATGCATGAATGTGTTGTGTTTGGGTGCATACATGCCATGAGATATTTGTGGAGATCTGAGGACAACTTTTTGGTAAAATATTATATCCTTTCTCCAAGTAGGTCCCAGTTGCCTAACTCAGGTTATTAGACTTGGTAGCAAGTGCCTTCACCAACTGAGCCATAGCACTAGACTTGAACTTAGAAGATTTACAATGAACTCAGATTGAAACCTGTCTCAATTCAGCAAAAGACCAAACGAACTCTATTTGTGTGTGTGTGTATGTGTGTGTGTGTGCACACTCACGTGCACAGAGGTCATCGGTGGGATGTATAAGCATGCATGTGCAGTCCTCCATCACAGGCTGATGGAGGACTCTCATTGGTTAATAAAGAAACTGCCTTGGCTTTTTGATAGGGTAAAATTTAGATAGGTGGAGTAGACAGAACAGAATGCTGGGAAGAAGGGAAGTTAGTCAGATGCCATGCCTCTCCTCTCTGAGACAGTCGCCATGAAGCCAGCCACCAGGTCAGACATGCTGAATCTTCCGGGTAAGCCACCACCTCGTGGTGCTACACACGGTAATAGAAATGGGTTAAGCAGGATGTGAGAATTAGCCAATAAGAGGCTGAAGCTAATGGGCCAGGCAGTGTTTAAAAGAATACAATTTGTATGTTGTTATTTTGGGGCATAAGCTAACTATGTGGGAGCCAGGCAGGATGAAAGGCAGGCCTGCTTGCCTCATCACTACAGAATGGCGCCCACGTGGATAACTGAATCCACAGAAAGCTTGGGAAAGAATGAAACATGGCTTCTTGGTAGCAGCAATTTCTCGGGTCTGCTCTTCTTGCTAGAGGCAAGCAAACACTCTCATCTAAGAGAGGCTTCCTGACTCAGCTTTAGCTGCAAAACCCTGCAGCTCTTTTAAGAAGTCCCGCCACAAAACACTTAACCCGTGTTGATGAAAAGTTGAACGCATGCTTTTTGGTTTTCAGCTGTAGCAGGAAAAAAGCTGTGCTGTTTTAAAATGCCGGCTTTCTGGGCCATCCTGCCAGGGCAAACTCTGACTCTTTCAGGCAGGCAGTCCGGCTGAGTGTGGTCTGTGAGCAGAATGCTGCAGCTTGCTTGCTGCCAGGGACATTGAAATGCCATAGAGTTGTGGCAATAAAAATGGCTACAGCTGGTACCTCTGCCATGAGGCTGGAAAGCTAAGGAATGGGCTGGATCTAGCCGTCAACGCCATGGCTTTAATCCTCTCCATAAAGACTCATGTGGTCAGAAAAAGAGAGATATACAGTAAAGAGAGATTCAAAGACAAAGAAAACCCCTAAATGGTTTACAGTGTTTTAAAAATATATGCAGGCTAAATGTTAAAGATCTTGAAAGTAAAAAAGAAAAAAAAGGGAGTAGTTGAGTGTGGTGGTACACACCTTTAATTCCAACACTTGGGAGGCAGAGATTGACCTCTGTGACTTCAAGGTGTGGTAGCACACACCTTTAATCCCAGCACTGAGGAAGCAGAGACAGTTGGACCTCTGTGAGTTCAAGGAAAGCCTGGTCTACAGAGTTATTCCAGGACAAAGATATACAGAGAACATGTCTCAAATAGAAAAAGTAAAAATAAAAGAAATAGAAGTTAAAATAAAGCCGCACAAAGATGGAAAATACACAGAGAATCTTGATACTGTATGCTATTATGCTCTCTTTGAATTATTTGAATGCTGAGGAAGGAGCAACAATTGCTAAAAGTTATTTGTTTATAAATGCTGCTGAACTAATCCAAGATAGATATTTTGAAAATACCTTGATTCAAAATTTGGATCTAAGGTTATGATGCATTGGAAAAGTTCTTCTTTTGTTTTCACAGAGGATGAAAACAAAGGAGACCCTGTGGATTGCTTCTATTCCAATATGGTATAACAGACCACGCCCTCCTGAAAGGTTTCTGTGAACACCCTCAAAAAATTAATTCACTCAACTGCTGACTGAGAAGTACCTAGCCCACAGGTTATATATACCATAAAAGACCTAAATAACAGTGCCTTCATATAGCAGGAAGCAGTTTGGAGAGAAAAAACTGTGCCCATATTCCCAAATATTGTTTATAAGTGTTCTTTTATATTTAAAGGGGGATATAATATAGATATTAATAATTTATGTTGATATAAATTTTGCTTTGTTGACATAAATTTAAGGTCAATTTTGTTATATGTATATGTATTTCTGATCTTGATTAAGGTATTGTGATTGTGTAGTTCATTTAAAAATGTAATGTATAATTAGGAAATATAGGTTGTTAATGGATAATCATCAATAATAATCAAGCTTATAATCATGTTAGATTTTCTAGATATATGGAGATATATTTCAGTTATATAGGCATTCCTCATATCTTTCAAAGACTACAGAATATGGCATTTAATGTTTTAATAACTTAGAGCTGTTCATGACAATGAGACACGTCTGCTCCTGGAAGCACCAGCTACTTCAAGAGGAAGATGGGCATTGAAGAGGCTCCTTATGGAGTTTGATAGCCATTTGGGCAAGAAACTGCTCTTGCCTGGACTGTTGCATAAACTGGACACAGAGAGCCCTTAGAGAGAGGACTACTGAACTTGCCTAAAGGTCAGATGGTCTTTTGGGGTTCCTAATTCATGAAAGAGTCTGCGAGACATTCTACAGAACACATCAGATAGTGACTGAACTGTCTTTGGAATTTCCTGCTTCACGGAAAAGTCTGCTGGATACTATGGGCCTGTAGGCCACAGATGGATGCTCCAACGGTACAGAGGAACTTTGGGTGACTGTCCAGGCAGTGAGATGTCTCTGTGATTTCTAGAGTTTTGGAAGTTGCTTATTTCTTGTTTACTTAAGTATTATTATATCCTTCTGGAGTATTTGATGGAATAAATAGATAGTTATAGTTTTTCTTAGTTATGATAAAAGATAAAGTAGATATAAATAATATAACTATAATTCTTGCTTGATAACTGTTTTGTTATATGAAATTTTACTATGTTAAAGTTAAAGCTTTTCTTTTTTGTTTAAACAGAAAAAGGGGGAATGATGGAGGATTCTCATTGGTTAATAAAGAAACTGCCTTGGCTTTTTGATAGGGTAAAATTTAGATAGGTGGAGTAGACAGAACAGAATGCTGGGAAGAAGGGAAGTTAGTCAGATGCCATGCCTCTCCTCTCTGAGACAGTCGCCATGAAGCCAGCCACCAGGTCAGACATGCTGAATCTTCCGGGTAAGCCACCACCTCGTGGTGCTACACACAGTAATAGAAATGGGTTAAGCAGGATGTGAGAATTAGCCAATAAGAGGCTGAAGCTAATGGGCCAGGCAGTGTTTAAAAGAATACAATTTGTATGTTGTTATTTTGGATCATAAGCTAGCTATGTGAGAGCCGGGTGGGATGAAAAGCAAGTTGCTTGCCTCATCACTACAACAGGCTTGCATGTTGAGTCCAGAGAAGGATGTAAATGTCCTACTCTGTCACTCTCCCCTTATATCCCTGAGGCAGGGCCTGGAGTGAGACTGGTGGGCAGCAAGCTTCACTGGTTCTCTTCCATCCACACCTCATGGCACCGTGGTCACAAGTGTGACTGTGACATGCCTAGGTGTTTATGTGGGAGCCGGGGATCTGAGCTTGGGTCTTCATGCTCACACAGAAAACACGTTTACCCACTGAGCCATTTCTATTTTGTAATAATGAACAATGGTGTGGCTTACAGTTTCTAAGGTTTAGTCCATTATCATTATGGTATAGCGTGTGACCTGTAGGCAGGTACGGTGCTGGGGATATAACTGAATGGCCTACATTTTGCAGACAATAGGAAGTGTTTTTTCTTATTGGGCATGGCTTGGGCATATATGAGACTTCAAAGCCTGCCTCTACATTGATACACTTCCTCCAACAACATCACATGTACTTTAACATGGCCAGACCTCCTGATAGTGTCACTGCCTTGGGGGTCATTTTCTTTCAAACCACAACACCCTCTCAGCTCAGTTCCCAGTACCCACATCATAGCTCACAACCACATGCAACACTAGTTCTCCGTAGGCTCCTTAATGCTCTCTAGCCTCCATGGATACCTGCTCATACTCAAACACCTAAGTATACAAATAAATAAAAAAATTATAAAAAACATGGAGTTGAATTTTAAAATGAGGAAAACAGAAGTTAAAGAGAACATAGTTCAAACCAGCACCCATCAGTCCTGTCTAAGTTTTCTTCTGTTCCTCCTTCGTGCTAAGTTTTTTGTTTTGTCATTTTTATGTTTGATAATATCTATTCTAACCAGAGGGAGTGATAGCTCAGTGTGGGTTTGGGTGATAATTTCCCAATGATGATTGTTGTTGAAGATACTTTCTGGAACTCATTTGCTGTTTTTCAGTCTCTCTTTGAGAAATGCCTATTTAGGTGCATTTCCCATTTTAATTGAATTATTTTTTTCTCTTGAATTATCTATGTTCCTTATAAATTCTGGTTATTTGTCCCTCTCAGGTGTGTGGATCTAAGGATTTATCTCTACCTACGAGTCTGCAGCAGTCTTCAGTTGTCAACCTGTAAGGCATTTACTTTTATTTTTGCCAGTGTTCTGCTAGGTCCTGTTGAGTGTTTGTTATCCCAAAGGGTCCCTAACATATGCTACTGCAGCACCATTACCAGCTACATGTTGACAATGCCTTTGAAAACTTTCTCAGGTTTGTAGGGCGCTAAGCTACTTCCCAGATCAGTTCAGTCAGTGAAGATTAACTCAGTACAGTGGGTGGGTAGTGACACTTCTACTTCCACTCAACAGAACTCCAGTGTCACATTTAAGTCCTCAGTGACTTGGTGATGTGTCCAGATACACTGACCAGTGTTCTTTGCATGATAGATTCTTGCATCTTCCCAACCTAAATCCATCAGATATTGGGGCTTTTGGTACCCACTTAGATCTAACATTTGGTTCAGGAAATCACCTCTGAAGGCAGACTTATATCTTACTACCCATTTTTTCAATGGACAAAGTAAAACTAAGTTTTCTAAGCTGATTAGAAAGGATTAATTTATTACCTCGGGGCCTCTCTGTCGGTAGCCATGGGTCAGGACATGGCAGAGTTCTATTTGATAAGGAAGCTCTCTCTTGACAGATTGTTGGACAGAAATTCTGATCACCTTTTTTTTGGACAATAAATACTAGTCTTTTAATAACGTGCTGTGCTGCCAAGGAAAGAGTAAATGCCTTGAGGACATCACCAGCTCTCAGCATTGAGGAGCCAATGTTCACTTGATTGCATAATTTAATCTATCATATTATCACTGACATGGAATTTTTGCCACCTAGCTCCTGTTGATCAAAATATTTATTTTGAGGTCTGCCTTGTAGGCCCTACTCCTGCAAATTGCTTTATCTGCTAGAGACTGAGCTCTGTTAAGATAAGCCAAGTCTAATCATTGGGTGTATTGCTTACCATAGTTAGTATTAACTCTGAATTCAGGGGAGAAATTGTCTCCATGAACCCTCTACAGATCTTGTAGGTCAGGATTATACACATAGTCTTACAGATCTCCCCTGCAGGATGAATTCAGCTGTTGGAAGCATTCAGTGCTGTTGGCCCTGTCTCTGAGAGGACAAGGGAGAATGGCAAATGATATTGAAATGGTGTTGAATGATACGTTTCAAAGTCTCATTGTAAAACCACTCCTGTATAGAGATAAAAATGAGTAGAGCAGCTGAAGGATGACTGAGTTTGGAAAGTACCTGCTGTGCAAGCATGAGGAACTGAGCTCAGAGTCCTAGTACAACACCAAGATATGATGGCATGCATGGATAACCCCAGGGCTAGGGGAGGGCAGAGTCAGGAGAATTCCTGAGGTTACTGGCCAAGCATCCTATCCCAGATGGTAAGCTCCAGGCTGAGTAAGAGACTCTGTCTCAAGGAATCGGGTAAAGAACAACCAAGAAAGACATCAGGCATCACCTTCTACACACCACACCCATGTGCACACACATTCATAGACACTTCTCTCTGTCACCCAAACACCTACATATATGCTACAGACAAAAGTTTTTAAGTGAGTTATAAGTCAATACCTAATGAAGGAATTAAGAAGATGCTAAAACTAGTTCAAAACTGCATTCAAAGAACAGACGAAATTACAAGGCAGCAATATTGACTGAATGTGAAAATGGGGATAAAGCTGGGTTTGCCATTAGAGGATGTTGCAAGGTGAATGGCTGGGTGTTGTCACTCTGAGACCACCAATGGAGATGAACCTTAATTCAGAGGGCAGAGTTCACATTCATCTGGCTGGAACAACCATAGGGTTTTCTGGTGGACTCAGGAGAGAGAGAGAGAGAGAGAGAGAGAGAGAGAGAGAGAGAGAGAGAGAGAGAGAGAGGAAGAAGAAGGAGGGGTTTAGAAAGGATTAGAGAGTTTTAGGGAGGGAAAACATGGAGAGCAGGTTCGGCCAATTTTTCCTCTGATGTTCTTTGGGTTTATCAGGTTTTTAATCTCAATTTCTGACTCTTGAGTTTTTATTAATATTAGAAAAATTAAGGTAAATGTTATAACTTGGAGGAGATAGATATCAGATAAGACCTCATAGAAACCAGATGTCTGGCTGAGCCAGCCTTGACTGCCTTCCCATTAGGTGGTTCAGGATTGACACACATGTTCACACACCCAAGTTACTGTGTATTGGTTATCAGCCTCTATGGAGTCAGATAGACCAGCTCAGAGTTCTAGAGGGTAGGCGTTGCACACTTCTCTACTGAGATAAAGCTTTTCTTCACAGGGAGATGTTTGATAAACCTCAGGTTCAGTTTTTCTGTGGCTGCAAGCATCTTGCTTTATACCATTGCAAAGAAAGCCTTCTAGGCTTGTTTGGAAATTCATTGTGGAAGATGAAAGAGGCATATTTATGTGTCTCTGAGGGTGTGCCAAGAAAATTAGAAAGCATGACAAGAGACACTGTAAAGAGAGAAGTAGGAGAGTCTAGCTGTGCTAGTAGGTTCTAGTATGGACCATTAAAGACCAGAGCAGACATCATACGACACAGGTCTGTTAGTATATATAGAGAAGAGCAAACTGTCTCCAGCCTGTTCCCTGCATAGGAAGGCCCAGTGCATCCATCTTCCATGAATCCAGATGTCTTCTCAAGATGGGGATACAGAGGGCTGAACAGGTGTCACACCTTTAGTCATCACTCAGGAGGCAGAGACAGGAGGATTTCTGAATTTGAGGACATCCTGGTCTACAGAGTGAGTTCCAGGATAGCCAGAGCTACACAGAGAAACCTGTCTTGAACAAGCAAAGCAAAATAAATCAAAACAAAACAAAACATTCTTCAAAAAGGGGAGTGGGTAGGTCATGGGGAAGAAACCCTATGGAATAAAAAGAAATAACTCTGACAAGACTACATTATGGATATTTGTCCTAAATCCTATTAAGTGAATTATGTAGATGGAGCAGTGGGCTGCATCCCGCCACCCAGCTAGCTTTACCCAAAATAATTACATGGAAACTGTATTCATTTAAACACTGCCTGGCCCATTAGTACTAGCCTCTTATTGGCTAATTCTCATATCTTGCTTAACCCATATTTAGTAATCTATGTAGCACCACGAGGGGTGGCTTACCAGGAGAGATCTTAACCTGTGTCTATCTTGGAGAGGAGAGGCATGGTGACTGCCTGAAGCGTCTGCCTTCTCTCTCCCAGAATTCTGTTCTGTCTACTCCGCCTACCTAATTTTCTGTCCTATTAAAGGGCCAAGGCAGTTTCTTTATTAACCAATGAAAGTAACACATAGACATTCCTCCATCAGAATTAAACCAGTCTGAAGGAAAACAAATGTATGCTTTATCACATTGTGGTTTCTAGATTATGCTGATGCACCAAATCTTGCACACACACATATGTATCTATATCAGATGTAAGTGATGAGATGCCATTTAAGAAGCATGTTTAGACACGGCTTACAATTGTATATACCCATGCTATACCCTTGAAACACACAAGGCACAGCTTTCATTTGTCACAGCTGAAAATAATGGCTATTTTTTCTCTTAAAGCATATTGATTTTACTGGAAACTACATTGGTTAAAAGTTAAAATTGCTGATTTATGTGCATCTCATTTTTGCTGATTTGTCCATCTTTATTTTATAAGCAGATACCTCCCTCACAATACTTACCGATTCCAGGATTTATTCTGTGATTGCCGAATGAGTCATCTAGGTAGACAGATTTAAAACACTGCTACTTTTACCTTTAGTCAATCAACACTATGTTATTTACATCTGATCTTATCTTGGTCTTGGGACCCCACTCTTGATGATGATAGAAGCTTGGTAACAAACTTGGTAATTCTGTACTTAATTAAACAAATGTAAAAAAAATATACTTATTGATTTTGAGATAGGATCTCATGCAGCCCAGACTGGCCTTGAACTCACTCTATAGCAGAGGAGGGCCTTTGTCTCTGAGGTGCTGGGCTTGCAGCTGTGTACCACCTTCCTGATTTATGCCACACTTAGGATGGAATCCAGAGTGTTGTGCACACAGACACTGGTGTAGGAGGTCTTTCTTCTCTTTGTGTGTTTATTTCATTGGTTGAATAAAGAGACTGCCTTGGCTTTTTGATAGGGCAGCCCTTAGGTGGGTGGAGTAGACAGAACAGAATGCTGGGAAGAAGGGAAGTATAGCAGGCACCATGCTTCTCCTGCCAGAGATGGACATTGGTTAGACTCATCCCGGTAAGACACAGTCAAGTGGCAATATAGATTATTAGAAATGGGTTGAATCAAGATGTGAGAGTTAGCCAATAAGAGGCTAGAACTAATGGTCCAGGCAGTGTTTAATTAATACAATTTTTGTGTTGTTATTTTGGGTGTATGCTAGCTGGGCAGGACAGAACAAGGAGCCTGCTGCTCCTCCTACTACAAGACACACACTCTGCTTAAGTTCTAGGACATTGCCACACTCTACTGCTGCATTTAGGTCAACTTCTGTGCTTCTTTTTGACTTCAAATGGGAAAGTCAGGTCTGTCTGTCACCATTAAATATAACTTTAATTGCTTTTTTGTGTTCTGTTGTTACTTAGCTTATCAAGGATGTACCTTTATTTTGTAATTTTTTGAAGCTACAAAAAACTGAGGGGGATACTGAACTTTTCTGCTTAACTTACTAAAGTCATAGACTATATTGACTGTGTTCAGTTATTCAGTAACAGGTATTGAGCCTGTTTTGCTCTGGGAAAACAAATGCCTTTTTTTTTTTTTTTACAAGGGTGCCCAAGTTTTTTTTGCCATTTTGATTTGGCTGTTTGTGACATTTGGATATTTTTCTGCATCAAGGTCAGTAAACATAAGTTGGGCAGACTGGATACTTCAGGATGCAGTGAAGGTTGCTGTTGAATTATGTGATCTACTTTTGTAAATGTGCTGTTGAAATTTGACTAGAGTGTAAATGGTTTATATAGCAGGTATACCATTTCAGACAAATGTACTCTTTGACTCAGGCCACATTGTTATTATTGTAGGGTCCTGTTTCTTTGTGTGTGTCCCCCAACTTGTCAAAGGCCAGGAGCTGTATATCAAAATCATCTTTATGAAACTGGCCTTATTCATTTCCCCACATTTGCAAAAGTTCTGTTGCACCTCTAAGCCAACTCACAACGTTCTTTGCATTCATCTACATCTACTTGCCTGACATTTGTCTTTCCTTGACTAGATCAAGTCCATTGCTACACTCATAGGAATGCTCAACAGATACCCTCTATCCGTTTTTATCAGGTTCCCAGCAAAATATCCTGGGCAGGAATCAGTTGGATTGAATTCAAGTTTAGTATTACAATCATTACCAAGTTATTCATGTGATTTACACCCCAGTCTATAATCACAGGTAATTATCCTGCTGTAATAAAACATATGTTGCTTAAATTGTCACAAATAAAATCAGACCAAACTGATAAAAAGATGCAGATTCATTGTGTGGACAAAAGAACAAGTCAGCCAAATGAAAGACATTAAATTGACATCTGAGGGCTGGGGAGATGGCACAGTCCATAAAGTACTTTTGATGCAAGCAAGGGGACCTGACTTCAGATTCTTACTATCCACATAAAAGCCAGATGTGGTGGCATATGGCTGTAATTCTCATGCTGAAGAGGCAGAGATGGGAGGATCCTTGTAGCTCATTGACTAGCTGGTCTTGCCAAATTGGCGAGCTCCAGGTTTGCTGAGAGATTGTCCCCAAAAGTAAGAGAAAGCAATTGAGGAAGACACTCTAAGTTGACCCGTAGCCAACATACACACATGCACACACATACACGCACATGTAGACACATATACAATATTTGTGAACACATATGCACAAAGAGACACATACAGATGCACACATAGACACACTTGCACATATAGACACAAACACACATATTTGTGAACACATATGCACACATAGACACAGATGCACAACATGCACACATAGACACACACTTGCACACATAGACACAAACACACATATTTGTGAACACATATGCACACATAAACACACGTACACATATACATCTTTCACAGTGATATGGCATTCTGTTCACAGTAGTAATAGCAGAGCTTCTACAGCATAAAGGAGGAAGTGTTTTTTGACCTTTCTCAAGATTGGTTCTTGTAAATTAGTATTCTTTGTAAGTCAAGTCATGCTGTTTAAGCTGATTTGGCTTTAGATGATTGGTTTAATTTCCTGGAATCATTCTAAGATGGAGAGAATGCTTACATTTACACTTGGCATTTCGTTTATGATGAGAGCCAGCGTTTCAGAGGAAACAGGGTCACTCAGACTTTGCTCTATCCTGATGTGCATTCGGCTTTGGAGTAAATGTAAAAAGTGGCTTTCCTTTACAATTTTCTTTAATAATATTTCAACAAGAATTTGTTTAAATTAATTTTCTTATAAGGAAAATTTTGAAAAAAAAATGATTTGTAATGAAGTCCTTTTGCATTTGTGGTTAGATTCAATCATGGTAGAAATTTCTTTAGATGGTTGAAAAAGAACCCAACTGGTAATGAGAGAAAATTTAACAGCAGCTTTATTCATTAGCTAACATTTGCCCGTCCCTCAGCATCCGCAGTTCTTTCCCCAGAATTGTATTTTGCAAAGTCTGGTATGAATGAGAAATTCCTGAGTTGAGACAAAGTTAAAAATAACTCTGTGTTAGCTGCTAATAAGTATCAGTGAGGCAGCAACTCAATGCTATAGTGACCCAATTCAAACATAATCAAAGTGAGATGGACTAAAGGGCACAAGGATCTAGATCTTCTCCCTCTTCCCTTTTTTGGAGTTTTAGTCAGGAATTAGTATAAAATGATGCCCGTTTTCTGAGGTGCGTCATGCCACACCCAGTTTCACTAGTCAAGGCCTTTACTCTTCGGTAAAAATCTCTTCACATCCTATAGTCATCTGTGAATTTGAATAAGAATTCCCTGCACAGGAGTATATATTTGAATGTGTAGTCAGGAGGCAGTGGTCTATTTGAAAGCATTAGGAGGATTAGCAGGTGTGGCTCTGTTGGAGTAGATGTGTCCTTGTTGGAGGAAGTGTGTCACTGAGTGTGGCCTTCGAGGTTTGGAAAGCCCTAGTCAGACCCAGTGTCACTCTCTTTCTGCTGCCTGTGGATCTGGATTTAGCTATCAACTATTTCTCCAGCACCATGCCTGCCTTGTTTCCTGCTATATTTTCCACCATAATGTTAATGGACCAAGCTGCAAGCAAGTCCTTTCCTTTTATAAGAGTTGCCATGTTATCACAGCAATAGAACAGTGACTGATACACCATCTTCATCACCAAGAAGATGTCTTCATGATCAAGGTTCAGCTTGTGGCTGGTGGCATCTTATGTGTTTGACAAGGGAAGGGCACAACATTTTTATTTATCTGTTTTATAAAAGTCTGTGTAACTCAGGAGTTATATATATAATTTGCTAGTGAGAGGAAGAAGACGAAAGATACAAAGCTTTATTTGATGAAGAACTAACTAATTTTCTGGTGGCGGTATAGATCATGAGGTATAGTTTTCAAGTCTCCAAATAGAAGGGACAAAATGGGGCAAGATGGACTAGATTTGCAAATGCATCTCCATATTTGGTATTGTTTACATAGTAGTTGTCTCAAACTAGTGGGGGTAACTCTTCCATCTGAGACAATGTATTTGTGTGTGTGTGTTTTGCTTCTGAACTAAAATCGTACTCATTTTTGAGAGGAGGAAAAGAAGAGGGAGGGAGAAGGGAAACCTTCTAATAATAAAGAAACATACAAGGTTTAGGAAGCAAAGGAAGTTTACAAGGTCCCTCCTCAGTGTGTGCTATGGGGTAGGAGGCTTTCCACTGAAGCTGCCTGGAGGTTAGATTAGGAGCTTTCTAGCGTATTGACTTATGCTGGCTAGATTTCTTGGTAATGCAGTTGCTATAGAGTCATACATGCTCTGGTAAGAAACTCCTATCAATTCATTGGTTCTTCAGCTTATTTTAAATGGACTCAGATTTTGGGTGTGTTGTTAGTGGCCTATCTGGAGTGAACAGATGTTTGTTCACATTTACACAGGGAAACCCTTGTAATTCTAATTTAAATGGGACAGAAATATTAGATAGCCAGGTGACGTGGCACATGCATTAATCCTGTCACTCAGGAGACACAAGCAGGAGAATATCTTTTAGTTCAAGGCCAGCATGGTCTACATAGTAAATTATAGGACTCATGACAGTTCTCTGTAGAGAGACCCTGTCTTAAAAAATGTAAGAACCTAAAAGAGAACTGGCAAGTGGCCACTAATCAATGAAGTTCCCAAATATGTTACAAGACAGGCACTACTTTATGCCTAGAGGCACAAGAGCGAATGTTAGGAAGAAGCAATGTTCTAATAGTAGTGTCTTCTTTGGTAACTTGAAGATGAAGAAAATAAAAGCATTGCCATCTGCAGGGCAGTGAGCTGTAGGGCCCAGATGGATGGAGACATGGAGTGATGACGAGGCAATCTATCTCTAACTTTCAGGGCTAACACTCCATGTAGGTAAAGGATAGGCTCTTCCTAAACAGCTGTGGTGACCCGAAAAAGAATAGTCCCCATAGGTTCACATATTTGAAATTTAGTCACTTGGGAGTCAAACTGTTTGAGGACTGGGAGGTGTGGCCTTGTTGGAATAGTTCTATCACTGGGGATGAATTTTGAGATTTCAAATTCCATGCCATGCCCAGTCTCTTTTCTTTTCCTTTTTTTTTTTTTGTTTTTTTCGAGACAGGGTTTCTCTGCAGCTTTAGAGCCTGTCCTGGAGCTAGCTCTTGTAGACCAGGCTGGTCTCGAACTCACAGAGATCCGCCTGCCTCTGCCTCCCGAGTGCTGGGATTAAAGGCGTGCGCCACCACCGCCCGGCCAGTCTCTTTTCTTTTGATGCTGCTTGTTGATCATGATGTGAAGCTCTCAGCTACTGCTCCAGCACTATGCCTGTCTGCTTCCTGCCATGATGGTCATTGACTGACCCTCTAAAACTCTAAGTGAGCTCCCAAATTAAATGCTTTCATTTATAAGAGTTAGCTTGGTTGTGGTGTCTCTTCATAGCATCTAATACAGAATCATTACCAAATCTTTGAACAAGGTAGTGCTATAGGCAGGGATCAGAGTTCAGAGGACATTTGCTGAGATCTCTGGATTTTTGTGTCTTGGAACAAAGATATCTCACAGGTAAATTTAATGGGTTCTCTCAAGAAGAGGGTAAAGGAGCTAGAGAGATGGCTCAGCAGTTAAGAGTACATCCTGTTCTTCCAGGTGCCTGGAGTTCTGGTCCCAGTACCCACATTGTTGGCTCACAACCACCCTCTTCTTGCCTGAATGGGAAATGTATGCAGATCGTATCCAGAACCTCACAATAGGCACACATACATTTACAAAAAAATAGAATAAATAAATCTTTATAAGATGAGGATGTAGTTTGCATGTGGTGTTTTTTCTTGTATGAATGGGAGTGTCCTTGTCAAGAACAGGCTGGCATTGCTCTGCTGGGTGTCATTTGGAAAGAAGGTTGACAGATGTGATAATCCTTTATTATTGAGACACAGATACACCCAACACAGCTGACATTAGACTTTCATATCTTTGGGAGAATTATCCTGAATATTCTTGAAATCAGACGTCATTTTGAAATTCCACATGCCTGCTGTCTTTTAAAAATGAGATATAATATAAATTCATTTTTCTCCCACTTTAAAAATGTTGACAATTTCATACATTGATATCATGAATTTCACTAACTTTTACTCCTTCTGCTCCCTCATCCCTTTCCACTCTCATTGGCACCTTCTTCTCAATAAGTCTCCCTCTCTCTTGTTTCCATGTCTTCTTTTTGTGTGTGGCTCACTGAGTTTAATTGTTTATTATCTTAGCAAGGGTGTAATATTATTCACTTGAGCAAGAACAACTTAACTGTGGCTACACCACTGAAGAAAGTGACACCTGTCCTTTAACAGTAATTAACTGCCAAGTTAGGAGTGGTGGGGCCTCATGAGCCTTCATGATGAAATATTGATGGAACCAATTTTGTGCAATCACAAGACTAGTTACTCCTATAATTCTAGAAGAAATAACAAGACTAGAGAAACCCATTTTGTTTTTATTGTTAGGCTGGTAATTACTCCTTAAATATATTTTGGTTCTGAGCATTAAAGCCAGAGCTTGCTCGTGCTATGTAGCTCTTTGCCTTTGAACCATACCCTCAGTCTTCTCTCTTATATATTATCTGGGGAGCATAAAGGGTCATGGCCAGTGGGCAAACACTCAATCAGCTAATTATCTACAACCAGTCTTCCATATTTGTTGGTTCAATTGATAGTGGTTGAAAAATTTCAGAAAATATACTGAACTGAACAGATATTTTTAAACTGTTATCATTGTTCTTTAAATAATAGCATTTATGGACCATTTACTTAGCTTTTCCTTTTGTCTGGTGTTATTAGTAGCCTTGAGAAGGTTTAAAGTATACAGAAACATGTGTGAATGTGATGCAATTTATCCAAGAAAACTTGGTATCTGCAGACTTAGTAAGAACAGGAAAACTTATTCCAATCTGTCCTGGGTGTAGACTGCCAATAGTATTTAGAATGCGTAGGACTTTGAAAGTTATTTTTTTTGATAGGTGTAGTTGGTACTTTGCTATAGAAAAAAGAGTGCTGCCTCAGACAGGTGAATAAGAGGTATGTGTGTACCTGTGCACCAGAGTACAGGTGGTACAGAGGCCAGAAGAGGACAATCACTCTCTGCTTTATGCTCTCTAGACACAGTCTCTCTCTGAACCTGAACCTAGTTTAGCTTCCAGCAAGCCCCAGCTATCCTTTTGTCTTCCCCATCTTTGGCACTAGACTTGCGGGTGTGTTAGCCTTTAATGTGGGGTCTGGGCACCTAAACTCAGATATTTTTGCTTGCTCAGTAAGCACTCTTATCTACGAAACCGTCTCTCCAGTCCAAACGATATTTTGGACAGTAAAATATGTGACACATAACCCAGAAACCGTAGGCTCTGTGAAGACTAGAGTTATTAAGGGAAGATTTAAAATTAGGATTTAAAAGGATACATTTTGTTTTTAATAGACCCACAAAAAGTACCTGTATTTGAGAGGTTAATATGGCATTTCAAAGCATGTAAGTAGGGGACAGAGAGATGGCTCAGAACTTAAGTGAACTTAGAGCACTTGCAGAGATTCTAGGTTCAGTTCCCAGTTGCCATATTGTTGCTTACAACCACCTATAATCCAAGTCTCAGGAGATCTGGTGATGTCTCTTGGCTTCTGCAGACACCAGGCTCTCACATGCTGTGCATGCACACGTGCAGACAAAACCCTCATACACACAAAACCCCTCAAAGTTTGTAAGTAATGTGCGACCTCAGGTCAGAATAAGTAGGATAGCTGCCATTTCCCTCCATATTTATCATTTCTTTGCATCAGGCACAAGAAATATCCTTTTTAGCATCTGTTTTGAACTACTTAAGTAGTTGTTATCAACAATATTTATTCTATTATTCCTCAAAACATACAGAGCTACTTCTACATCCAACTTTACCCTTGAGCCCACTAGCCACAGTCTCCATGTCTCTCGACCCATTTTTTTTCTTCCAAGGCTTTGGTAACTATTATTAATTCTTTACTCCTTTGAAATCAATATTTTAGTCTCCATGTGCGAATGACAGAATATAGCATTTATTTCCAAGTAAACCACATACATTAGAGAATGACCTAATGACAGCAGTACTTTGTATTAGTTCTCTTGTATAAAGCATTCATTTATTATTATTATTCAAAGTTTTAGTAAATAAATGTTTAAAGAAAGAGTGATTTAGAAGATTAAACTCACTTATAATATGCCAACCAAGAGATAGCTATGGTTTACATTTGCTCTGCTTTCTTCCAGTATATTTTTCTGTATGATAAGTAATTTTAAATTTAGATGAGTTCTACCTCCCATAAAATTAACATTTTCCCTTGCAAAACTTGTTTTCTTTTTTTGTAAAAATGGTCTTATGTTTCTAATATTAATCCATGGTTCTTTAAACAAATATAATATTATCAAAAGGCATCTAAGCCTAATTGGAGGTCAGGTGTCAGTAGCTGGAGGTGGTGTAGGTCAGTCAGCAGGTATGGTTTCTGTCCCAGGTCTGTCCTTAGCATCATGGGAGCATGGGAAAGTCTATCTATAAACAGATGGATTTAAAGTGGACCCAGGTAGTAAAGGAGACCTAGCTGTTGGGAACAGGAGGTGAATGACATACCTACAAAAAATAACTTTCCTGGAGTGGTTGCTAAATACAGTCCAGCATGTAAGCCTTTACATCAGGTTAAGTGAATCCAGCTGAGGCTCATGTGTTAGAAGCATGACTTTACTGGAAGAATTTTAGACTGTTAAGAATGGGAGGTTTCACTGGGAGCACCAACTTATTTTAACATCATATAGTGGGGCTGGCTCCATGATTAAGAGACTTGCTGCTCTTGCAGAGGACCAGAGTTTGGTTTTCAGCATCCTCAGCAGGCAGCTAATGGTTGCCTGCCACTCTGCTGGCTTCCATGGGCACCTGTATACACACACACACACACACACACACACACACACACACACACACACAGACACACCTAAAACATAAATATGTAAAAATAGTACAATTCAATAGTGTTACAACATTGATCCTTTTGTTCTAGTCCCAGCTGTTTGGAATAAGGTCTAAGGTCATTCCTTTTGTACATCTCTTGCTGTTGGGGTACAGAGTTCTTGGGTGAAAGTCTCCACCAGCAGACTAAACCTTACATTTAGAGTTTAACAATAATAGCACAATTCTAGGGTTTTTCCCCAGTAGCTCTTATTTGGTCACTTTTGGATAAGGACCTGCCCTCTTGGGTTGCAATGAACAGCCAGGACAGGATAGTTGTGTTCGTCTTCAGGGTACATTCTCCTGTTTTTCAATGATCTCCATAGTGCTGATAATCAGGGAAAGGGATTTTTCTGAGCGCTTTTCATTGCCTTTTTTCTCATTCTTTTCTTGTCATATAACATGGACTGCACTAGACTTTTAGAAGGAAAGAACATATAAAGAAATTATTTTAACTTCTGCTTCATCTGTAGAGTCATCCAGAATGGCTGTAGCTACATGTAAGGAAGAATCTCAGTGGTGTTCTGTGGCATTTTCTCTTGGCAGATCTTGGAGAGAATAGGCAAGCCGGTTGACAGGGGCCTGCAGCCACCACCACTGTAGATAAGACATTACATATTAGCCTTCAGAGGAAATCATCTGAACATCAGGCCTCATGAGCCTTCATATATTCCAGAATCATTTTCTTCATTAGAAAGGAAATATTTTAGCATATTTCTACTAAAATATATTTCAGCTATCAAGGCCAGGCTTCTGCCCATGCTTGCCATGAAGGCATGGGCACTCAGCTTTTATCCCCAGCACCTACATAGAAAATCTAAGTGTGGTGGCATATGCTTATATTCCAACTCTGGGGAGGGAGAGACAGGAAGATTCCTTGTGTTCAGTGGTCAGTCTAGCAAAATTGGCTTGTTCCAGGCTGTTAGAGCTTGTCTCAAAAGATACCTGGAGCTTGATTTGACTGATGACAAATGATGCCAGTTGCTGGACTCCACATTCAAGTGCTCACACATGAATGTACAGTCTGCCCACGCACGCACGCACGCACGCACACACACACACACACACACACACACACCATACCCCATATACACAGAGTTCCCACAAGTGTGAGCTCCTGCTTGGTTAGGGTGATTTTTAATCTTTATAGTGGACAGAATGGCTTTCCTCCTGAACAAGTCAAGAGCCCATACCTCCCCCATCAAATTTGATCACTTCTCCATTTCCTCTTCATCTCTGGAAGTCCCTGCCAGTCACAGCTTCCTTGCCATCTGTTTCCATAGTTCAGAAATGGTCAAGCTCATTTGACTGCTTTTCCTTACATTTTACAATCTCTTCTTGGGGAATCACAGCAATCATGGTTCTCGTGAAACACAGGTGTCTGCTACTTCTAATTCAGCATTTAATTTTAAATTACATATGTGAAAAACTTTCTAAAATACATTATGACAACCAACGGAAGTTGTGAATTATTTCAACTTTGCTTGTGACGACAGCAAGTACAATTCTCATTTTGATGCAGGTACTGTGGGCAGATGTACAAATACTCGGTGAATATTTACCCTTACACTGAATGGTTCTTTTGAATTATTATACTCCTTATACCGTCAATAGACTCGTGTAGTGAAAAACCAACACAAGACCTGTGAAACCAAATGTAATACCCTCCTTTTGTTGATTAATTTTATTTGTCTGTGCATGGAGATCTGACAGAGCTGAAATCTAACCTAGGTCTCTTGGGTTCCACACTACTTCTGGCTTTCCTTTTCATAGCTAGCTAAGCTCTCAACTAAGTAAAGTTCATGTGCCTCTTGGTACCACTCCCTGGTACCAAGTTCAATTATCGTCTTCTGCTGTACAGCCCATTTTGTGTGTGACAATGGTACTCTTTGGAAAAAAATTGGTTCCGAATGATAAACAAAACTGGACAAATCAAAAGAAAAACAAAACCCAAATGAAACAATCAATAAAATGGAAATGTATGGCTTATATAATATATGGGGCTTTGCTGTAGGTGAGCTCTCTGCAGGTCTTCAACCCTGTCCTCTTCTCAGGACTGCCATGAAGATGACTCATGGAAGCAGCGGGGAGGTACAAGATTCCCCGAACTCCCACACTCTCCTCAGACTGTCTGGAGGGGCTAATTGGTCAGGATGGCTCTTACAGAACCATGGGGAGCCTTTGTCCTGAACTTCCATCAGGAGTTTCCTACTGAATCACTGATGAAAATTGTGACTCACATCCTCCCGAGTGTCCCTGTGGCCAGAGAAGAAGGCACAATACACTGACTGGCTTAATTTAACTCAGGTTCTCCTTGGAGCTGGAGTCAGGATGGAAGACATAGGTGACTTTGATGATTATGACCTGTGGTGAAGAGGTGGCTGGAAAATACACGGGCATGCTGGCCAAGAATCCATGGATAACATTTAACAGAACTAGGCAAAAGAAGGAAACATACAGATTCTAAGCATAAATACATCTATTTCTCATAAATTAGTTTATGTTGATATATTTTGTGGCTGACTTTATTTCTCAGAGAACTTTTTGAAAACTCTTGTTTGTGTGCTATTATTCTTCACAACTGGAACTTCGGGACCAATGAAAATTGACAGTAAAGTTCTTCCTAAGATTTAAAGTCTGAGTACAGCTTTCTCTGAGACAGCTAGATACAATGAGACTGATGGGAAATATATAGGAAATATGGACACTTCCTGCTATAATATTTCAGGTCTTTGAGAAAATTTGGGTAACAGCTTTCTACTTAGTGATTTCTGGCCACTCAGGGACTTCATTGCCCCTTTGACTTGTTGAATTCAATTCATATTAAAGCTGAATGGAACCTCATATTCTGAAGTCACAGCATCCAAGAGAAAGCCATGTAATCGAGCATACCAGAATGGATAACTAGGGTAAAGATGGCAGAAAGGCATTCAAGTAAAGCCCTCCATAGTCCTGGGAAAGACTGGAAAATTGTTCCTCACAAATTTTTACAGACTGGAGTGGGAAGCGCAGCCATGTGTGTACCTTAAGCTTTGGCAGTGAAATGTGGGAAGAGAGATGAGCTACTTTCAAGGGAAACTATGACAGTCAGAGTATGACCACAGTATGACACTGGGTTTGCTATTTGTCCTATTGGTTTGATAAAATACCCTGACCAAAACAATTTGATAAATGGTTTAGTTTGGGTCCCAATTCCTGGGTGTAGTCTACCATAATGGGGCAGTCATGGCAGAAGGAACTTGAGGCAGCTGGTCACATTGCATCCCTGATCAGAAAGCAGGCATGGGTGCTGATACTCAATTCATGCTTTCACTTTCCAAAAATTATTTTTTATTTTGAGATTATAATAAAATTACATCATTTACTTCTTTGTTTTCCTCTCTTGAAAATGAGAGAAAATCTCCCATGCCCTTCTTTGTTTTCTTTTAAATTAATGGCATATTGTTTTTGATTAATTGTTTTGATTAATTTCTCTTGCTCCTAGCATCCCTGAGTTTTCCTCTGAGTAGGGCTGAAGTCTCTTGGGCTTTCACCTGTCTGCTTCAGCAAGTTCATTCCTGATGTCCTTGTCCAGTTCATGTTTAGACAGGCATGTCGGTGAAATTTTATGGGTGTCATGTATGACATTTCTGGAAGACACAATCTTATAGAACATGACAGAGCCTCTGGCTCTCTGGCTCTTACAATCTTTCTGTCCCCTTGTACATACACAATCCCTAAGTCATTGGTGAGGAAACTTTTGTAGATGTATCTACTGGAGCTGGGCTCTACAACATTGCATTTGATTGGACATGGTTTCCTGTAAAGGTTTTTGTCTATGACAAAGAGAAGATTCCTTGGCAAAGGGTGAGGATAACACTTATCTGCATGTAAGCGCAAATACAGAGTGTAGTGATGGGTGATATTGCTTTAGTTAAGTGGTGATTGTAGGTTCTCCTCCATGATTGTGAGCTCACTAGCTCTGGGTAGTTAACTGTTTTTTCAGTATGATACATGCTATCCCTCTTGTTGGGCAGTTTAATCAGAGAGCTGTATGTCCAATTAGAGAGCATGCTAGTACTGCACTCTTAGGTTATCCTGCCATGCTGGTCATTGCTGACTGTGGTTCATAGGCATCATAGCTGGGTAGGACTGTTGGTTGCCTCTGTCTTTCAGAAGCTTTTGTGGCGCCTTCTGGTAACATGGATGCTAGTTCTCAGGGAGGGGACATTCAGGTCAGATCCAGCTCAGGGGCCTCTGGGTCGTGAGTCTTAAGTATAAGATGTCTTCAGCAATACAAATTTACTTTCTATCATATTCTCCTTTTTATTTATTCTAGGACCCCAGCTTGTGAAATACTGAAGTCCATAGTTGAGGTAGGATTTCCCACTGCAGTTAATAGAAATTATACAATCATTCACAGGCATGCCCAGAGGCTTGTCTTCTAGATAATTCTAGATGCTGTCACAATTGACCAGAAATATTAATCGTCACATTCTTTTCCTATCTTGGTACCTTTAGGGTCATTCATTACAAAAACAAAAACAAAGAACCCCTTAATTTTGATGAAAGGCCCTCCCTGCCCATTTGTATGGATAAAAATGAATTTATGCTACTGTACCAGTGGCCTGGAAGCTATGCAGGGTGTTTGCTGACATCTGAGTTAAACCATGAAGATTTGGGACACTGGGCACTGGAGTGTAACCTTGCTTGTACTGACTCACATCAAACCAAAGTATTTTCTCAGAAGGGCTATTAAAACAATAAAAAGGTATATTTAAATTAATATATCTTTTCAGTAGAAGGCAGATGTGCAATGTTCCCTGTGTGTATGTGTGTGTGTGTGTGTGTGTGTGTGTGTGTGTGCAAATGTGTGTATATAGGTCACAAGACAACCACAGATGTTCCTCAGGTGCTATTCACTTTGATTTTGAAATAGGGTCTCTCACTGGCCTGGAAATGCCAAGTAGGCTAGGCTGGTTGGCTAGAAAGCCCCAGGAATCTCCTTTTCTCTCCCAGCTCAGTGCTGAGATGACAAGTACATGCCATAAGGCCCAGCTTTTTACATGAGTTCTGGAGACTAAACCCAGATATTTGTCCTTACAAGATGAGCACTCTACTACAGAACTATGCCCTCTTGAGTTATGTGTTGTACTGAACTTGGGACAGATGCCAGGTTGTTTCTGAGAGTTGAGTTTTCAGAAGAAATATACAATAGAAGATCTTACCCTTCTTTCTCAGGCAAACTGAAAAAGGAAATTTTCAATTGAAAGATTGTCTTAATCAATTGGGTCTTGTATCCAGTGGGTTGTTTAGAGTATGAATTAATGAAGAAAGTATCAGTCTATTGTGGAAATCACCATCCCTAAGCAGGTGGTCCTGGACTTCTAACAAATGCAAAGCACGACCCATTGTATAGGCCAGCAAGTAGCATTCCTCCGTGGTTCTTCTTTCTTCTCAATGATGAATCATGACTTGGATACATAAACCAAATAAATCTCTTCTTCCCCCCAATTTGCTTTTGGTCAGAGTGTTTTATCTAGCGTATACCCCTAAAGAGAGATCAAGGAAAAAATATCAGGAGATAACAAATTGGTCTTCTGAGTTTCTCTTCACTTTTCACTCATAAATGATGCTAAAGATTATGACTGAAATCACAGGGCTCTTCACACTTTTCTAACTTTTCCAAGAGCCTTTGAGCTGTGATAAATAGAAAGAAAACATCAAAAGTGACAATTACACTGCCTTTTCCAAAAAAGACACGACCTTTAAATTGGAATCAATAAAGCGCCAGCATTTCTTATTCACACTTTTGGGTGGCAAAACAAGATTGATAAAGGAGAAAAGACAGAGAAATGCAAGAAAAATCTGGCTTAACACTCCTTGCCACCTACTGAGAATATTCACTCCTTTTCTTGCTCACTTCTTTAGAGATTTTAAAATTTCTAGATTTCCCCAGACTGAGTGGCTTTAGAATTGGTGATCCATTCATCTAGCACCCTTGTGGGAGCTGAGAGAAATGTGATTTGGCCTAGTCCTCCAAAGGAGGAAACGAGACAACCAGATGCTAAATTGATATATTCATCTTCTTACCACATGATATGTTAATCTCCCCTTGCTGCACCATAAACTAAGGAATAAATAATCTAATCTTACCACTAGCTTTGCTACGCCACTGCCCTTCTTCTTCTGGGACTCCCTCATGCCGCCACCATGGGTGTCCACATTGATGGGAACACCTCACTTCAGAAGTCTGTAGGGATCCTTCCCTTCCCTCTTTCATCTGAGACCTGATCTGAGGTCTGATGTAAAATGAAAGGACACTTTTTTAGAGACCTTTTCTGCATATATGCAGACAGTTTAGGAAGCTTTTCTGACTGTTTTCTTCATTAAGGAGAGGACGCACCCAGAACAGTCCCAATATATAATAGAAATTTCAAAACTTCTGTTGAATGAATAAATGGTTTCATCATAAGATACTAAGAATCAAGTCTCTACATGATCAAAAAGAGAAGGACCATTATTTACTTCAAACACTTTCTATACTTACTAGGGTGTGTGAGAAAAACTTTTCATAGGGAGATACAACATACACACATTCACTCACCACAGATTTTGTTATTCTTTTTCTTTCTCTTTGGTGGTCCACCACCCAGTTCCCAGAGTCTTCCTCTCTCCTTTTTCCTGCTCCTTGATCCTCTCTTCTAGATTTCTCCTCCTATTTATTCTGCCTGCCTGCCCCACCTATCCCTTTTTCCTGCCTAGCTATTGGCCATTCAGCTCTTTATTAGAAACATCAGGAGTTTTAGTCAGGCACAGTAACACAGCTATACAGTTAAACAAATGCAACATAAAAGAATGAACACATCTTTGCATCATTAAACAAATGTTCTACAGCATAAACAAATACAACACCACCTCTTCAAGCGATATCGCACAATGAATGCAGCAAAGTCCAACTTGGTGGCTCAAAGAGTTTTTATTAGAACTACTAAGAGTAGGTGAGGGCTTGGTTGCAGGAGCAGGGATGACCCAAAATATGCATTATATAGCCCACCCCTGCTCCTGCATAGGCATGTCTGGAGTTCTATGCACAACTTACCAGTATCTCAGTGTGTCCTAGAAACACCCTCTATGCAGCTTGCCTGACTGGAGTCTGCTTCTTCAGCAGCTTGTTTGTGCTTCTCTATGGGGCTGTAACTTTAAGCTTTCTCAGACATGTGAGGCTTGTTTAACAACTTCTTGAGTCTCATGAGCTTCTCCCACTTTCCCAGAGGGGCTGCTTCAATTCCAACAAAACTGATGCAAAGGGCATCCTCAGTGTTTGCTGCCTATGACTGGTCTTCTGTGGCCCCTCCAGACAGGAACACATGATACTTGTTATATGCTCAGAGCATGGGATGGGCCTAGGAGCTTTGCCTATAACACCTAGTTTGATTTCATAAGCACAGCAATTGTATGAGTTCATTGGTCCTGTAATGAAGCGCCTGAGGGTGGATAAAGAAATAAAAGAAATTTCTCTATAAAGTAAATAAAATCACTATTCTGGAGGGTCAGGGACATGGTAGCAGCAGTATGTGCTGGCTTCTCAGAAGAGGGCATCACAGTGAGAAAATGTGTGATAGTGGTCATTTAGCAAAAATGGAAGCTCGAGAGCATTTGGGGATTAGTGTTCATTCTGTTATAACAACCCTCTTAAAGGAATTAACCAAGGTACCATAAGAGCAACATCAACTATTTGTGAGTGCAATGCCCCAATGTTCTAAGCACCTCTCATATGGCTCCGTCTCTTACACTGAGAGCTGAACCACAGATGCAGGGAGAAATCAGAAATCATGGAGACTTTAGGGTCCACTGTTTGCTCCCATTCATAGATAGGAGTCACAGCCAAAGGTTCAGGTGGCTCCTACAGAGTGCTGTGGCTGTGAGAAATGGGTTTGTATGTCTGTTGGCTGCAGGTGATGGAGGAAAAGTGGAGGTAGAAGAGGAGTAAGGTATGACAAGTTCTTAGAGAAACACTCAGCTTTTAGACAAAGAATTCGCAAGGGTCTACATTTTCCCTGGTGTTGAAGGAGGTCGCTTGTTGGTTCCTGAGTGCTCAGCCCCGAAATAATCACACAGAAACTTTATTATTTAAAACACTGCTTGACCAATGACTCTAGCATATTTCTGGCTAACTCATATCCCAAACTAAACCATCTCCATTAATCTGTGTATCGCCACATGGCTGTGGCTTATCAGGTAAAGCTCCATCTCATGTCTGTCTCTGGCTGGGCTACATGGCTTCTCTCTGACTCTGCCCTTCTTTCTCCTAGCATTCAGTTCAGTTTTCTCTGCCCAGCTAACTTCTTCCCTGCTATAGGTCCAAGGCAGTTTATTTATTAATGGTAATCACAGCATGCAATGGAACCCCAGGAACCCAGAAAAGCATTAATGCTCACCTGTATTCTCCAAGTCTTCATTTCTGTATATTAAGCTTTCCACTACTGTTTAATATCATTAATTATGTCTGTTGTTTCAAACCCACAATTTTAATTCATTTAATAATATTGGTATTTGCATATAATATACATCAACTAACACATATTTTATTATTTATTTTCTTTTTTTGAATTTTAATTGTGTGTCTGTACATGTATGTCTGTATAAAGGTGTGACATGTGTGCAGGTGTCTGAAGAGGTCAGAAGAGGGCATCATATCCCCTGGAGCAAGCATTAAGTGTGGTTGTGAGTCACAGTGTGGGTCCTCTGGAAGAGCAGAATGTGCTCTTAATCACCAAGTCATCTCTCCACCCCTTCATAAATAATTTTAGCTGCTGCCTTTACTCCTCAGCCTCAAATGAAGAATGAATAATACCTAGATAGAAAGCACATGTTTCAAGTATTGGTCAGTATAGTGTTAGAGACAAAATAAGGGGGAGAAAAGCTGGCAAATTTCTTGGGACAAATTCCATGAACACGTAACTTTTCCTGCTCTGTGTATGTGAGGAAAGCTGGCTCGCTGTGGAGGTGGGCAGCCCAGAGGCTTTTGTGTTTCAGAACTGCAGGCAGCAGTCTACAGAGCAAGGAGCTGACGGTGATGATATTACAGCGCACTTCCAGGCATCACTTGTGTGGGCTTTGTCTCTGGAGACACTCATGGTCTCCTCTTCCAGGTAAGGGAAGCTCTGCCCACTTAGTAACAGGCCAGTCAGAAATATGATGGCTTCACAGGATGGAGCTTGTACTGGTATTCTAAAACAAAAAAGTGTGCATTTGGGCGGATTTTGAAGGCAGTTTAGAAACTTAAGGTTTAATTTATTTTTTATTTTTGGTATCTGTTTTCTCATTTGCAGAATTAGTGCAGATCAGCTAGGAACAGGCTTTGAATCTCAGAGACAAGAACTTTCCATAAGCTTAGCTGTCAGGAAGTTATGGAAAGAGGACAGTGAGCTCATCTTTAATATCATTGTTGATACAATAAGGAAGTGTTTCTGTGAGTGCATGGATACTACAGTTTTTCCTTCCTCTGAGGCATGCAACATATTATTTTCAAGAGAAAAAAGGAAGTGTGTTTGTTTATTTCTAGACAGAAAACGGATGGCTTTTAACATATTTGAGGAAGTTATGAAAGCTGGAGAGCCCAGCGTCTAGTGGAGCAATGCCCATGTCCGTGCAACATGTGAAGATGGATGGAATTGCACATAGTTAACGGAGTCTCTCATTGCTGAGGTTCTTTAACTTATAGCAACCACTGGGTCAGTAAGACAATTCCAGTTGGTAAAAATGTGTTCCTTGCCAGTCTGATCACCCAAGTTCCATCCCCAGGACCCACAGTGATAGGACAGAATTGGGTCCTGGGAGTCGCCTCAGACCTTCACACATCCGAATGTGTGATAATTATAATAATTAGTAAAATAATCATTAAAAAAGAGGTGGTGACCACGGTGAAAATACAGATGAGAGAGTTGGGGGCTTTGTCCTAGAAGACAGAACCTCTTCCTCTCTCTGTTCCTAAATACAAAACATTCTGTGCACAGTTGAGACCTGGAGATGGGGAGAATTTGCTCACATTTCATGCTGTGACTGTGATCTCCTTTTCAAATCTCTATGGCTTCTCACTGTTCATTGAACCAAAGTCAGCTAGAAATTATGGACTGGATTGAGAGGAACAAACTTAACCTCAACAGACATGTGTAACCCCAAAGAATATACTAAAAATAAGCCAAGTGCAGTTTACTGGATAGATTCATTCAAGGAGACCAGCTAGATAGCAACAGACAAGTGGGAGAAAACGTCCTCCAACCACAGCAGAGAGAATTGCACTTGGAAGAGTTCCTTTGGTAAACTAGACACTGAACATTCTAGAAGTTGTGTTTTAGTAAAGTTCAAGCATCTCGTACCTCTTCAAGGAGAACCAGGAATCCATCAGCAAATTATGAAGGGGAGATAGAAGGAACAGAAGCAGAAGAAAGTTTGGTGACCAACCCAGGCTCAATGACACAAAGAAAATAACCAATGTCAGAATTAAACTCTGTTTTGAGGCTGCAGAAGAGGATGGCATGTGGGGAAGAATAAAACCGGCAAGGAAAGGGGGAAAAGACAAAGATAAAACAGCTGAGAGGAGAAAACAACATACACGGGAAGCATAGCCTATAAATAATAACTCTGCCAGAAAGACAGAACAGAAAAAAATAAATGAATTTAAATGAAAACCATTGCGCAAACTTGCACATGAAGATTGAGAAAGGAAAATCTATTCTAGGCGGACAGGATGGAGAGAAACCAGGCATGGGTATTTCATTACAAAGACATTTAGATTTTAAAAATAAAAGGAATTTAAGGGAGAAAAGGCTGTTTCTCTCAAAGCATAAAATGTCTCAGCTTTGCAGTACCAAAGCTGAATGTCAGTAGGCACAGCAATACTTAAAGCATTTCAATGGGAAAACTCCACTAGTAATTTAATAATTCAATATATATTCACAGAAGCACACAGACCAATAAGCTAAGAGGGTAGAGGATTGAAAGTGGTATGTGAGGAGATAAACTCAGAGATGTAGAGATTAGGGAAAATAGAGATTCAGTGGCTGATGTTCTTGGAATGATATTGTATTGTGGACTAGAGACTTCAGGGTTTGACTTGGGAATACGATATTAAAAGGAAGCTTTGAAACAGGCATAGTGGTGAATGTCTTTAATCCTAACACTGTGGGGGAGTCACAGGCAGGGGGAATCTCTGTGAGTTCGAGACCAGCCTGGTCTACATAGTAAGTTCCAGGACAGCCAGAACTACATGGTGGAGCCCTGTCTCAGCAAAACAAAAGAAAATTACTCCTAATAGAAGCTTGTATAGGAGAATAATATATTGGTGTTGGATCATGTTCTGGTTAGTTCAACTGTCAGCTTGACAGCCTAATAGTCATCTGAGAAGACAATCTCAATTGAGGGATTGTGCAGGTCAGATTTGCCAGTGGACATGTCTGTGGAGGATTGTCCAGAGTGTCGATTGATGTAAGAATGCCCAGTCTACTCTGGGTGTCACCATTCCCTTGGCAAGTGATCTTGGATTGTATGGATAAGCTAGATTTTCATGGTCCTTGATAATCCAGCAAGAAATATTCCTCCATGATCTCTGCTTCAGTTCCTGTTCTGACTTCCCTCAGTGATAGACTATGATCTGGAAATGCAAGCCAAATAAATCTTTTTTTTTCTATAAGTAGCTTTTGGTTAGTGTTTTATCACAGAAACATAAAGGAAACCAGAACAGAGCCACTTGTTTTTATTATTATTATTATTATTATTATTATTATTATTATTATTAATTATACTGTGTTACATAAGCTGTATTTAATGCATATTACCTGCACACCCCCTTACTTCCTCCCTTCTCCCCCTTTCATTAGTTCTGTTTATTCAACCACACAGTCTCACCTCTACTTTCATGCTGTCTGTGCTTTTATAATTCTGTGTGCCTAAAATGTCTAGAACCCACGAATGACTCCAGAATAAGATGTCTCATTAGCATTGAGATTCCATATCATTCCAATCAGAATGACAGTCATCAAGAAAGCATAACATAACTGACAGTAAGAATGTAAACAAATATAAGCCCCTCTGCCCAGCTGGTGCGAAGGTCAACTAGCCTACTACTATGGAAATGATTGTGGAGAGGCCTCATGCACCTTTACTCAATCCCAACCCTTGGGAGGCAGAGGCAGATAAGTCTCTGTGATTTCAAGGCCACCCTGGATTACATGAGATTTATCCAGTCTAAAAGAGGAGTAAAGCCAGGTGTTCATAGCTCAGACCTTTAATTCCAGTACTTGGGAGTCGTATACCTTCAATTCCAGCTCTATCAGCATAGAATCTTCATCTGGCGATTGATGGAGCTAGAGACAGAGCCCCACATTGGAGCACCGGACTGAGTTCCCAAGGTCCTGACGAGGAGCAGAAGGAGGGAGAACATGAGAAAGAAAGTCAGGACCGTGAGGGAACCTTCATCTGGCGATGGATGGAGATAAAGACAGAGCCACACATTGGTGCACCGAACTGAGCGTCCAAGGTCCAAATGAGGAGCCGAAAGGAAAACATGAGCAGGGAAGTCTGGACTGCGAGGAGTGCTCCCACCCACTGAGATGGTGGGGCTGATCTATTGGGAGTTTCCCAAGCCCAGCTGGACTGGGATTGAAAAAGCATGAGATAAAACCGGACTACCTGAACATGGTGGACAATGAGGGCTGCTGAGAAGCCAAGGACAATGACACGTGATTTGGACCCTACTACACATACTGGCTTTGGGGGGTGGGCTGGCCTGTTTGGATGCTCACCTTCCTAGACCTGGATCGAGGGGGGAGGAACTTGGACTTCCCACAGGGCAGGGAACCCTTACTGCTCTCTGGACAGGAGAGGGAGGGGGAGTGGAGGAGGGAGGGGGTAAATGGGAGGCGGGGAGGAGGCAGAAATTTTTAATAAATAAATAAATTTAAAAAAAGGTAGAGACAGGAAGGGGTATGACTGGGCAGAGGACTAAGACAGGAGGAGACAGGACTCTGGTGTCTTTGTTATTTTGGTCTGTTGCTTTTCTCCTTTCTGGGATGAGTAGAATAGACACTTGGGTAATGTTTCTCCTCAGGAAGAGGCTCTCACACGACAGTGTGTGAGTTCAGCTCTGCCAGATTTTGAGGGAGAATAAATCTCTTGTGAACATTGCCTTACTGTCACCTGGGAATTCTGACAGCTCATGTTTCTTGTGCAATGGACTGTTGACTTCAGTGTGGATATTAAGCACATCTGCCAGGGCTCAGCAGGCGGTGTCTGTTTATAAACAGTGGAAGTAAACATAATGCATTGTTGCTCAATTAGATAAAGCTTTATTTGAATAATATTTTTTGGTGTCACCTGAATAAATAATATAAAAATAAAGGTTACCAAGAGCCACCACCCTACCATCAAGGGCAACATTTGATAATCCCACTCATTTGTTAGTATTATTTGGCATCTCTGTAATAGAAAGAGCCAGTGTTTTATATAAACATAAAAAATAAGAAGCTATAATTGTCTTTTCTCACTGATATCCTTCAAAGAATTCTAGATATTTTAAAGGAATTATCTAATGTTGATATTTCTGTTTAAATTATTCATGAAACATTTAGAATTTTAAGAAATTTTAATAGCATATTTATATGATTCAAAGGTACAAAATTTTACATTTCTAAATAAAATTCTTTTAGTTACAAGCCTGAGATGAGATGAAATACCTTGTCTAAATATATTATCAAGTTTATATCACATCTTGAGAGTTCGTTATAGTCTTTTAAATTTTATCTTCTAATTTTCTCAACTCTCCATTATAGTTTATCTTTTCCTCTCTCTCTCTCTCTCTCTCTCTCTCTCTCTCTCTCTCTCTCTCTCTCTCTCCCTTTTTTCTTTTTTTCTCATTTCTTCTGGTGTGGTGGTGTGTGTGTGTGTGTGTGTGTGTGTGTGTGCGCGCGCGCGCGCGTGCGCTATAGCTTGCTGTGGGTATCAGAGGACAACATGCAGTCATTTCTTATATCCTATTACACGGGCTTAGGCATATAACTCAGGTCATAAGTCTTGGCAGCAAGCACTTCTACTAGCTAAGCAATCTCACTGGCCCATAGTCTAGTTTTTATACTGTCCCTCTTGTGAAATGGTTTCTGTTGACCATTAGTGATCCTAGTGATGTAAAATTCAAATAAATTTGACAGTTGTCTAACTTAGGCTAAGGCAAACTTGTGATGGATTTTTGTGGCAATTGATATAAAACTCAGGAAATCCTCTGTTTTCCATGCTCCTCTGCCATGACGACTTCCTGTGGGTCTTAGATATACAAGAAGAGATGGCAAAGAGCCATTCCAGCCATTCTATTTAGTCATCTAGAACCATAGCAGGTCTATAATAGAAGCTTAAAAGGGAAAAGTCATTCTTCATGAGGGTGTAGACTGAATTTCAATGGAACCTTTTATGGAGCCTGAACTGAATTTCAAACTGATAAAAGAGCTTTGCCAAAGCTGCAGAGGAGTTGGGATCTGAACCAGGAGCAAACCATACCCCACATGGCATCTTGTCTCCATCATCGTATTTAAGTTACGCATATAAAATTCTATGAAATGAAACATATAGGTAAAACAAAACCTGAAATGGGCGAATGGCCCAATGGATAGAGTGCTTCCTGTGCAAACATGAAGATCTGAGTTCTGATCCCAAACATCCTGCAAAGCTGAGCCTGGCAGCATCTGCCTGACCAGAAGAAGTAGACCAGCAGATCCCTATAAAGTGATAGCCACCCAGTCTAACCAAATTGGTAAATACATATCTACTTACCCCAAATAGAAAACCAACAAAAGATCATAGTGAGAATACCATCAAAATTCCTGCACATAGGAACACACACACACACACACACACACACACACACACACACACACACTGCTTATTGCATGCATCCTGTGAATTTGTGAATTAGCTGCTCCTTCCTTGGTGGAATGCAAGCATAGGCTGATCTTGATGTAGAAGCTGCATGGAACAGAAGTGAGTAAAGGAGGACTCCTTAAAGGGACAATACAAAAGGCCATTGTTAACTGATCTTCGTCAGTTCACAGTAACATTTATTTTATGAAGTGGGGTGGGAAGAGAAGGAGAAAGGAGAACACAAAATGAGGTGTGAAATGTGAATAAATGCACAATTATTTGTTAAGTGACACTGTTCCTGGGAACACACGAACACATACCTACTTAACCCAAACAGAAAACCAACAAAAGATCAAAGTGACAATGCCACCATGGTCCAGCTTAGAGAAGCTATGACTTTTCTGGGCTTACTTACAGGAGTACTGGTCAGGTGTTACTTAAAGAAGCCTGGAAAACGCAGAGAGAGCTGCGTCACCAAAAGCTCACTCCACGGTGGAAGAAGACTCATGGGTACAGAAACTCTGCTGTTCTCTGCATGACTAGCATGCAGATCAACAGAGCAGAGAGCTTCCTCTCCTTAGCAGTTCTTACTACTTATATCAACTTGAGGTAGGAAGTGCTTGTGAACATGCTAAACCTAGGGGACTTTGTGAGCCTTGTTAGTTGCTTACTTTCTGGGTCTTAGTGAGCCTCCTTTCATAACTTCCTGCCCCTCAATGAACTTCTTTTCAGGGTAGAATGCTTTGACTCCAGAGGCAATTGTTATGCTACACCTTTATAAAGTAAAGATTAATACTCTTGATCATCAAATGTCCCAATTTACTATAAAACCTGCAGATGTATACCAAACAGTTAAGGGAAAACACTATTCTTCCAGAAAAAGGAAGCACCAGGTTGTTAGTAGGCAAAAGAAAAGAAATAAGGGCCATGAAAAGCCCTGGAGAACATAAGAGACAAATAAAAATTCTATTATACTTTATATGATTAGACTAAGAAAGAATGAGAAATAATAGTGTCAGGGTCATTTCAAAGCATGACTTTCAAATTTAAATTGAAAAATCAGATAGACAAAAATGAACATATGGAATATATTCATAATGTAGTTTAGAGGCTCATTAATTCAGTGCATTCCAAACTTTGTATACTAAAGAAATGACACTTTCTCTTTCAGACCACATAGAACATTTGTACAAACCTATTTTCCTCTAGGAAAAATAAACCATGAATTCCAAATAGCAGAAAGGCCGTTTTGTGTATCTATAAGCAATATAAAGATGAAAGAAAAAATTACAATCTACTAAGCTAAAATCAGAAGTTTCTGGAGGAGGTGAAAGTATGTGTACCAATATCTTATATTTTATTGCAGAAAGCCAAGGAGTATTGTGAAGACAGGAAACCAAGAAATAGTGACTTGGATATAGTATCCAAGGTCATCCAAGTCTCCTGAAGAGCACAGTATGGCAAAGCCCCTATGTCACCAAGAGGAAACGTATTACAGTTTCAAAGATGGATCAGTGCTTAAGAGTGCTGGCTACCGTGCAGAGGACCAAAATTTGGTTCTCAGCACCCACGTAGTGGCTCACAACATCTGTAACTCCAGTTCCAGGGCATCTGACTCTATATTCTGACTTCTGCCCACATCAGGCATGCACACAGTACACAAACATTAAAGCAGGCAAACACCCATGTACATAAAATAAAAATAAATCAGTAAAATAATGACTAATAAATTCATCTAAAGAAAAGTGCCTTTGACACCTTGTACATACAAGCAAAGGCCAAAGAACACCTACTAATACAAAGGGGTAAAAAGAAGAGCCAAAAACTAAAATTAGAAAACCTCACTCAAGCAGAGTAATTTTCTACAATAACGATCTTCATGTACTTAGAGTTCATAACAAGCCTACTCAGAATCTTTTTGAACCAAACTAGATATCATGCAAATTCATAGTTTATAAAGTATAACATATGTACATTGGTATGAAAGCATGCATATATACATATATTCCCAAAGCAGATATTATAGCTTTTTAAAGTACAGAGGAAACATTTGCAAAAGTGAAAATAGATTCTGTTCTAAACTACAGAGAAAGATCAAACAAATTGCAAAAGCATAAATAATGTAGACTATGTTCTTTGAACACCATTCAAGAAAACTAAAGTAAAAGAATGCATGTGTCGATTGAGCAGGCTATGCCTCTTGAGGAATCAAACCTGAATTTCCATCTATAAAATAACAAGAAGAAGCATATAAATAAATATATAGGGCATCATTGAAGCACAGGTCAGGAAAAATCATAAACATATGCATTTATTGTAGTAAGAAGGGAAATCAATAAGCACTCAACTCAAAAAGTTCAAGACTCGACAAAGTAGAATTAAAAGATCAAGAAAAATAGGCATAAAATAATGATAACAGAAAACAGGCAAAATACTTGAGTTTCTTAGATTCAGACGAGGAAAGTTAAAATTCTCATGATCTACTTGTATTGAATTAGTTGTTGTTGGTTTTAAAACAGAACAGGGATCTTGAAGAGATGACTCAGTGGTTCAGAGTTCTTGCTGCAGTTATAGAAGGTCAGTGTTTAGTTCCTAGCACACATGTCAGATGGCTCATAATCACTGTAACTCCAGCTCCAGGGGATCAGGTTCCATCTCCTAGCTTGTAGCACCTGCATACACTCCTCTGGAAGGTCTTATGTCTGCAAAAATGACTAGAACCTAACCTAAGGGACTGATTTGGCAGGCTTGCGGTGACTCTAAAATGATTCACTTGTAAACTTTTCCAGATAAAGCTGGATATACTGTTCCAAGATATCTGCCTGAATAACTACTGAATCCATGCCCCAGAGACCATAGTGTAACAAAAGGGAACTAGAAAGCAGTGGAGATGAAAACAAAATCCAGCTGGGCAAATAACTGTAGAAATAGAGGAAATGCCTGTTTCCAGCATTGACTGCCCTTAAGTCTCACCAGACTGGTACTCAAGACTCTTCTCTGATGAGTTGAGTCAGGACCAGTGAGGCATGGCTCTAGTTGAGGGTACTTTCTTAAAGCCTTGATGTAATTTTGGTGGCTAGTACAAAGTAAGCATTAGAACAAGGGATTGGCTGTGTCCTCTTGTTTAATTTAGGAACTAAAATTGTAGCAATGGGGGCCAGGGAGATCAAGATTCTTGTTGCCAATCCTGATGACAGAGTTCGATTCCTGGAACCCACGTGGTGGAAGGAGAGAACCGACTCTAGTAAGTTGTCCTTAGACCTCGGCATGTACACTGTGGCATGGGCCTCACATCCATGCAAAAATAAGCAAATGTAATGTAAAAAAATGGTAGTGTTAAAAATTTGGTGTTTCTAGAGGCAAAGACCTGCATAGGAGCACTGGACTAAGTCCGCATTGGACTGAGCTCCCAATGTCCAGTTGAAGAGTGGGGGCAATGAGAAGATGAGCATAGAAGTCAAGACCATGATGGGTTCACCCACTGAACCAGTCTATGTGAGCTAATGGGTGCTCACCAATGGCAACCAGACTGGGAAGGAACAAGCATAGGACCAAACTAGTTCTTCTGAATGTGGTTGACAACAGCATGACTGGGGCAGACTGAGGGGCCACTGACAGTGGCACCAGAATTTATCCCTACTGCTTGTATTGGCTTTTGGGGAACTGATTCTCTTTGGATGGATACCTTGTTCAGCCTAGATATAGTAGGGAGGGCCTTGGACCTTCCCCAAAGCAATGTACCTTACCCTCTCTGTGGAGTGAATGTGGGATTGGGTGGGGGTATAAGTGAAGGGAATGGGAGGAGGGGAGGGAGTTGGAACTTGGAATGGTATATATAATGAAAAATGATTGTTTTCTTTTTTGGAAAAAAACAAAAAACAAAACAAAACAAATTTTTATGCTTCTATAGAATGAAGATTCTAGGCTGTGGACAGCACTATATCCCAGTTTTGCAACTCACTCTCTGAAGAACATTATTTCTCTGTGATGGAAATATAGGAGCACTTATCTGCAGGCTTGAAGTTTCTGCATCCCAGTCATCTCTTGGTATTACAGCATTTAGGGTTTCTCCATTGGTTTTAATTATCACCTGTCATCTTTTACTCCACACTGAAAATATTAAATAAGTAATACATCTTAAATTCCTTGTTATTCTGAGTAGCCTGATGAAATATCACTATATTATGCTCTTTCTTACACTATGTGGTTATCTTTTTGGTGTAGCCATCCTGGTTGTATATGCTACCTGCATGGAAGGTATTCTGTAGCCATCAGAACCATTGTTGAGGTACTAGGGTGCTTGGAATTAAGTTCCCCTTACATAATATTAACTTCATGCCAAGCCAGGACACTTAAACCATACCCTTCATATCATCTGTCCACAGCAGTGTTGTGCCATCTACACCATCACAAGAAGAAATATTTGTTACATAATGAGGTATTTTTACAGGGGAAGAGAACATAGTCCCACAAGTATTTTTTAAAGGAAGTATTTTATTTTTATTTTTTTTTCTTTTTCATTTTTATTTATTTTTAATTAAAAATTTCCACCTCCTCCCCTCCTCCCATTTCTCTCCCCTTCCCTCATCCCCCTTCTCCTCCCTCTCAACTCCAAAGAGCAGTCAAGGTTCCCTGCCCTGTGAGAAGTTCAAGGTCCTCCCCCCTCTATCCACTTATAGGAAGGTGAGCATCCAAAGCCAGTACATGCAGTTGGATCAAAAGCCAGTGCCATTGTCCTTGGTTTCTCAGTCAGCCCTCCTTGTCAGCCACGTTCAGAGAGTTCAGATTGATCACATGGTATATCAGTCCCAGTTTAGCTGGCCTTGGTATGCTCCCAGTAGATCAACCCCACCTTCTTAATGGGTGGGCATACCACTCATGGTCCTGACTTCCTTGCTCATGTTCTCCTTCCTTCTCTTCCTGATTTGGACCTTGGGAGCTCAGTACAATGATCCAATGTGGATCTCTGCCTCTAGCTTCATCCATCGCCAGATGAAGGTTCTATGGTGATATGCAAGATATTCATCAGTGTGGCTATAGAATAGGGCCATTTCAGGCTCCCTCTTCTCAGCTGCCCAAGGATCTAGCTGGGGATATCTCCATGGACACCTGGGAACCCCTCTAGAGTCAAGAATCTTGCCAACCCTAAAATGGCTCCCTTAATTAAGATATATATTTCCCTGCTCCTGTATCCACCCTTCTTCTATCCCAACCATCCCATTCCCCCAAGCTCTCCCCATCCTCCCCTTCTCACTTCTCTCTCCCCATTTCCCCTTACTCCCATCCCATCCCCACCCCCGAGTTTCCAATTTTTGCCTGGCAATCTTGTCTCCTTCCAATATCCAGGAGGATAACTATATGTTTTTCTTTGGGTTTACCTGCTTATTTAGCTTCTTTAGGGTAATGAATTATAGGCTCAATGTCCTTTATTTATAGTTAGAATCTACTTATGAGTGAGTACATACCATATTCATCTTTTTGGGTCTGGGTTTCCTCACTCAGGATAGTGTTTTCTATTTCCATTCATTTGCATGCAAAATTCAAGATGTCCTTGTTTTTTACTGCTGAGTAGTACTCTAATGCGTATATATTCCACACTTTCTTTATCCATTCTTCCATTGAGGGGAATCTAGATTGTTTCCAGGTTCTGGCTATTACAAATAATGCTTCTAGGAACATAGTTGAACAAATGCTTTTGTAGTATGATAGAGCATCTCTTGGGTAGATTCCCAAGATTGGTATTGCTGGATCCTGGGGTAGGTTGATCCCAAATTTCCTGAGAAACTGCCACACTGCTTTCCAAAGTGGTTGCACAAGTTTGCATTCCCAGTAATAGATGAGTGCTCCCCCTACTCCACAACCTCTCCAGCAAAGGCTATCATTGGTGTTTTGGATTTTAGCCATTCTGACAGATATAAGATAGTATCTCAAAGTTGTTTTGATTTGCATTTTCCTGATGGCTAAGGAGGTTGAGCATGACCTTGGGTGTCTTTTGGCCATTTTAAGTTCTTCTGTTGAGAATTCTCTGTTCAGTTTATTGCCCCATTTTAAATTGGGTCAACTAGCATTTTAATGTCTAGTTTCTTGAATTCTTTATATATTTTGGAAATCAGACCTTTGTCTGTTGCGGGGTTGGTGAAGATCTTCTCCCAGTCAGTAAGTTGCCTTTTTGCCTTAATGACAGTGTCCTTTGCTTTACACAAGCTTTTCAGTTTTTTTAAAATTTCCATCTCCTCCCCTCCTCCTCCCCCTTCCCTCTCCTCCCTTCCACACATACCCCCCACTCCCTCCCTCTCCAAGCCAAAGAGCCATCAGGGTTCCCTTCACTATGTTAAGTCCTCCCCACTCCCCCTAAGTCCAGGAAGGTGAGCAACCAAACTGACAAGGCTCACAGTGAGCCCGTCCATGCTGTAGAGTCCAAACCCATCGCCGTTGTTCTTGGTTTCTCAGTCCTCCTCCACCATCAGCCACATTCAGAGAGCCCAGTTTGGTTGCCTGTTCCATCAGTCCCATTCCAACTGGACTTGGTGATCTCCTGTTAGTTCTGTCCGACCGTCTCAATGGGTGAACGCACCCCTAACGATCCTGACTTCCTTGCTCATGATCTCCCTCCTTTTGCTCCTCATCAGGACCTTGGGAGCTCAGTCCGGTGCTCCAATGTGGGACTCTGTCATTTTCTCCATCCATTGCCAGGTGAAGGTTCTGTGGTGATATACAAAATATTCATGAGTATGACAATAGAATCTGGACATTTCTGGCTCCCTCTCCTCAGCTGTCCAACGAAGTAGCTGGGGCATCTTCCTGGACACCTGGGAACCCCTCTAGAGTCAAGTCTCTGCCAACCCTAGAATGGCTCCCTTAATTAAGATATATAATTCCCTGTTCCCACATCCACCCTTCCTATATCCCAACCATTCTATTCCCCCAAGCTCTCCCCATCCTCCTCTTCACACTTTTCTCTCCCCATCCTCCCATCCCCCCATTCCACCCCACCCCCAAGTTCCCATTTTTTGCCTGGCAATCTTGTCTACTTCCAATATCCAGGAGGATAACTATATGTTTTTCTTTGGATTCACCTTCATATTTAGCTTCTCTAGGATCACGAATTATAGGCTCGATGTCCTTTATTTATGGCTAGAAACCAATTATGAGTGAGTACATCCTATGTTCATCTTTTGGGGCCTGGGTTACCTCACTCAGGATGGTGTTTTCTATTTCCATCCATTTGCATGCAAAATTCAAGATGTCATTGTTTTTTACTGCTGAGTAGTACTCTAATATGTTTATATTCCACACTTTCTTCATCCATTCTTCCACTTATTCAATGTTGCCCTTATTGTCTGTGCTACTGGGGTTATACATAAGAAGTGGTCTCCTGTACCCATGTGTTGTGGAGTACTTCCAACTTTCTCTTCTATCAGATTCAGTGTGTTCAGATTGATATTGAGGTCTTTAATCCATTTAGACTTGAGTTTTGTGCATGGAGATAGATATGGATCTATTTTTATTCTTCTACAGGTTGACATACAGTTATGCCAGCACCATTTGTTGAAGATGCTTTCTTTCTTCCATTGTATACTTTTAGCTCCTTTGTCAAAAATTAGATGTTCATAGGTTTTTGGGTTAAAATCTGGGTTTTCTATTCGATTCCATTGGTCAACATCTCTGTTTTTGTGACAATACCAAGCTGTTTTCAATACTGTAGCTCTGTAATAGAGTTTGAAGTCAGGGATGGTAATGCCTCCAGAAGTATTTTTTTGGCTATCCTGGGTTTTTTTTTTTGTTTTTCCATGTAAAGTTGACTATTGTTCTCTCAAGATCCGTGAAAAATTTTGTTGTGATTTTGATGGGGATTGCATTGACTCTATAAATTGTTTCTGATAGAATTGCCATTTTTACTATGTTGATCCTCCCAATCCAAGAGCAAGGGAGATCCTTCCATTTTCTGACATCCTCTTCAATTTCTTTCTTCAAAGACTTAAAGTTCTTGTCAAATAGATCTTTCACTTCCTTGGTTACAGTTACCCCAAGATATTTTATGCTATTTGTGGCTATCGTGAAAGGTGATGCTTGTCTGATTTCCCTCTCTACTTCTTTATCCTTTGTGTATAGGAGGGCAACTGATTTTTTGGAGTTGATCTTGTATCCTGCCATGTTACTAAAGGTGTTTATCAGCTATAGGAGTTCTTTGGTAGAGTTTTGGGGTCACTTATGTACACTATCATCTGCAAATAATGAAAGTTCGACTTCTTCCTTTCCAATTCGAATCCCCTTAATCTCTTTATGCTATCTTATTGCTATTGCTAGAACTTCAAGAACTATATTGAAGAGGTATGGAGAGAGTGGACAGCCTTGTCTTGTTCCTGATTTTAGTGGGATGGCTTTGAGTTTCTCTCCATTTAATTTAACATTAGTTGTTGGCTTACTGTATATTGCTTTTATTATATTTAGGAATGAACCTTGTATCCCTAATCTCTCCAAGACCTTTATCATAAAGGGGTGTTGAATTTTGTTAAGTGCTTTTTTAACATCTAATGAAATTATCATATTTTTTTCCTTCAGTTTATTTATATGATGGTTTACATTGATAGATTTTCGTATGTTGAACCAGCCCTGCATCTCTGGGTTGAAGTCCACTTGATCATAATGGATAATTTTTCTAATGTGTTCTTGGATTCAGTTTGTAAGTATTTTATTGAGAATTTTTGTGTTGATGTTCATGAGTGAGATTGGTCTGTAATTCTCTTTCTTGGTTAAGTCTTTATGTGGTTTTGGTATCAGTGTGACTGTAGCTTCATAAAAGGAGTTTGGCAATGACTTTTCTGTTTCTATTTTGTGAAACACATTAAGGAATATAGGTATTAGGTCTTCTTGGAAGTTCTGGTAGAATTCTGCATTGAAACCATCTGGTCCAGGGCTTTTTTTGGTAGGGAGGTTTCTGATGGCAGCTTCTAATTCCTTGCAATTTACAGGTTTATTTAAAATGTACACCTTGTCTTGATTTAATTTTGGTATATGGTACTTTTCTAAAAAAGTGTCCATTTCTTTCACATTTTCCAATTTTGTGGCATACAGGCTTTTGTAGTATGATCTAATGATTCTCTGAATTTCCTCTGTGTCTGTGGTTATGTCCCCTTTTTCATTTCTGATCTTGTTAATTTGCATGTTCTCTCTCTGCCGTTTGGTTAGTTTGGATAGGGGTTTGTCAGTCTTGTTGATTTTCTCCAGGAAGTAGCTTTTTGTTTCATTGATTCTTTGGATTGTTTTCTGAGTTTCTATTTTGTTGATTTCATCCCTCATTTTGATTATTTCCAGTCTTCTACTCCTCTTGGGTGAATCTGTTTCTTTTTTTATTAGAGTTTTTAGGTGTGCTGTTAAGTCTCTAATGTGTGCTTTCTCCATTTTCTTTAAGTGGGCACATAGTGCTATGAACTTTCCTCTTAGCACTGCCTTCTAGTGTCCCAGAGGTTTGGGTATGATGTGTCTTTATTTTCATTGAATTCAAGGAAGACTTTAATTTCTTTCTTTATTTCTTTTTTGACCCAGGGGTGGTTCAGTAGTTGACTGTTCAATTTCCATGAGTTGGTAGGCTTTCTAGGGTTAGAACTGTAGTTGAATTCTAACTTTATTCCATGGTGATCCAATAGTACACAGGTGGTTAATACAATTTCTTTGTATTTATGGATGTTTGCTTTGTTACCAATTATGTGATCAGTTTTTCAGAAGGTTCCATGTGATGCTGTGAAAAAGGTATATTCTTTTCTGTTTGGGTGGAATGTTCTATAGATGTCTGTTAAGTCCATTTGGTTCATTACATCTGACAGTTCTCTTATTTCTCTGTTAAGTTTCTGTCTGGTTTTCCTGTCCATTGGTGAGAGCGGAGTGTTGAGAGCTCCTACTATTAGAGTGTGGGGTTTGATGTATGCTTTGAGTTTTAGTAATGTTTCTTTTACATATGTGAGTGCTTTTTATATTAGGGGCATAGATATTCAGAATAGAGACTTCCTCCTGATGAATTGTTCCTGATATGAGTACAAAGTGTCCATCTCCATCTCTTCTGATTGATTTTAGTTTGAAATCAATCTTGTTAGATATTAGTATAGCCACACCCACTTGTTTCTTTGGTCCATTTGATTGGAAAACCTATTCCCATCCCTATACTCTGAGGTAGTGTCTGTCTTTGTGTTTGAGGTGTGTTTCTTGTAAACAGCAGACTAGTGGATCTTGATTTCGTATCCATTGTCTTAACCTGTGCCTTTTTATAGGTGAATTGAGTCCATTGACAGTAAGTGATATTAATGTCCAGTAGTTGTTAACTCTGGTTTTTTTTTTTTTTTTGGTGGTAGAGTTTGAGTGTTTCCCTTCTTTGAGTTGTGCTGGTGGATGGTTGTCAGATGCTTGTGTTATTATGGTGTTGTTGGCTTCCTTGGTTTGTGATTTTCCTTCTAGTATTTTCTGTAAGGCTGGGTTTGTGGCAACATATTGTTTAAATCTGTTTTTGTCCTGGAATATCTTGTTTTCTCCATCAATGGTGAGTGCAAGCTTTGCTGGGTATAGTAGTCTGGGCTTGCATCCACGTTCTCTTAGTGTCTGCAACACATCTATCCAAGACCTCCTGGTTTTCATGGTTTCCATTGAGAAGTCAGGTATAATTCTGATTGGTTTCCCTTTATATGTTACTTGACCTTTTTCCTTTGCAGCTCTTAATATGTGTTCTTTATTCTGTATGCTTTGTGTTTTGATTATTATATGGTGTGGGGATGCTTTCTTTTGATCCAGTCTATTTTGTGTTCTGTAGGCTTCTTGTACCTTCATAGGAATATCCTTCTTTAGGTTGGGAAAGTTTTCTTCTATAATTTTGTTGAATATATTTTCTGGGCCTTTGAGCTGTAATTCTTCTTATTCTTCTACCCCAATTATTCTTAGGTTTGGTCTTTTCACAGTGTCCCAGATTTCCTGGATGTTTTGTGTTAAGAATTTGTTGGATTTGTTTTGTTATTTAATCAGTGAGTTTATTTCCTCTATAGTATCTTCAGTTGATGTGGGAGAAGCTTCTGTTTGAGTTGATTTTATTGGTTAATAAAGAAACTGCCTGGCTCATTTTATAGGCTGGCCCTTAGGTGGGTGGAATCGACAGAACAGAATGCTGGGAAGTGATGTGGGAGAGTCTTCTGTTTGAGTTGATTTCATTGGCTAATAAAGAAACTGCCTGGCCCATTTGATAGACCGCCCCTTAGGTGGGTGGAGTAGACAGAACAGGAAGAGGAAGTGAGGTAGAAGGATCAGTCAGATTCCACGCCTCTCTTAAGTTAGGCAGACCGCAGTGCCTCTCCTCAGAGAGATGCCAGAAGCGATGAAGCTCCAGCCCAAGATGGACGCACGCTAGAATCTACCTGGAAAGGCACCACTTTGTGGTGCTACACAGATTATTAGATATGGGTTAGTCAAGATGTGAGTAAGAGCCTGAAAATAATGGGCCAGGCAGTATTTAAATCAATACAATTTGTGTGTTGTTATTTCGGGTAAAGCTAGCAGGGTGGCCAGGAGCCAGGCGGGAAGCAGCCCGCAGCTCCACACTACAGGGAAGTTAGTCAGACTGCCGTGACTCTCATCAGGGAGACAGATGCGATGAAGCTCCAGCCCAAGATGGACGTACGCTAGAATCTTCCTGATAAGGCACCACTTTGTGGTGCTATACAGATTATTAGATATGGGTTAATCAGGATGTGAGTAGGAGGTTGAAACTAATGGGCCAGGCAGTATTTAAATGAATACAATCTGTGTGTTGTTATTTCGGGTGTAAAGCTAGCCAGGTGGCTGGGATCCGGGTGGGACGAAAAGCAGGCCTGCCCGCAGCTCCTCACTACAGAATGGTGCCCAGATGTGGATAACTGAATCCACAAAAAGCCTGAGAAAGCTTGGGAAAGAATAGAGTAAAGCATGTTTTTGGGTCTGGCTCTGCTTGCAAGAGGCAAGCAAGCGCTCTCATCTAAGAGAGGCTTCCTGACTCAGCTTTAGCTGCAAAACCCTGCAGCTCTTTTAAGAGGACCTGCCATGAAACACTTAAATGGTCTTGATGAAAAGCTGAACGTGTGTTTTTCGGTTTTCAGCCATAGCAGGAAAAAAACTGTGCCGTTTTAAAATGCTGGCGTTCTGGTCCTTACTGCCAGGGCAAACTCTGACTCGTTCAGGCAGGCAATCTGACTACAGAGCATTTGAATGTGGTTTCTAAGTGGAATGCTGCAGCTTGCTTGCTGGCAGGGACCTTGAAATGCCACAGAGTTGTGGTAATAAAAATGGCTCCAGCAAGTACCTCTGCCATGAGGCTGGAAAGCTAAGGAATGGGCTGGATCTAGCTGCCAAAGTCACGGTTTTAGTCCTACCAATATTGTTTTGTAAATTAAGGACTCATGTCGTCACAAAAGAGGGATATACAGTAAAAGAAAGATTCAAAGTCGAAGAAAATGTCTAAATGGTTTACTGTGTGTTAAAATATATGCAGGCTAAAAGTTAAAGTTCTTAAAGTGAAAAAGAGAGTAGACTGGTGTGGTGGTACACTCTTTTAATCCCAATGCCTGCAAGGCAGAGGTAGATTGACCTCTATGACTTCAAGGTGTGGCAGGACACACCTTTAATCCAAGCACTGGGGAGGCAGAGGCAGATGAATCTCTGTGAGTTCAAGGACAGCCTGGTCTACAGAGTTATTCCAGGATGAAGATATACAGAGAACCTGTCTCAAAAAGTAAAAGTAAAAATAAAAGAAATAGAGGTTAAAACAAAGCTGCACAAAGATGGAAAATACACAGAGAATCTTGATACTGTATGCTATTATGCTCTCTTTGAATTGTTTGAATGCTGAGGAAGGAGCAACAGCTGCTAAAAGATATTTACAAATGCTGCTGAACTAATCCAACATAGATATTTTGAAAATACCTTAACTTTAAAATTTGGATCTAAGGACATAGTGCTTTGGAAAGGAGATTCTTCTTTTGTTTTTACCGAAAATCAGACCCTATGGATTGCTTCTATTCCAATATGGTATGATAGACCACGCCCTCCTGAAAGGTTGCTGTGAACACCCTCAAGAATTTACTTTGCTCAACTGCCGACTGAGATGAATCTAGCGCACAGGTTACACCATGAAAGATCTGATTAACAGCGTCCCCATTCAGCAGGAAGCTGTTTGGAGAGAAATAACTGTGCCCATATTCCCAAATATTGTTTATAAGTGTTCTTTTACATTTAAAGGGGGATATGTTATAGATATGAAAAATTTGCATTGATATGGATTTTGCTTTAGCGATTTAAATTTAAGGTCAATTTTATTATATGCATGTGTATTTCTGATCTTAATTAAGGTATTGTGATTGTGTAGTTCATTTTAAAATGTAATGTATAATTAGGAAATATAGGTTGTTAATGAATAATCATCGATAAAAGTCAAGCTTGTAGTCATGTTAGTTAGATTTTCTAGATATACAGAAATATTTCAGTTAGATAAGCATTCCTAATATCTTTCAAAGACTACAGAATATGACATTGAATGTTTTAATAACTTAGGGCTTTTCATGACAATGAGACATGTCTGCTCCTGGCATCAACAATCTATTTCAAAAGGAAGATGGGCATTGAAGAGGCTCCTTATGGAGTTTGATAGCCATTTGGGCAAGAAACTGCTCTTGCCTGGACTATTGCATAAACTGGACACATAGAACCCACAGAAAGAGGACTGCTGAACTTGCCTAAAGGTGAGATGATCTTTCGGGGTTCCTGATTCATGAAAGAGTCTGTGAGACATTCTGCAGGACACAGCAGATAGTGACTGAACTGCCTTTGAAATTTCCTGCTTCATGGAAAAGTCTGCTGGATACTATAGGCCTGTAGGCCAAAGATGGATGCCCCAACAATACAAAACAACTTTGGGTGACTGTCCAGGCAGCGAGATGTCTCTGTCATTTCTAGAGTTTTGGAAGTAGCTTACTTCTTGTTCACCTAGGTAATATTGTGTCCTTCTGGGGTCTTTGATGGAGTTGAAGAATAAATAGATAGTTATAGTTTTCCTTAGTTATGATAAAAGATAAAATAGATATAAATATTGTAATTGTAATTCTTGCTCGATAACTGTTTTGTTATATGTAATTTTACTATGTTAAAATGAAAGCCTTCTTTTTTGTTTAAACAAAAAAGGGGAAATGATGTGGGAGGGTCTTCTGTTTGAGTTTATTTCATTGGTTAATAAAGAAAGTGCCTGGCTCATTTGCTAGGCTGGCCCTTAGGTGGGTGGAGTAGACAGAACAGAATGCTGGGATGTTAGTCAGACTGCCGTGCCTCTCGTCAGGGAGACAGATGCGATGAAACTCCAGCCCAAGATGGACGTACGCTAGAATCTTCCCGATAAGGCACCACTTTGTGGTGCTATACAGATTATTATATATGGGTTAATCAAGATGTGAGTAGGAGGCTGAAAGTAATGGGCCAGGCAGTGTTTAAGTGAATATAGTTTGTGTGTTGTTATTTTGTGTGTAAAGCTAGCTCTGTGGGATCCAGGCGGGATGAAAAGCAGGCCTGCTCGCCTCCTCACTACATTCAGTGTCTGAGATTCTTTCTTCTATCTCTTGTATTCTGTTGGTAATACTTGTCTCTGTAGTTCCTGTTCATTTACCCAGAATTCCATATCCAGCCTTCTCTCGGTTTGTATTTTTTTCATTACCTCCATTTCATTTTTCAAGTCTTGAACTATTTCCCTTACCTGTTTGATTGCTTTTTCTTGTTTTTCTTGATTTTCCTGGGTATCTTTGAGAGATTTATCCATTTCCTCTACCTTTTTGTTTGAAATCTCCATTTCTTTATGGCAGTTTTTCACCTCTTGTTTAAGGTCCTCTATTATTTTCATAAAGTTCCATTTAAGGTCGATTTCTTCTATTTCTTCTGGAGTAGGGTGTTCAATTCTTCTTGTTTCGGGATCCCTGGGTTCTGGTGATGTCATGTTGCCTTTCAGGTTGTTGGAGGAATTCTTGCATTGGCACCTGACTATCTCTTTCTTCAAATGGAGCCAGGAGAGTCTAGGTGTCTTGGTCCAGTCTTTGATGTGACTGACTCTCTCTGTGGATCTCCTCAGTGCAGGAGCAGGAACTGTTCCTGTCTGGATGGAACTCCTCAGCACTGAAACAGGGATGCCTCGTAGACCAAGGACACCACGGACAAAAAAGGATGAACGTGGTAGCAGGGCGGGGTTGAGTAGAACACAGAAGACCCTGCAGCACAAGCTGAAGGAGCCCTCACTCCCTTGCTGGGACCTTCAGGTCTGCCTGGCAGGCAGACACTCACCCCTCTGGGTGGATAGCCTTAGTGCAGGAACCAAGGACCTTGCAGACAGGCTTGGGAGAGGCAGGGTGGTGTGTAATAAAGAAACCCCTGCAGGATCTTGAGGAGAGGGGCTGTGCTCTCTTCCAGAACAGGCCACCCCAGGAAGCACACACTCACCCCTCTGGATAGAACTTCTCTGCACTGAAACAGGGATGCCTGGTAGCCTAGGGACACTGCTGACAAAAGGCTTTATTTTTATTTTGTGCATAAATGTGTATGCATGTTCGTGCATCTGTATTGTTTATATGTGTGTGTACCCACATATGTGCAAGTGTGCTGCTGGAGCTCCTTCCACTCCTTCAGCCAATAGCCTTTAAGATACCAGCCTATTTGGGCATGGTCTTTTATACTTTAAAAAGCAGTGGGAACCAGGCTCTCTCTCTCTCTCTCTCTCTCCCTTGCTTCTGGCTATCTTTCTGGCGACTAAACTTTCTGTTTTCTGTTTGTGACAAGAGGACTGTTGTTTGGGAAGGTGATCTATAAGTTTTTCCCTTCAAATAAATAACCCTTTTTATTATCCCTAATTCTTAACTGGTGTAGGATTGTTTTGCGGCTTCACAAGTGCCTGTAAAGACCAGGAAGGCTAGTCCAATCCCTTGGAGCTGGATTTATAGAAAGATATAAAGCAGCCTGTCTTGGACTTTGGGAACCAAACTCTGATCCTTTGTAAGGACAGCAATCATTCTTAACCACTAAGACATCTTTCCAACCCCACTTTTTTTTGTCACAGACATATTTATGCTCACTCATACGTGTATTTATGTAAGGGTGCACTTGTGTAAGGGTGGTGTGTGTGTGTGTGTGTGCGCGCGCGTGTATTTAGGCCCAAATATTGATGCTGGCTTTTTTCCTTGCTCAGCCTACACCTTGCTTACTGAGGCAGGGTCTCTCACTGAACCAAGAGGTCGCAATTGGCTTCCATAACTAACTGGCTTGCTCCTGGGGACCTCTTGGAATTACATACTTCTCGGTACAATGCTTGCCTGACTTTTATATAGACTGTGAATGCCATTTATTCATGCTTGGGTGGAAAACACTGACTCTCTTGTGGTGCATCGCTTGGTCATTTTATCATAGTGTATTATTATAACAATTGATTTCTATTATTGTTGATCTTTTTGTATGACTACTTCTATAAATTAAACACTATCATAAGTAAGTAAAGCAAAATATTAATACAAAATATCTTAAAATCTACTGTTTCAGTCATCTTCCTGCTGCTAAGGGTGTCCTACAATGTTCACTAATTCTACATGAAAATACTTATGTTTCTCTTGAAGTCCAACACTGAATGAAATAACTTACTTCTTCAAGAAATATTGCTTCAAAAGAGTAAATAATATGGCAAAATGTTAAAATATTCTTAAAATTATGAAGAAATGAGGTAGTGGATATGACAACAATGCATTGTATACATGCATGAAATTCTCAAGGAATAAAATATACTATTTTTCAAAAAGGGGTTAATGGGGAAAATCATTCAATATTCTTGAAATTGCAAAAATCGAAAGTTAAAGAAAAGGCTGTCTTTCATATCTGGAGAAGATTTAGGGACAATTTACATTATGCTGGTGCACAAGACAGAAAAGAGAAACAAAAGGTTGGAGAAGATGATTACAGAACCTGTGTAAGCTAACTTGATAACTTTAAACAGTTAAAAATCATGCTTACAGCTTCATCCTCTGGACTTTCAATACTTTTTTTACTTTCGCATATTTGAATTTTTATTATTTTTAGAGATTTATATTATTTTAAGTGTGTGTGTATGTGTGTGTGGTGTGTGGTGTGTGTGTGTGTGTGTGTATGTCAGTGTGCACGTGTGGGTATAGTGCCCACAGAGACCGAAGATGGAATGGAATCCCTGTAATTAGCTATGGGGGTTATGAGCCACCAGACATAAGCTATAGCTCCAATCTCAATATACTTGGGTTTTAACTATATTACTGCATACAATATATTCCTAGGTAGCCAAATCATATCAATATTTATAACAATGTTTATAAGAAGTGAAATTTGGAAAAATCCAGTATGAAATAGGAGTCACTATTTAAGTGTAGTTGGAAATATTGGTGTTCTGATTTATACAGTTGTTATATATTGACAGAATAGGAATCACTGAAATAGTACAAAAAGTAGGCTTTAAAATTGCTCTAGTAATTATCCATAATGACGGCTGAAAATGACAATTGCAAGGATTACAAAACAAACAGAAGAGTTCTGTTACAGATGGAAAGAACTGAGAAGAAATATGTTTTTGAAAGTCATGACTGGCGTTGAATTTTAAGTTTCTCCAGATACTTTTGAGTTTTCCAAAATTTGTATTAGTTTACTTTTAGATCAGGAAGAAAATACATTTTCTACTAACTATAAAGATGTTACTGTGTGCCTGTCAGAGGTCAGCTTGAAATCTCACAGAAATCATGTAATCTCTTCTAGTGGCTATCAGTTTCTGTGGAGAATGCACTGACGAGGAGGATAAACATACGGTTTGAAGAGAGAGTGATAGGCTTGTGTCTGAATGCTGTCCCTGTGTCTTGGAGTCCAGGTATGCATACCTGCTGTGTGCTGAGTCCTGCTGCACATGGCCTCACACATACCTACCCTTGAGGTTGTCCACAGAACACTTAGGGCCTGTGCCCTGACCAAGGTGATGAACCACTCCTACACTCCTGACTTAGGGTGTAGGTCTAAGGAGGCAGATGCCCAATCTTGTAATCTTGTTCCTAGAGATGGTTATTCAGTAGGTTTGGGGTTAAGAAAAACAATTCAGTGTGTGTATGTGTGTGCGTACGTGCCCATATGGAGGCACGCTTGTATCTTTGAAGACGTGTGCAGGAATCTAGGAAGACCATGTATGTCTTCCTTTATTTCCTTCCACCTTATTCTTTTGAGACAGGATCTCACACTGAACTGGGAACTTGCAGTCTTGTTCCCCACATCCCATTTTGGCTGCTTGGCCAGCAAGTCCCAGCAATCCTCCTTCTGTTCCCACCTCAGCTCCAGCCTTGGCATCATAGGTCCTGGCTGTCATAGGTCCTGGCTGTCATGCCGGGCATTCTACGCAGATTCTGGGGATTGAAACTCAGGTCCTCATGCTTGTACAGCAAGTGCTGTTAGTTGCTGAGCCATTAGTCCCAAACGCCTAAATGTATGTTTTCAGTATTGTTTATCATTTCCTGTTGGGACTCAGTTTAGCGGGAAGGGAGAGAGCCATGGTTCTCAACCTTCCTAATTCTGAGACACTTTAATATAGCTCCTCATGTTGTGGTGACTTCGTTGTGATTCATAACTGCAACTTGGGACCTGTAATATAATTGTCTTTTATGTGGTATGTTTGATATATGACCCATGTGAAAGGATCATTCGATCTCCATAGTGGTTGCGACCCACAGGTTGAGAACCACTGAATTAGCAGGGACTTAGGGAATCTGGAACTTTAGCTGGGATTTCAAGTATTCTAGTTACTTGGGAGTCAGAAAGGAAATGTGTGCGTTAAATATGCAAACCTGTTCATGTGCACCCATGACAAGGAAAATTTTTCCGTTTTTTAAAAACACAGACAAAAAGGAAAATCAGCTGTGGAGAAATGACCTGAGTCATCATCATCGATTCACTTCGGGTGAAACATGCACAGATTTGCATGCATTGCATTATTTATATTGATAAGATCAATGATTCTGTGACAGTTCTGCGAATTTTTCAAGTTATCTTTTTTTTGTAGTTTTAAGACAAAATGATCACTCTGCCTTCTCTATTATTTTTGTCTTTCCAACCAAATAGTACTTCCTCAGATGACTAGGCATGCCGAGTACTCTACTATAAATACACTCAGGAAGCCGTTGTAAGAGGGCAGCAGAAGGCTTCTGTCTGAGGGTGCAGAAATCTCGTGGACACTGTGGCCAGAGAGATAACAAAGGTGCTGACGGAGTCCGGAGGACACACTAGTAAACTGGCCCTTTGAATGTTGACAGGTGTGAGTCAGATCCCGCCTGGCCACCATTGCCTTGCTAAGTCTATTGTACCCTGCTCTTTGGCATTTTAAAAATAGGCAGAAATCTCAATATCTATGATAATTCCCTCATTTTAATATATTAGGCACTCTTTAAGTATTAAATAAGTCATAGTGTGGGCTGAGCAAACATGTCAAATGTGTTCCTGTGATAACGCTGACTTGGGTTGGGAAAAAAAAAACATGTATAAAAAGAGCTCCACATGCCTTCCTCTTTCTAGTCCTTCCTCCAGGGTTTATAGAGAGTACCACTAATCACTGCAAACAAGTTCTAATTTGGCAGCTTCAGAGAAAGATCAACATTTCCCTGGGCAAGATATTAAGAGATTTATGGGTCAAAGGACCTTAGCATGCTTTCCTCTGATGAACGGGAACAAGGAAGATAAATAAGCTAGAACCAGGGATGCATCTGCACAGGCTGTTTTTGGAAAACATTATTTGACTTTGTGGATTCTTTTTTTTTCCCCACATCAATACCTATCCCACCTCAACTCTCAAAAAAGGGGTTCAGCCTCCTGTAATATCATTTGCATATGATTTGATGAACATGGCTCAATTGTGTTAGAAAAATTGCACATGACTTAGATGCTACATCAAATCATTTGAATTGATGAATAAAATGAAACTTCATTATCTCAAAGCCAATGAGATGTAGACAGGATTACTCAGTTTTCTGTAACTTCAAAGGGAGTTTGCAGCATGCTCTTCTTTTGTAAATGTAAAATTTCATCAAAGAATGATAAATAAACATATAGCTGATGTGTGTGAATTAGTTACAAGGAAGCAACTGCAGTAGCAGTAGAGTGCCATAGATTTGTCAAAAGTGAAAAGAAGGATATTAGGGAGAAATGCATTACACAGAGCTACTTCTTATTTATATTTTCTTATTACATTATAGTCAGAAACAACTTTTAAATTTGTAGGCAGATGGTGGTGGGTAATTAAAATGCTCGCAAAATTATGGAAGGTGAAAGCCACAGACATATTTCTATAATAACAGCCATGGAGAAATTGGACATGGTTTGCAGTAAACCAAGGCAGAGATGGAGTTGAAATCAAGTATGTATTGCAGGGTGGAGCACAGACAACATCCATCAAGGTGTTTGCTTTCCCTTTGTGCAGTGCTTGAGATGGGCACTGATTTATACTGAGGATGTGAGGCAAAATTTTCAAAGACAAAATGGATGCCTATATTTCTGGGTATTTTCCAAGCAGCTCAAAAGCATAACTTTCAATTGCTTGTTTTTATTATGAGAGATGGAAGTTGACATCCACCAAAATTGAATGAAAATAATCACAGTAACTTTAGTTGGGATTGATTAATGTCAGCTTGGGAACTGACACTACTACCTCTGTATGTTAGATTAAGTATTAAATGCAAAGAAAGGAGATAAAGCATTGCCTTCCATGCAAGATTTCTTTCTCTCCAAGATTAGTTGATTTTTAAATTATTAGCAAAGTAATACTTTGGAGATAAAATATTGAGGACAATATAAGCTAGAAGAAAATTAAAATCTTCTGTAATGCCTTAATCCAGAACGGTCTTCAGTAAATATATTGTTCATATTTATAAATCACTAAAAAGCAAGCAACTTTCATATATCACAGAATTATCTACTCTTTAACTTATTTCCCCTATTTTCTTTAAATAGGTTTTGTACATTTCACCTAGAATTGTTGACCTATGCTGTGTGGCTATTTTCTTCTCCTGGAAGGTGCTCCAAAGACCCAAGTAGTAAACTAAACTGACAAGACTCAGGACATAAAAAAACATTAAGTCCATGAAAATTCCTGAAACTTGCACAATTCTGGAGGCTTCTCCATGAGGTGGTACAAGCAGCAGTAACAATTGCTAAAGAGGAGACTCTTTTCTCAAGCAGCCCAAATACGTGCAGGGAGCCCCTGATGCAGCTTTCATGAGTGGTCACCCAGTCTGGGTTGGGCTTTGCAGCCATGCAGCTTCTTTTGAGTCACCCATTCTCCTGAAAGTGACCTCTCAGCAAACTCCTGGATGTCACCCCAACAGGACGACGATTCAAACTAGACATGGGTGGAATCTTTTGTTTGTTTAGTTATTAATGTTCTATCTGTTTGCTCACATCTACTCAGGAAGTCATACAACAATCCATTACTACACCATTGTGTGATGAATGCTCTTTTATGTCACACGGGTTTTTTTTTTTTTTTTTTTGGTATAATAGAATTGTTTCAAAACTTGAGTATTCTAATCCTGTTGTAAAATAGTAAAATACCAAATATGGCATGATAGTATTTCTTCAGGATAGTACAGAAAGTAAGACTGACATTTGACATTTAAGGGTAATAGGATTTGTAGGATAATATGGTTTTTGATATGCAGTGTTAAATTGTCCCTTGTACCAAAAATTATTGAAGAGATTCTCATACAGCAGATGGATGTGAGAGTAGCTGCACTAATATCAGTAAAACAAATGAACAAATCACCCCCCCCCCCACACACACCCCTCTGATGGTTTCTCAAGTTTTCCTCTCATTCTATGAAGAGAAAACACATTGTCTTCATTTTCAGGGGTTCCCCGCCTTGGTACCATCTCCTTCCAGAGCTAAGAGTTGGATGAAGTCTATTCCAGTCTTGGTGGCAAGTCTCTGAACAGTCTAAGATGCCTCTCCTAGTCTTTCTACCCCTTCCCAGAATGAAGCAAGGAGCCGAAGACTTCTTTCCAGTTGCTGTGTTATCAGATGGGAAGGGATGAGGAGTCTTTCTTGGCTTCTTTTCTCTTATCAATTTGTATTATTACTGTCATTTTTATCAACTTGACAGAAACTGGAGTCACTGGGAAGAGGAAACTTAAATCAAGAATTGCCTCCATCAGACTGGCCTATAGGAACTGATGTGGGCATTTTCTTGATTTATTATTGATGTAGGAATGCCCAGCCCACTGTGGATGGTACCATCCCGAGGGAGGTGGGCCTGGGCTTTTTTAGAAAGGTAGCTGAGGGTGAGATGAGGAGGGAACCAGCATGAGAAAGCTGGGTGAGGCAAGCCAGTAAGCAGCCTTCCTTTGTGGATTCTGTTCTGTTATTTCCTCATATTTCCTGCTTGAGATCCTGCCCCGACTCCCATGACAGACTATGACATAGAAGTGTAAACCAAATAAATCTTTTATTCCCTGAGATTGTTTTGGTCACCGTGTTTTATTGTAGCAAGAGTGGAAAGCAACTGGAATAGTGATCATATCTGCATTTGGACCAGGAGACAGACATAAAGCCCGTGGGCCCCCCATTGCCTTTGTATCTGAGGGTGCAGAGAACTGACTGATCTCAGAGCCGTCACCTCAGCATTTGTCTACTCTCTCTTAGCTCTAAAATAAACCTAGACAAGGAAGTTTGATTTTTTTTAATCACCTTTGGAAGTTCCCCCTCTCTCGGGAATTTCTCTCACACTTCATTTCTCACTTTCTTTGAATTTCTTGCTTTTCGGTAATTCTTAATAGAGTTTTCTTTGACTTTGTATATGCCAATGAGAATCTACATCTTTATTTTTCATTGGCACAAGACAACCCACTTGAGGCTACTGTCCCAGGTTGATTTTTGGTGACTGTGATTTTCTGGTACCCTAGGTCCTCAGGACACATAAAATGCAGCCTGGAAAGCTTCCATTGTACTAAAAGACAAAACAAAGCAAAACAAATAAACAACGCAAGGATGTCTCTGCTTGGAAGAAGGACTTAGGGCTTTTATTCTGTCATGCTGTTTCTGCTGGTTTCAATCTCAGGTATTTATTGAGTTTTCAAATGGGTTGCAAATGCCGCCACTTGTAGTTCAGTTTCATTTGTGTACATTTTTTGTAATTTCTAAGCTATATTCATGCAAAAATAAATCGATTACTTCATTTGCAATTTCCGCTCCTGTTTTCATGTAAACTGTGGCTTTCTCCACTGTAAAGGCAACATTTGAAGAATTGCTTTTGGCTTAATTTTCAGTCTGACATTGATTTGACTTGAAGACTGCTTGCATGGAAGAAGGACAGAACAAACCTTATTGTGCTTTTGCAAAATGCAATTTGGCAATAAATCAATTTCTTTTCTTACTTTATAGACTTAATAAGTCATAAGTAGCATTCCCAATAGGTCCATGCTTCCTGGGACTAATTCTGCATTTTTACCTGTTAGTAAAATGTCTACGAAGATGTCTTTTTAGTGCAAAACACATGTTGCTATGTTTTAAAGTAATACCATGCTTTACTGTTGTGTAGTTTTGAGTTTTTAATCAAAAATTTCAAAATCTCCTATATTCTCTCAGCATCTTCTAGTATTATTTTGGGAGACAGTATATCACTTTGTAGTCCTAGCTGGTCTCAAACTCATGATGAAGACTAGGTTGGTCTCAAACTCATAGAGATACACCTGCCTCTGCCTCCTGAGTACTGGAATTAAAACTGTGCCAGGAATCCAGCCGTTTCTGTTTTTGAAAACTGAATTTCTTCAGTTGTCAAAAAGAATAAAATAAGTTTGACTTACAGTTTTCACTGGAACCATAGCATAGCCAGGCCTTAGCTTCAGGGACACTGGCATGTGTCATTGTCCAGTCTCCTTTCCAAGACGTGGATTTTGCACACCTTCTTTCAAGTAAAGAATGAAAAAGTTTTTCAAAGTTCACAGTTTTCTTTGTAATGATATTTTTTAAAAAAATGAATTTGCATCCCCTCATTTTGTATTTTGTAGTGAAACAATTGGGAAATTTTCTACATTTGTTCTTTCTTTAAAAAAGACATTTGTTTTTTATAGTATATGCATGAATGTTCTGCTTGCATCTAGGTATGTGCACCATGTGTGTGCAGTGCTTCTAGAGGTCAGAAGAGGGTGTCAGATGCCCTGGAACTAGAATTACAGATGGTCGTGAGCTATACTAAGAATCTTGGGCACTGAACCTAGGTCAGGCCCTCTGTAAGAACAGTGAGAGTTCTTAACTGCTGAACTATGGCTTCAGTGGCCACCCACGTTAACACTTTTTGTCAGTGTTTGGGTTTATAAGATGTTTGTCTATATTTTTCACAACAATATATTTTATTTGCATATTCTATAAATTATGAAAGCATTAATTTAATTGTACATCCATTAGATAAATATCTATTTAGTAAATTATTCACAATCATATTTACCTCTCAATTGTTTTCAGATCCTATTTTCTTCCTTTTCCTGGGGTTACAGAATTGTAAATCATCATATAGCAAACTGTGTATAGTGAACATTGTTTTATGATGGATATATTTTATCCTATGATCATGATTGTTCTGTGATTTCTGGATAGAAATTATAATATTAAAACAATCCATTATAGTACTCAGTACTCAGTGACTCCTATGCAAGATTATCTTATTTCATTAGTTTAGTGCTGCACCATCACAGCCTGGATAGCTGAGACTGGCTGGGAGTGCCAGGATTGAGACACGGATGCCTCTTTTCAGGTGGAAGTACAGCAACCTTTATTCTGCCCCAGCCAAAGCCTTTTATACTTCCATTGCTTCTGTGGAAAACCACCGGCCAGAAAGAACACAAACAACCTTGTCAATTACTGACCACAAGCAAGTTCCCCTGTCAGTCAGGGGGTTGAGGGCAGCTAGATCACAACAACTCCCCCTGTTTTATTTTATAATACCTTGCCTGTCATGGAGAATAGCTCTCTAATATTCCCTGTCTTAGGTGGCATCTTGCCCCCAAATATTGCCCATCTGTGGCTACCCAGATACATAGCCCTAAACGAGCCAGACCAGCACTGTAATCATCTAGCATGCACTAACTGAGTGGTAAAATTAACAAAAGCAGTATTCTAAACCCCTCTCATATGACGGTTGAGTTCCATGACAGTAGCAGAAGCAAAAGTCCGAAGATAGTCCACTTGCTCCTGAAGCAGAACCACCTGTTGGTTCAAGGTCAATATGCCCAATTGAATATGTCCATTAAGATCATTTTGAATGTCCAAAGCATTGCTGACTCTTTCAGCCAGTTGGTTGACAGTCTGCACAGTCTGGGAGAGCGCAACTCCGGCAGCAGTATCTGCGGTGGCAGAGATAGCTATAACTGCAATCACAGCTGCGGTGATTGCAAGGTCTCTCTTCTGCCTATCTTCTATGGTCCAGCACCTGTGCCATATTTGCTAATACTCCTGACACTGCCATGGTGTCCCCCAGGCTGGGTACCCACTGGGTCAGGGCAACATGCCTATCAAAGCTCTGCTCCAGCTGCCTTCTGGCCCCAGCCGCACTCACTCTGGATCCAAACTGCTGCATGGAGTGGAGCAGAACTCAGGGAAGCAGGCTTGCTGCTCCTGCTTCAGAACCATTGAAGGGGCCCCACTTTAACAATCTTTTAGAGAATTTGGGGGTCATCAACCTGTCTGGCTACTTCCTGCTGAGCAGGGGTGCTGCATTCTTGGGGGTATTTTACATCAGCATTTCAGGGGGTCTTGGTGATTCAAACCACATAAATTTGCAATGAATCCACAGGTTCTCATCCTCTGTGGAGACAAAGGCAGAACCTCTTTTCCAAAGCATCAAATCTTTAGGCCCATATTTTAAAGTCAACATACCTTTCTTAGCAGTTCCCAGAATCAAATGTCTTTCTCCAGTCCAGAACACAAAAGACAACACAATCAACATAATAACATACATCTGTACACATTCTATCTTTTGAGGCCCTCAATTCACTCTCCTGCCTCCTCTTTATTACTACCCTACTGGCCAGTCTTCTGGAGGACATCCCTCAGAGCATCTCTGGGGATGAACAAAAAAAGGACATTACCTTCCCCAATATGCTCCTCGATTTAGCTGGCAGATGGAGCAACCCCGTTCATGTATCCTCACTTTCCAGATCTCAGTGGAACCTCCATTTTGCTGCACCAGGGCAGCCTGGATAGCCGAAACTAGCGGGGAGGGGGGTGCTGGGATTGAGACACGGAGGCTTCTTTTCAGGTGGAAGAACAGCAACCTTTATTCTGCCCCAGCCAAAGCCTTTTATACTTCTATTGCTTCTGTGGAAAACCACTGGCCAGAAAGAACACAAACATCCTTGTCAATTACAGACCACAAGGAAGTTCCCCTGTCAGTCGGGGTGGGGGGGGGTGAGAGCAGCTGAATCACAACAGTTTAGTGTTGTTTTAGTTTGATATGAATGGCATTCATATGCCCATCTATTTGAATGCTTAGTCACAATGGAGTGGCGACATTTGGAAGGATTAAAAATATGAGGTGTGGCCTTGCTGGAGGAAGTGTGTCACTGAGGGTGAATTTTGTGGTTTCAAAAGCCCATGCAAAGCCCAGAGTCACTTTTTCTCCCTGCCTGCTGTCTGTGGAACAGAATGTAGCTCTCAGCTACTTCTTCAGCACCAAGCCTGCCTGCTTACCCCCTGCTCGCCACCATGATGATAACGGACTCACCTCTGAAATTGTAAGCAAGCCCCAATTAAATACTTCCTTTGTAAGTTGCCTTGGTCATGGTATCTTTTCACAGCAATAGAACAGTTATACTTATTTCACCTGAATAGTTGAGTTTCTTTTACTTTCTCCGTAAGTTATAAAATGCTCTTTGTGGCCCAGCCATGAGATTTACTTCACTCCACTCACCCCCTCATCCAAGTTTGAAGTTTGCCTCAGCATCCTCATGTTGTAGTAACCCACCGCTGTGAACCGTTTACTCATGCATTAATCTTTGGTCAAACTTTCCATTACATCCATGCAAATACTGATTAGAATTTTTATTTACAAATAATGTTGTCTTTAACAATCTAAATGAAGACTTTAAAGAATCCTATTGTTGATAGACCATGGTAACAGATACATTCATATTGCTCCAATTGTTCTCTATTGCTGTGATCAACACTATCACCAAGTGTGACTTGGCAAGGAAAGGATTTACTGCTTCTTCTCAGCCCATCATGGAGGAAGTCAGGGCTGGAGCTAAGGCAGGTGCCTGGAGGTAGGAACTGAAGCAGACACCCACCTGTTGAATTGCTCACCTAATTTTCCTATATAGAACAGGGCCCCGTGTCTAAGGATGCCACCACCCACAGAAGGTCAAGCCCTCTCAAATTAAATATCAATTAAGAAAATGCCCCACAGGCTTTCTTACAGTACAATCAAATGGAGACAATTTTTCAACCAAGGCTCTGTCTTTCTAGTCTTTCCAGATAACTCACACAACACACACACACACACACACACACACACACACACACACACACACACGTACACATGAAACAAAAACAGAAACAACCAGTATACAAGGTGACCTCCATATTCCTGTATGTGGGGTATATCCTAAGTAAGCCTCTAGCAGTGGAATCCCTTCAAGAGATTCAGACACGCATCATTTAAGACCTTTTGATGGGTATTGCTAAAGCTCTGGCTTCCCATCATGCAATGCTTATAATTTCTTGACTTGTAATTTGCAGCATAACTCTATGATTTAGGGTGATGTTTCTCAAATTCTGTCTATGCAAATATCTGCTCCTGCCATAAAAGATGTTTGTCTAAGTGAATGGTAAGAGGAGTACAGTTTGTGATGAAATCCCATCGAGGTAGTGTCTGTTTTGATTAACCATTATGAGTAAATTATTAAATCCCACAATGAAAAAAGGTATCTGCATCACTATGTCCATTAGCTTAGAATACAAACAAGCTTTCAGATAAGCTGGGAGATTGAGAATATTTCATGGAACATATTCTGTCATCACTGTTGGGAAGGAAAAGATTGTTGTTTTTTATAATGGCCAAAATAAATTTCTTGTAATTGTTATGAGTTCACCCTGTGATATTCTCAGACTTCTTTTGAAAGCATAAACATAAAATATTTAGTTTGCACACACACACGCACACACATACACACACACAGAGTAAATTTGTTGGTGCAGTTCAATACACATAAAGCATTCCCAGAGAATCATCTTTAAAATATGGAATATAAAACCTTACAGAAAATTTCATCATACTAAGATATGGCTATGATATCAAATTCTATTAAGACAAAATTCCAATGAGATTTGTCACCCTTTTTCTGTGCTTTATACAGTTAAGCTTAGCCAGGAATCTGGGGCAAGAGAGCATAACTTTCTCTAATAATGGGTAGAGATTTTCATTATACTGGTTATGAATTAAAGAAAATAAAAAAAAGTACACTTTCAGAAAGATACAGGCTTCCACGTGCATTAATTTCAGATGACAAATGCTTATTTTTGTTGCAAGTGGAGGAAGCAAAGCAAGCAAACAAACAAAAAATCAGGCAGGAAATTAATGACGGGAATTGTATGTACCATGATACATTCCTAATGGGAGATAAGCAGATATACCAGCTAAGAAGGTTCACCTTCTTCAGGAGACTGGTTAAATTCCTCACTCACTCTTTTTTTTTTTTATCACACATGACCTATTTCTTTCCTTCTTTTGTGTTATTAAAGTATTTGGCTCAAAAGATCAAAGCACATCTGGTGAACTTAATCTTATAAAAAGCTTTTCTTGAAAAAAAGCAGCGTATTATAATCTTATAAATATCACTTAATGTTCAGTATTGCGGTACTGACATGTGTGTATTATATTATATATAGATAAAGAAATTAGGATTATATATTTTTCTTCTAGATAAGATTTAAGCTCAAATTCAACTGTGATGAAGAGAGGGTGTCAGAGCATCTAGACTGAAAAAATACCATTATGTGTTATTAATGAATCACTATAGGCCATTGTTTCAGCTCACCTCTTGAATTCTTTCTGTTTTTTAAAGACTTATTTTGTGGTTATGTATTTGTGTTTCCATTGTGAGTTTATGTACCTCATATGCATGCAGGTGTCTGGGGAGGTCAGGAAAGGTGTTGGGTCCCCTGGAATTGGAGTTCCAGGTGGATATGAGCCACCATGTGGGTTTTAGAAACTGTACCTGTTCTCTGAGAGAGCTGTAGGAGCTTTACCTGCTGAGACATCTCTCCAGCTCCAGATACACAATTTCAAAGCATATAATACTGGGCTAGAAAATCAAGTTACCAAAGAATGTTTCAGGCTTTCACAGGCACACAGAAGCTTTCTACTGTTAGACACATGGTATAGGTTATGTGCTAATCTGGTGCATTGCATAATATGTAAAAGTTACTATTGTCTTGTTTCTTCTCCCACTGCCCACTGCCATAAAATACTCTGATAAGAACAACTTAAGAGAGGAAGAAAGTCTTACCCTGGCTGCCAGTTATAGGGCACAATCCATAATGGCTGACATGTGACATCCATAGGAGCCCAGAGAGAGGTGAAATGGGAGCTAATGCTCAACTGCCTTTCTGCATGTTATTTAGTTCAGGATCCTCTGCCCAGGTCATGGTCTTGTTCAGTAGTCTTTCACACATCAAATAACATAAGGAAGATAACCACCATAGGAATGTCCAGAGACCTATCTCTTAGGAGACTTTTTCTCTGCCAAGCCTGTAGTTAATACTAGCTATCATGTTTACATATTTTGAGTTTATTTTGTATTGTGTATTTAATTACATGTATATTTATTAAATACACACAAACATATCATACACATTTATGTACATTTCATACAAGGACATTCTACTGTATAATGTTATATATTACATATATCACGTTTGTGTGTGTTTGTGTGTGTTTAGTTTAAAATGGGACACGCTACATGCTCAATATTGTTTATGGAACATGTACACACTGGTGAGTTGTACTCTGAGACAGCTTGTTCATTTCCCGGCTGTCCAGACTCAAAATAATCACACAGAAACTATATTAATTGCAACACTGCTGGGCCAATAGCTTAGGCTTTTTATGAAATAGCTCTTACATCTTAAATTAATTCATTTCTATTAATCTGTGTTTTGCCATGTGCCTGTGGCCTACTAGTAAAATTCCATTTTGTGTCTGTTTCCTTCAGCGGTTACATGGCATCTCTTCTACTTTGCCTACTCTCTCTCTTCATCTCTGGATTTTCCTCCTGGCTTTCCTCTGTTAAGCCATTGGCAGAAAGCAGCTTCTTTATTAACCAATGGCAATAAAACATATTCTGTACTGAGGGGAATCCTATATCAGTGAATATCAACTGTTGTTGGGAGGCATATTATTTGCTCTTTAAAGGAAAAACAATAGAACTGGTTAAGTATTACAATGGAATGGTAGTATTTGACTCCTCCCAGTTTTGAGAGTAAACATCAGATTTTTAATGAAGTAAATTGAGAACACTGAGAGCCTGACAATATTTTTGCTTGGTTAGCAGGTGGGAGATATTGCGGTGAAGCTATGGGGTAGGTGCTGTGGCGGGTCTCACAGTCCCAGAGGTGAAGCTATGGGGTAGGTGCTGTGGCGGGTCTCACAGTCCCAGAGGTGAAGCTATGAGGTAGGTGCTGTGGCAGGTCTCACAGTCCCATCATTTCCACACCTTGCCATCACTTCCTGCCTCCTTGTCAACTTGACACACAAACATATCACAGTTTGGCCTTTACTTTCTTATTCACTCCCAAGAACACAGATTAATGTCAACATTATATTATGAACATTCCAAATTTTAAAAGTCCCACAGTCTTTACAAATTCATACACTTGCTGGGCAGTGGTGGTGCATGACTTTAATCTCAGCAGTACTTGGGAGGCAGAGGCAGGTGAGTGTCTATAAATTCAAGGCCAGCCCAGTCTACAAAGTGATTTCCAGGACAGCAAGGACTGTGACACAGAGAAACTCTGTCTCGGAAAAAAAAAAAAACAACAACAACAAGTAAACAAAACAAAAATCCACACACACTTAAAGTTCGATCTCCTTAAAAATATCTGGTTTCTTTGAAAATCTAGTGTGTCTCAACTGAGGGATCCTATAAAATAATAAATAAGTTAAATACTTTCCCTTTCAAGAGGAAGGAACCAGGTCACATTCACTATAAAATCAAAGCAAAACCAAACTCCAACTGTGTAAATAACTCAATGCTCAATACCTTGGATTATCTTCTTGGCTCCTCTAACAGGGGCTTGGGTCAAGCCTCTGGCTCCACCTTCTGCAGCACACAAAGCTTGTATTTGCAGCTCTGGCTGGCTGTACTCCATGGTTCTTGGAGGTCATCCTATGATATTGGCCGGTCCACGTTTTCTGCTGCAACTGGACTGCACTTTCACCAATAGTCTCGTCTGTGCTCTTTTCATGGTGCCAAGCGTCAACTTCTCTGCAAGACCCCTTCAACACTGAGCCTTCAACTATTACTGAGGCTGCACCTTCACCAATGGCCCCTCCTGGCCTCTCACAGTGCCAAGTCTCTGCTGCTTTCCGTGATCCCTTCATTCCCTCAAAACTAGCACTTTCTGGGTGACTCTTATACTACCAAGTCCAGCTGTAATCTTGGACACCTTTGCACCAGTTTCTTGGGCTGCCTCTGAGGAAACAATTTCCAGAATTCACCTCAGTGATACTGGTCTCGTTTTAACCATTCCTAGTTACTCTGCTCCAGCTAACCAATATCAATAGTTCTAATAACACAAAATCTCACTTGAACTTTGTTGGTGCCTTGTTAATCGCGGTTAACTATTCAACCCCAGATGATAGAAACTGCAGATTCTTTTTTGTAATTTATTAAAAATTTTATTAAAAATTTCCACCTCCTCCCATTTTCTCCCCTCCCCTCATTCCCCTTTCCCCTCCCTCTCCAGTTCAAAGAGCAGTCAGGGTTTCCCTGCCCTGTGGGAAGTCCAAGGTCCTCCCCACTCCATCCAGGTCTAGGAAGGTGAGCATCCAAACAGACTAGGCTCCCACAAAGCCAGTACAAGCAGTAGGATCAAAACCCAGTGCCATTGCCCTTGGCTTCTCAATCAGTCCTCATTGACTGCCACGTTCAGAGTCCAGTTTGATCACATGCTCCATCAGTCCCAGTTCAGTTGGCCTTGGTGAGCTCCCATTAGATCAGCCCCACCGTCTCAGTGGGTGGGCACACCCCTCGTGGGGTCCTGACTTCCCTGCTCATGTTCTTCCTCCTTCTGCTCCTCATTTGGACCTTGGGAGCTCAGTCCAGTGCTCCAATGTGGGTCTCTGTCTCTATCTCCATCCATCGCCAGATGAAGGTTCTATGGTGATATGCAAGATATTCATCAGTATGGCTATAGAATATGGCCATTTCAGGCTCCCTCTCCTCAGCTGTCCAAGGAAGTAGCTGGGGCCATCTCTTTGGACACCTGGGAACACCTCTAGAGTCAAGTCTCTTGCCAACCCTAAAATGGGTTCCTTAATTAAGGTATATACTTCCCTGCTCCCCTATCCACCCTTTCTCCATCTCAACTGTCCCATTCCCCCAAGCTCTCCCCATCCTCCCCTTCTCACTTTTCTCTCCCCATCTCCCCTTACCCCCATGCCACGCCCTCCCCTGAGCTCCCAATTTTTTTTTGCCTGGCAATCTGCGTACTTCCATTATCCAGGAGGATAACTATATGTTTTTCTTCGGGTTCACTTTCTTATTTAGCTTTTCTAGGATCACAAAATATAGGCTCAATGTCCTTTATTTATGGCTAGAATTCCCTTATGAGTGAATACATACCATATTCATCTTTTTGGGTCTGGGTTACCTCACTCAGGATAGTGTTTTCTATTTCCATCCATTTGCATGCAAAACTCAAGATGTCCTTTTTTAATTTTTTTACCGCTGAGTAGTACTCTAGTGCGTATATAGTCCACACTTTCTTTATCCATTCTTCCATTGAAGGGCATCTAGGTTGTTTCCAGGTTCTGGCTATTACAAATAATTCAAAATGTGCAATGGCCCTGAGAGAGTCTCTAAGTGTCTCTCAAACCTTCCTCTGAAACTTTACAAGCCAGGCATCCACCCTCTAAATTTCTCTTAAAACTTTTTTCTTCCACTCTCCCACAGAATACCTCACCAAGATTTGAAAGCTCAATGGCTTTTCCAAACGAAATTCCAAAGTTCTTCGCAACTCTCCCACCTCAGCAAAAAACAAAACAAAACAAAACAAAACAAAAAACCCCAAAAAACAAAAACAAAAACAAAAAAACCCCACATGGTTACTTATGTTTAGGCGATACCATATAATCCTGGTACCAATTATTTACTGTGATAAAAAGCCAGGACCAAAACAGCTTGGGAGGACAGGGTTTATTTGGCTTACACTTATACATCACAGTTCATCATTAAAAGAAGTCAGAACAGGAACTCAAAGAGGGCAGAAGCCTAGAAGCAGGAGCAGATGTACAGGCCTTAGAACCAAGCTGCTTACTGGCATGCCCTGCCTGGCTTGCTTGCTCAGCTGCTTTCCTATCAAACCCAGGAGCATCAGGTCAGGAATAGTATCACCCACAATGGGCTGGACCCTCCCCCTTCAATATTAATTAAGAAAATGACCTACAGATAGATCTTAAGGAGGTATTTTCTCAGTTGAAGCTCTTTTCCTTCAGATGACTCTAGTTTATTCAAATTGGCATAAGACTAGCCAGGACATGTCCCCAACACAGTCTCTTCCTTATTTCCACCCATTTTTTTGTATCTCCTTCTATTTGCTTGAGGGGAGGGCCCACAGCCTTTTAACAATATTTTATCATTTGAAATTTTCATGCATTTATCCAGTGCACAGTGATAATAGCATCCACCACTACTTCCCTCCAACCTTTGTTGTCCCCAAACCTGTATTCCTCTCAATTCTGTGTTCTTTTTATACTGTTATTAGTAACCCTGTGTTCATGCACTAGGTCACAAGAAATTCACCAGTAGACACATGCTCCAAATAGACTGACTCTCCCTCTCCCATAAGATACCAACAGTAAATAGCTCCTCTCACAGAGGATGGGGGCCACTCCCCTATCCATCCTGGAATTTTAAACAGGCTTGATTCTGCATAGCTGTCCTGTGGGCAACAGCCCTACCTTGCTCAGACATCAAAACTTCACAGCCTTCCTCTTCATCTTCCAGCTCTTACATTCTTTCTGTACCCATTTTCCATGAAGTTCCCTGAGACTTACATGGTGGGAGGTTGGTACAGATAATTTATCCACAGATAAACACCCAGCTATTTATGCTCTGCATGTTGACTAACTACGAGTCTCTGCATTATCTACAACCTACTGCAAAAAGAAGCTTCTATGTCCAGATTTGAGAGCAGCACAAATTTATAGGTCACTCTTACTTTCTTAAAGAGGGCACACCAGAAGGTGCCTAGTAAGATCGATCCTTCAGTAGTTTTCTCTCCCTAGGCACAAAAATATCCTTCACAAGAGTTCAGGAAAACTTGTAAGGGCTTTGGTTTCCTACAGTAAAAGTAAAAGGGACAGAAGAGAAATCTGGAAGGAAGGAACTGCCTAAATAACCCCTTTCTAAGACTAAACAGTGTCGGGACAGATTTTTCCCCTTGGGGGAATGAAAAGTCCAAGCGACAGACATGGAAGGTAGTCCTCAGCCTATTGAAGTCAAGCCCAGGGCTGCAAAGAGTTCCATGATGCTGCTTCTGCTCACTTTCTTCCAAGCCAGAATGAGTCATATGACTACTTCAGCTGGAGGGATGCTGTCCTCATTTCCCCTCCATTGCCATTCAGCAGCCTTGGGAAGCAGAGTAGGTAAGGAGTGAGAATTTACCCTGACCAGAGCTCACAGACAGAGGAAATGCAGAGAAATGATGGAGACAATTAAAAACCAAATTGAAAATCTCTGAGCTGAAACATACAGTAAGCAAAATTAAAACTGTGACAGCATTGGTAATCAGACTGATCCAAGAGAAGGATTCATGAACTTGAAGATGATAACATGAGCTCACTGACTGAATCATGTATTTCCCAAAATTACCTCCTGCGATGGCTTGGGCTGGAAGCATCCAAAGGCTGTGTCAGTCTTTGTGAGACTCAAGAGTGACCCAGTTTAGCACCAGGCTTGGGGGCCAAGGAACTACTTATGATCATGTTTCAACCTGAAGCAATGTGGAGTGGATCGCAGGTATATCCTCTGAGATTAGTACAGAGTTCCTATGAGGCTCAGAGAATGTAACAGAAGATAAGGTAGAACTAAACTCTGGAAAAATGCAAGGGTGCTCATCCCCAGCCCTGCCTGGAATTAAACCTCTAGAACATTCTTCGATCCAGGTGTTCTGGACACACAGTCAGTATATTGGACACATAGATTCAGTTTATTGGATATATCATCATTGCTGGTAGCAGGCCTCAGTGGTCATGAGGCATGTGTTTACAACAGAATTAGCTCTTTAGGAGTTTGGGCTTTTGATCTAACCTCAATGTCATGTAGGTCTTGTTATGTTATGGGCTCAGAATGTGATATTGGGTGCATTGGTGGTTGCACATATAGCAGAGGAGCCTGGCTAATATGCCAGACTTCTGGGCAATGTTTTAAATTCAGATTATGCCCTGAAGGTATGTCCCTAGATTATTCTTTCAAACACAGAGAATGAAAAAAATGTGCTTGTATTACCATTTAGTACCAAACCAGTGGAGACAAATTGACACTGAACTTAGGGCACTATCCAGTGATGAAAGAGTAAAACAACTGAGACAATAGGCAGTCTTAGAATTCATGGAGAGACAGCACTCAGTGAACACTGTAGGGAATAGCTAACTTTCAGTACTCAGATCATTGCATGCACCAACTCATGTCAACAACTTGCAGGAATGGTGACCTCACATAGCATGCAAAATAAGGTACCTCAAAGGAAGCAGAGGGTCACCAGTTGGGGGGATTCCTGGATGAGGGATTTAGAGCAGCTGTATTGTGTGTCCTAGCTTCATTTCTGCTGCCATAATAAAATACCCCCAAAACAGTGACTTAGGGGAAGAAAAAACTCTGAGCTTCAGTTCATCATAGCAGGGGGTTTAAGATAGCAGGAGCTTGAAGCACCTAGTTGCATCACATCCGCAGTCAAGGTTGGAGATGAATGGATGCATGCACACTTAGTCCCCAGCCAGCTCTCTTTCTCTGCTTCTGTTGTTTAGGGCCTCAAACAAGGAAATGGTGCTGCACACTTTCAAACTGTATCTTCCCACTTCCATTAAGGGTATTAAGACAATCCTCACAGTCATACCCACAACCCAACCTGTCTACACAGTCCTTTATTGAGAGACATGTCCACAACCCAACCAATCTACATAGTCCTTCATTGAGACTTTCCACAGGCATACCCACAACCAAACTCATCTACACAGTCCCTCATTGAGAAACACACCCAGGACTCAACCCATCTACTGAGTCCCTCAGTGAGACTTTATCCCCAGGTGATTCTTGATTGTGCTAATATGACAATTAAAACTGATGATCACAGGATCATTACATATACTTCAAAAGAACACAGATAATTCTTTATTAAAATACCAAGGTCCAAATGAGGAGCATAAGGAGGGAGAACATGAGCAAGGAAGTCAGGACTGCAGGGGGTGTGCCCACCCACTGAGACAGTGGGGCTGATCTAATGGGAGCTCACCAAGGCCAGCTGGACTGGGACTGATATAGCATGTGATCAAACCGGACTCTCTGAACATGGCAGACAAGGAGGACTGACTGAGAAGCACTGGGTTTTGATCCTACTGCATGTACTGGATTTGTGGGAGCCTAGTCTGTTTGGATGCTCACCTTCCTAGACCTGGATGGAGGGGGGAGGACCTTGGACTTCCCACAGGGCAGAGAAACCTTGACTGCTCTTTGGACTGGAGAGTGAGGGGGAGGGTTGTGGGGAGAGGGAGGGAAATGGGAGGAGGGGAGGAGGTGGAAATTTTTAATTAAAAATAAATAAATAAAAAGAACCCTAAATTGTGGTGACTCCTGCACAAAAATTCCAGAAGATTCAAAGCCATCTTGAGCAAAAGCACCATAACAGGGTATATTATAAACTCACTTGGTGCCCTTTTCCTTCTCCCCAATTCAGGTCAAGCCCCTACCTGGAAGCATGCTGTTTCTTTGAAAGGGAGAGTTTATAGAATGCCCTGCTGTATTATGGGTATCCCTTTTCTCCCTCTTATGGCTGCAGAAGAAGCTCATTATCCCACCTAGTGCCTGTGACCACAATTATGGCCTGTAAGCTAGGCCCTGCCATGTCACATGGTATGAAATATGCTTTTCACTCCTTGCTCCTGATGGAGAACTTTAGCACTCAGAGGCCTGTACATCTCCTTTTGGGGTCTCCTATGGCTGTCTATGGTCATCACTGTGTATTTCCTCTGATCATCTGGGAAATAGAGGTTCTCTCCCTTCCAGCACCCTGTCATGATATATACATTGACGGTCTCTCCTGATGTTCTGTTGCTTCAAGGCCTCATCATGGCTGCCATGTTCACTAGTCTGTCTTTCTCCTAATAAATCTTACCTGAAGGGTAATTTCATGTCAGCCCCTTTCAGTGGACTTGCAGTACATTGTGATAAATACACTCTCTGACACATAAGCAAATTGAGTTGCTGTAGAAATCAAACTGCATAGGATCGGCATAAAAAAATAGAAGCACAGACCAATGGAGTGGGCTGGAATGCCTCAACGAGCTCCACACATAGATCACCAGCAGAGTCCCGATGAGAGTAACAGAGCACACATAGGAAAAGGGATGAGCCTCTCAGCAAATGGCACTGGAAGAAACTAGATATTTGGATGAGGAAGGATGGAACCTCTCTCCAGTTACACAAATCAACTCAAAAATGGATTCAGTCCCTACCCATAGACCTGAAATTGAAAATACTATGGAATAAACAGAGGGAGGGGATCTGCGGACCCTAGACTGGGCAGGCTTGTATGTGGACAAGATCCTAAAATTATAAGAAACTAAAGAAAAATATGGAAGTAGAATTATATTAAAAAGTTCTTTTCAGTAAAGGAAATGATTCACAGAGTGATGAGTCGTGCTATAATAGCATGACAGAAAAATTTTGCAAGCTTTACACTTGATAATGTATTAATTAATCCAGAATGTGTAAGCAATTCTGAAGTGCAATGATAAGATAAGAAATAGACAAATTCCAAACAGGACTAAAAGATAAATAAATATTTTTCAAAAAAATATTTAAATCTAGATTTAGATCTAATAAAAAAAGAAGCTCAACACCAGTAATCCTCAAAAAATGCAAATTGAATCATAAGGAGACCTCACCTCACTTTAGTGAGGCTCACTCCTGTGATATAAAAAAGGCCAAGTGTTCCTGGAAGGAAGACAAGGAACAGAAGAACAATGGAAACCATCTAATCATAAACATGAAATCTTTCCATTTGTAACAAGATGAATAGAAAGGCACAGAATTATGTTGAACAAGCCAGATTCAGAAATAGGCAGGTGCCATTCACCTCAATTGTAGACTCTAAAGAAATCAATTTCATAGAAGTTTAGAGTATTAAAAAAGTGTTTACCAGATGCTGGGTAGGGAGCAGGGACATAGAGACAAGTTAACCCATGATCACCTACTTAACAATTTGAAAAAAGAAAGAACTTCCTGTGTGCTATTGCACAGTAAAGGACTATAGACTGCACTTATGTCCTATATATTTCATTTTGTTTGTTTTTATTTTTATTTTTTTACTGACAGGGATTGAACCTAGGGCTTCATGTATATTAGGCAAGTGCTTTACTGCAGAGTTACAAACTTAGTTCTATTCTTTATATTTTAGAAAACAATTAGAAGCTATTTTGAATATTTTAATTCGAGTACCTCTATTCCCAACCCACTAATATGCACAATTGTATGGCTTCATTTGGGGGTCAAAAGTCAAATAATTTGCGTTCTGTGGATGTAGCTCAGTTGGTTAGCAGGCACAAAGTCCTCAGTTCAGGTTTCACCCCAGCACTGCTTAGATGGCTGTTATCTGAAATGTCAGCAATCCCAGCACTCAGAAGGTGCAGGTAGGAGGGTCAGAAGTTCAAATTCATCTGACAGCTATGTAGCTAGTTTGAGGAAAATCTGGACAGTAGACCTCGTCTCAAAACAAAACAAACAAACATACCAACAACAACATCATGGAAAAGTGAAGTAATTTAAAAAAGAGTTAGTATACTCCTGAGCATAATTAATGGTTGCGTTCTTTGGCATGACCTCAATGCACTTCTGTGTTAGCTCTTTGGTTAGTGCTTAATCAGTTTTGCTTTGTTTACTTGGTGCTTTGCCTAACTCAGTGCGTCACCCGGTTAGACATTCTGTGCTGTGGGGTCTTTCATTAAAGATTCTGAGTGGAGACATGTAAAAGATATAGGTTTATATGTCTATGTTTGTAATGTATATTTGTTGAATTGAACCGGATGGGGGCATAAAAAAAGCTGATTGGACAGGTTAGCTAAGGCAAAACGGTTGAAGATACCGCTTTCCATTTTCGGGACTTGGCTCACAGCCTTTCATAACTCAAAGAGCAGGGGCTTGACTCTCAGGACTCACCCACTGTCTGCTGAGATCTAAGGGGAAGGAGGGTTGAAAGGAAGGGTAGAAGGAATGGAGAAGCGTGCACCTGCCTTGTCTTATCTAAAATTATCCACCAGGCAGTAGACAGTAAGGCAACCCTGTTGGTAATGTAGTTAACGAGCTATGGAAAAAAGACAAGGAAGAAAAGGATCAGAGGAACACTGGTCCTGCACTGTGGCTCACAAGACCTGTCCTTTACCTGTGTGAGCTAACAAAGGTGGAGGAGATGCAGAAATAAGCTGAGAGTCAGATTACATCACCTCCTGTCACAGCAATCTCAACCACAGTAGCCTTTACCTAGGAAGCACCGTAGATGTGAGCGAAGACATCAGATCATGTGCACTTGTTAACTACATGTTTAGTGCTTACAACTAGTAATAAGGCTTTGAAAGGCTGAAGAGCAAAAGAGCCATCCTTGCTTTTAATAACATTATAAATTCATCAGAATAAGAGATAATAAATAATTTTGAAACTATTTTTCTTGTGATAAGAAGTTACACACAGTCTTTCTGAGCATAGCTTACTGTGTTGTAAATTGTAGTCACCTAGTGTACAAGATCTATCTATCCTTATTAAGTCAGGAACTACTTCTCTCTTTTTCTTAAGGGCTTTCCAATAATTCTTTCAACACCCTTCATGCGCCCTGGGGATATTACTCAGTAAGATAAGGATTACTGGGACACAAGTACCTTGACAGTCTGATAACTGAGGTTGTTATTAAGTGAGTAGCAGGCAGGTAACACACTGGGTGAGAAGGAGTTGCAAAACAGATCTTATTCAAAATGGCATGAGGTAACCTGCCTGAGTTTTCTAATTAGTATTTTTGACTGATATTGTCTTTTGGTAATGAACAGTTTCATTCTGGTGCTGTGAAAAACAGTGAGCATATTAAACTTAGGGAAATAAATGGTTTATTTGATCCTATATATCACAATCTTTCAATAAAGAAAGTCATGGCAAGGATTCAAGCAGGAACTTGCAGCAGACACAAGACAGAAGTGGTATTTGCTCCCTCCTTATAAGCTTGTTTTGCTAGCCATCTTCAAATCTCAGAACTCCTGCACAAGAATGATGATGGTCATCTTATATCAAATTCCCCCCACCCCGAAAAAAAAATAAATCTCCCACAGACATGCTCATAGGCTGCCTCATCTGGGGAATCCCTCAATTGTGACTTTTCCTGGAAGATTCTAGGCTGTCATGTTGACTCTGTCCCACACAGGTTCATGTGTCTGAACACTTGGTACCCTGTTTGTGGCATTGTCTAGGAATATTATGGAATCTTTAAGCGGTAGAGCATTGAGGGAGGAAGTACGTCACTGGAAGTGGGCTTTGAAAGTTCATAGCTTCACCTCCCTTCTAACTCACTCTCCTCTGCATGGTGTTCTTGGATGAAGAGGTGAACTCCCAGCTTCCTGCTATGGCTTCTGGTTGCCATGCCTTCCTCCTCCACTATTATAGATCTTTCCCAAATAAACTCTTTTTCCTTAAATAGCTCCAGTTGTGGTATTTTATCCCAACAAAACAGGTAACCAATACAGATAGTAACTCAAGACACAGGATGAAAGTCCACAGAGAAGAAAGAATACTGAAGCATCTTGGGAAGATATGGTTAATCTGAATGAAAAGTCTAGAAAACAGTGTGGGACGTTTTGCTATGAACACCCAGTGTTGCAGTAATCGAGAATGAACTCTTACCAAGAACCAGATACTCTTCTTAGATGTGTATTAATGTCTTGTTTGTTTTTAATAACCAGAATATGAAACTCTTATTTATCGATGAAGACCTTTATTCGAGCAAAAAGTAGGTAGGAAAGTAAAATCATGCAACAATTAGATACAAACTATTTCTCATTTCCTTAAGAAGTAGCAGGGCATCTATTTCTTATAAGACCATGTCTCCACTGCTTAGTCATTCGTTAAGGCTTTGAGCAGAATGTAAAGGAAGCTAGGATGTGCTTCTATCCAACCCTACTTATCTAGTGTCTGCATTCTAGGTCTGTAGTACTCACCCTTGTCCTTTGGCAAGTCACTGCACCCCTAGAGCCCACATAGTGAGAGAGCTGACTCCCACAGGGTTTTCCTCTTACCTCCATATTTACACTGAAACACACCTCCTTCCAGAATCTTTAAAAATCATTTTTAAGTAGTGATAAATTAAGAGAGTGTTTTAAAATCTTAATTGAAGTAAAATTTTCACAACCTTAACTTTGTTAACTTTACACAGTTCTGTGGCCATTATTATTTCCACAGTGTGGTATTTACTACCAGCTCCACATGTCTCCAAACACCCCGCACCTGTTAAGCATCTCTGTCTGACCCTCTTCCTATTCCTCACAATTATTGCTCTGCTTTCCATTCTTAAAGATTTATATTTCATACAAAGGGAATCATACAAAATGTGACCTTGTGTGTCTGTTTTTCTAACTCTAATACTGTTTTCCAGATTTATCCACGTCGTAGTGTGTGTTAGCACTTCATTTTTCTTTGTTTGTTTTTGTTGTTATTGTTTTCCCTGCTGAATAATATACTCCATGTCCATTTTTAAGGCTGGAGAGACAGACAGTGTGATTGACAGTTACACCAGCAACAACGTGACACAGAAGGAGGGAAGCATGCATTCAAAGGAAAATAGAATTGCTGGAAGACAAGGTTAACAGTTATCTTCTACATTAAGCTTCAATAGTTTCTCTGCCTAGACCCAGATCCTACTTAAATCCAAGCTGAGGATTACTAAGATGTGTATCACTTCCTTCCTTTGGCTTCTTGCAATTATTACCAATCTAGAATCTACCAGAAATAATTTGAAAGTATAAAGCAACAGACAGATCAAGGTAACTTCGTTTTTTTTTTTTTTTCTGATGCCTGCAGGGTAGTTAAAGAACACATCACACATCCATTGAGAGAAGAGCTGACAGGGGAAAACAAGACATAAACAGAAAAGTAACTCTTAAGGAAACCAGACACTGTGATCCTTAAAATGTAAGAAGAAACTTTCTTATCCTTTAAACTTTAAATATTAAGTTTTAGTACTCTTGAATGGGTAACTGTATTCCTCTGTTTATTTCAGCATTATTAAAAATAGACCAAGAGACAAGTTGTAACTGGTAGGTGTCCATCAGTGGATGGATGGATAAAGGAACAGTGGAGGCATATTCCTTAGCAAAAGAGGGTATTTGGATGGAGAAAATCCTGGAGAAATTGGGCTTAAGTGAAATAAAGCAGACACAGAAATGAAAATGCCAGCTATTACTTATCTGTGGAATCTAATGAAGTTGAACCACCAGAAATAGAAATGATGATAGCAGGGCTGGGCAGTCTTAGAAGCTGGATGGAAGGAGGGACTGTGAGCTGTTGGTCAGAAGGCACAGACTCTGAGGTAGTGTGATCAATTTTTATATCCATTGCACAGACAGGGTGACTGTCGTCAGTAAGATTGGATATTTCTGGACTGAAAATATTGCCCAGTGTTTCAAAGCACTTGTTACTCTTCCAGATAATCTGCATTCAGTTCCTAGCACACACTTTGAACCATTCATAGCTACCTGAAACTCCAGCTCCAGGGGATCTGATGCTCTCTTCTGGTCTCTGCAGACACCTGAACACATGTGTGCACACATGTAGAGGAACACACATATACATACATAAAACGGAAAGATAAAGTCTTATGAAATAATGATACATATTTCAAAATAGCTAGGTAAACTTCCAGGCGTCTCACCAAAGAAATGGTAGACTGGACTAGAGAGATGACTGAGCAGTTAAGGTCATTTATTATTCTTTTAGAAGACTCAAGTTCTGTTTTCACATTGGGTAGCTCACAACTGTCTGTAACTCCAGTTCCATGACCAATGCTCTGTTCTAGTCTCTGAGGGCATTTACATCCATGCATCCACCCCCCACATACACGTAGTTAAAAATAAAAATAACAGGAAGCCGGGCGGTGGTGGCGCACGCCTTTAATCCCAGCACTCGGGAGGCAGAGGCAGGTGGATCTCTGAGTTCGAGGCCAGCCTGGTCTACAAGAGCTAGTTCCAGGACAGATTCTAGAAAGTACAGGGAAACCCTGTCTCGAAAAACCAAAAAATAAATAAATAAATAAATAAATAAAATAAATAAAAATAACATCTTAAAAATGATAGGTAAATGAAGTGACTATGTTAATTAGTTGTATTTGCCCATTCTACATCATATACATATATCAAAACATGAATACCATACTCCCCAAACATATATGTTCATGAGTTGTCAATTAAACCACATACAATTATGGTTTAATTATCCTTCATAATTAAAAATAATATGACCAAAATTTTGGCAGTGAAGAGAGTTCTAAAAAAATAAACTGTAGACATCTCTGAGTGGTTTCCAACTCTCTAATTCCATAGCTCTGGAGCTGGACTTCCTGTGGGCAATTTTTGCGGGGGGTGGGTGGAGGACATTAATTTTCCATAAGCCCCAGACAAAGTGATCCAAACAACAGAACTACATTACAGTTTTAGTGTCTTGGAGTTAGATTTCAAGATGCCAAGAGGACTGATACCTGGGACTTGGGGTCAGAGTCAGTTCCAGGCTTCCCTTCTTAGGATACACATGGCCACCATCTCTTTGTCTCTTTACCTTGACATTTTAGTCATGCTCACTGTTCTCCCTTTTGTAAGAATATTAATGAGAGCAAGAATGGTGTCTTGTGCTTGGGATCTCAGCACTTAAGGAATGTGGCAGGAGGATGGATATCTTTGAGTCCACTCTGGGGCTACATAGTGAGAGACTCAGGTCAACCTGGTTTGCTGAGACCATGGATCAAGTATATATGTTCTTTGTCTCTGTCTCTATCTCTGTATCTGTCTCTGTCTCTCCCTCTCACAAAAACAAACTAAAGGACATAAGTCCATTAAGCTAGGGCCATATGAACAGACTTGTTTTAGTGCCATTAACTCTATAAAAATTCTATATCCAAAGAAAAGTACATTTTGAGGTTTAGGAGTCCAGTGTATTTTGTGAGTTAGTAGAAAGAATGAAATTTAAAGCATGCCATAAAACATCACTTAAATTGAAACTTTAAAAGTTATCTCTGAGTATGTGTGTATGATATGTTCATATGTAATTGTACTTGTGTGTGTGTGTGTGTGTGTGTGTGTGTATGTGTGTTTGCATGTGGAAGTCGGAGGACAGCCTCAGGTGCTGGCCCTCACTCTACCTTGTTTGAGACAGCATCTCTTGTTCACTGTGCCTGTACATGCCAGGCTAGCTGGCCCAAGAATTTCTGGCATTATCCTGTCTGCCACTGCCTTCTTTGGGAGGAACTCTAGGGTTATGGATGGGTATTCCTGTGCTTGGCTCTACATGGATTCAGGGTATCTGAACTCAGGTCCTCAGACTTTCATAGCAAGTGATTCACCCAAGGAGCTGCAACAGTTTTGAGAGGCACTGTTAGCACTGAAACAGAGCCATTAAGTATTAACTGAACTATTCCAACCAAACAGACAATAATGCTTGTCTCAGCTCAAGCAAGGACCCAGTCCTGGATAGAAACCCAAGCCAGCTTCTGTTCTTTGCTGTCTTTCCATGTGAGATGATGGGATTGAGCACTTTACACCGATGCCCTGTTACGAAACTGGTGTGACTTGATTTGGGGATTTGCCTGCAGTCAGGACTGAGCTCAGCAGCTACAAGGTGGGTTGCTGAGTCAGTTGTTCCTCAGCTACACCTGGCTGTCCCCATGCCTACTGCATGTGCCACTTTTTCTAGACAAGACAGGATAAGTCAGGTGTCAATAGCATCCACGTTCCCCAGGGTTTGCTGTGAGCTAGCATAGCTACTCAGCTCCAGCCTTGTATCTGAGTTTCTATCCACAGTCCACAGGATGGGGTTACTATAGAGCTGGTGAGTCCTGCTTGTACAAAAGAAAACAAGCTCAGACCTAAAATGGGAAGAAAACCTGGCTCTCCTGATATCCAAGCATACATTCAGGGATATGGCTTAGCTATTAGCCGATTCTCATTCATTTAAATATTGAGCATCCGTTACAGTCCTTACTCTGCTGTGTACTAGAATTCAGTCTGGAACGAGATGTCCGTAATGCCTTGCTGTGCTGCTAGTGCTTACAGTTTATCAGCCATTAAGGCAAATATGAGAGAGTAATCGTACCTCTCTCTGACGCATCTTCTGATGAACCACGGTTGCAGAAATCTGTCTTAATATCTGATTTTAGATGGCTCAAAGTCACTCATCGAGGTCATTCATTTTCTCCCCACTGTCTTTTGAGCAGGGAAATTAGTCAAAGTCTCTTTCTTTGGATCAAATCCATGTGAAATAAATTATGCTTTTCTAACCCCAGAATCCTCAGGGATAATGGAGTCGGGATAGGCAGGACTTCCCTTTTAAAAATCTGTCTCTGAGTAACACACACGCACTCACAACATGCATGCACATCAGGTTATACCCTAACCATAACCATAACAATAACCCTAGCATTCCAAGATAAGAAAAGTTTAAATACAGGTCACAAAGATAGAAAGAGAGGGGTGGGGTCAGCTAGTACAGTGCTTGCCTAGGATGTTCGAAGCCTTGGGTTTGCTAGCCAGCATCATAGGTCAGGCGTGGTAACACAGGCCTGCAATCCCAGCACTCAGTAGGTGGAGGCAGAAAGATCACAAAGTGTAAGACCACAGTGAGTTTGAGGCCAACTTGGGGCCCAGGAGACCATGTTTTACCAAACTAACAAATGTCTTTATTTTTAAAGCTGTCAAAAATGGAATTTATAAAAGAAATGATTCATGGCCAACATAACAGGTATGTCAGTCCCCCATATTTGATAGTGAGATACTATTGCACAAGGCACTCAAAGCCCATACTGTACCCCACAAATATATCAATTACTATGTGACAATTAAAATACATTTGAATTAAAAAAATTAAATTCCCAGGAGGAAAAATAAGACAAGAAAGAAAAAGAAAAGTACTGGATGGATCTGTCTGTAGCCTCACAAATTCTGGAAGGAAACCCCCTAGGGGGTTGAGCTCATTTACGCCCTACATGGCAACTCAGGTTCATCCTTTCATCCACACTTCCTTTTCCAAAGTGTTTCAAGAAAAGCCCCGCTGATACAATCAGGGAAGTTCCTTCCTGAACTTATTCCACCCCCTCTCTCTCCTATGTCTTAGCTCTCCTTAGTTGGAGTTACAAAGCATGGAGCATCCCGAGGTCGCTGGGATTACCGTGCGTGTGACTGAGTGTCCTGATGCCACAGAGAGGGCTCAGTGGCTAAGAGTGATAGCTGCGCAGGCATGAGTACCTGAATGTGAATCTCCAGCATTCTGCTAAAAATAGATTATCTGGCGTGTCCATGCAAGGAGCTGCAACCTGCTCACTGTGGGAGATAGAATCAGGGGGAAGCAATGAAGCTTGCTGGCAGCCAGCCCCGCTCTTGGTTCTGTGGGAGATTCTGTGCCAAGGAATAAAGCAGATACTGATAGAGTAGGAACCTGATGTCCTCCTCTGGCTTCTGCTGGAGCATCCACACTCCCATATTCAGGCATGCCCACACCAGTGGGAAGGCGAGAGGGGCATGAAACTGCTGGTCTCGGTGGCAAAGCTGCTGTACCTTCTCCTATTTCACAGTTTCTAATTGTGCAGAGAGACCATCAGGCTGACTGTTGTCTAATTCCAATAACTGTCCCCAACCCGCCATGTGCACATGTCTTTCCCTACAGTCTGATGTCCACGAAATTCTTTACAGCGAGCTTCGAACATTTTGTGTAGATGGTTCTACACTTAGGCATTTCTATTTTTTAATGTGTTATTTAAAGCATAAGAAGACACTACTTAATTCCAGGTGTGAACTGTAGCTCATTTTCTTTCTCCAGAACAGAAATTCTTCCTCTGAGGTTCATAAATTAAGGTATGTTTTCTGGGAAGAATTCATAAACTTTGAAATTTTATGCAAAGTTGTAAGTTCTGTGATCTTTGGGGCTTTATGCTAAAATGTGGCAACTTTTTCCTATTGTTGTGCATTCTGAAAGGAGTCCAGAACCTTCACTGCTATTATAGGACTTTTTTTTTTATGTTTTATGATATTGTGGAAATATTTTTTACTTTATTTAAAACATTTATATTTTAATTATTTTTGCATTCAAAGTCCTTCCTAAACAGTGATCACTTTTATTTGTGTGTGTGTGTGTGTGTGTGTGTATGCATGCTCATGCATATGCCTTGCTGAAATGTGGGGGTCAGAGGACATCTTGCAGGAATGTTTCCTTTCCTCCAAGGGTGTCCAAGGGATCAAACTGAGATTGACTTGGTAGCAAGCACCTTTTTCTGCTGAGTTATTCTGCAGGTACATCTTTCCTCTTCAGTCTGTTTAGTTACACATAATTTTTTTGTTTTTAAAGCTCTTATTTCATATTTTAAATATTATCGAAAGCAAAAGAAAATGCAGGTCTTATTAAAGTATGTTTTGTTATACAACAGATTCCTGACCCAAACCCTTTCTCTGGTTCTTCATTATCCTGAGCCTACCCCTACTTCCTGATCTGCGTCATCATACTGAACCCTGTTTTAGTAAGTTCTTAGAGAACAGAGTCAGAACACTGTAAGACACAGGCTCAGGTAGGGACTTTCTGAAAAGGATTCCCAGGAAATAAAACCAAGAACTGATCAATGAGATTGCTTAAATTGAAAAGTGTTCACACAGCAAGGGAAACAGATATCAATTACATGGACAATTTAAAAAATGGGAAAGAATAGGCTGGGGGAATCTCCTTGGATACCTGGGAACCCCTCCGGGGTCCAGTCTCTTGCCAACCCTCAAATGGCTCCTTTAATTAAGGTATATACTTCCCTGCTCCCATATCCACTCCTTCTCCATCCCAAGGTCCCATTCCCCCATGCTCTCCCCATCGTCCCCTTCTCACTTCTCTCTCCCCATCTTCCCTTACCCCCGTCCCACCCTCACCCCCAAACTCTCAATTTATTCCTAGAAATCTTGTATACTTCCAATATCCAGGAGGATAACTACATTTTTTGGAAGTACACCTTCCTTTTTTTTTTCTATTTAGCTTCTCTAGGATCATGAATTATAGGCTCAATGTCCTTTATTTATGGATAGAATCCACTAATGAGTGAGTACATACCATATTCATCTTTTTGGGTCTGGGTTCCCTCACTCAGGATAGTGTTTTCTATTTCCATCCATTTGCATGCAAAATTCAAAATGTCATTGTTTTTTTACCGCTGAGTAGTACTCTAATGCGTATATATTCCATACTTTCTTTATCCACTCTTCCATTGAGGGGCATCTAGGTTGTTTCCAGGTTCTGGCTATTACAAATAATGCTGCTATGAACATAGTTGAACCAATGCTTTTGTAGTATGGTAGGGCATCTCTTGGGTATATTCCCAGGAGTGGTATTGCTGGATCCTGGGGTAGGTTGATCCCGAATTTCCTGAGAAACCTCCACACTGATTTCCAAAGTGGTTGAACAAGTTTGCATTCCCACCAGCAATGGATGAATGTTCCCCTTACTCCACAACCTCTCCAGCAAAGGCTATCATTGGTGTTTTTGATTTTAGCCATTCTGACAGGTGTAAGATGGTATCTCAAATTTGTTTTGATTTGCATTTCCCTGATCGCTAAGGAGGTTGAGCATGACCTTAAGTGTCTTTTGGCCATTTGAACTTCTTCAGTTGAGAATTCTCTGTTCAGATCAGTACCCCATTTTTTAATTGGGTTAATTAGCATTTTAAAGTCTAGTTTCTTGAGTTCTTTATATATTTTGGAGGTCAGACCTTTGTCTGATGCAGGGTTGGTGAATGTCTTCTCCCAATCTGTAGGATGCCTTTTTGTCTTAATGACAGTGTGCTTTGCTTTACAGAAGCTTCTCAGTTTTAGGAGGTCTCATTTATTTGATGTTGCCCTTATTGGACTGGGACTGACAGAGCATGTGATCAAACCGGACTCTCTGAATGTGGCTGACATGGAGGACCGACTGAGAAGCCAAGGACAAAGGCACTGGGTTATGATTCCACTCCATATACTGGCTGTGTGGGAACCTAATCCATTTGGAACCTCAACTTCCTAGACCGGGATGGAGGTGGGGGGACCTTGGACTTCCCACAGGGCAGGGAACCCTGACTGCTCTTTGGACTGGAGAGGGAGGAGGAGGGAGAATGGGGAGAGGGGAGAGAAATGGGAGGAGGAGAGGAGGTGAAATCTGTAATAATAGTAATAATAATAATAATATAATAATAATAATAATAATAAATAATGGGAAAGCCTCTCTGCTGGCTGTACATCTCATAAAGGATTTGTGCTGCTTGTCTGCTCCTGGATGTGGGGCCATCTGCAAAGTGTGGTCATCTGCCTTGTATAGATTGCAGGCTCATGATCTCCTCTCCCTTCTATGTTCATGTGAAGATTGCAGGCTCATGAACACTGCTCTCTTCTATGCTCACATGTAGATTACAGGCTCATGAGCTCCTCTGTCTTCTATGTTCACTTACAGATTGAAGGCTCATGAGCACTGGTCTCTTTTATGTTCATGTGTAGATTGCAGGCTCATGAGCTCCACTCCCTTCTATGCTCACATGTAGATTACAGGCTCATGAGCTCCTCTGTCTTCTATGTTCACTTACAGATTGAAGGCTCATGAGCACTGGTCTCTTTTATGTTCATGTGTAGATTGCAGGCTCATGAGCTCCACTCCCTTCTATGCTCACATGTAGATTGCCTTGATCTCCAGGTCAGGTGCAGGCAACCAGAGCAGCTGTGAGCTCATGAATGCACTGGTTCTGTCATATCCGGAGGTCACTCTTTTGTGCTGGTCTTCCATGACCTCTGCCTCCTAGAGTCTTTTGTCCTTCTCTTCTGAGATGGTCCCTGAGTCCTGAAGGGAGGCGATGTGACATGATGTTTTATTCATTACAGAGAACTCTGCAGACAATTATTCTCTGCATTTTGGTCCATTATGAGTTTCTGCATTAACTCTCACTCACTGCCTAGAGGAAATAGTTGGGGAAGCTTTTGTAGCTTATGGTAGACACCTTTTAGCCTAGTTTGTTCAATGCAGCTGTGGAGATGGTCATAGCTACAAGTGTAGTCCAGTGGTAGAGCTTGTGGGTTTGAAGAGAAAGAAGAGTTCTCTGGGGGAGTTGTGATCATGTTGATTCTACGACCAGAGAATTAGTTGATGGAGAGACAAAATATTCAAGATTCCTTTGTTTCCCTGAGTGCAAACAATTGCTGGTACGAAGTGGTTTCTGTTTTGCCTTACTAACCAGAAGTTTCACGTTTTTGACTGAAAGTGTCTGTGAATCACATTGCCATGTATGAGGATTGTACATCAACAAAAAGAGATAAATTATAATATAAAGAACAGTTGTTTTGTTTGATTGTTCCCAGAGCCTCCGTGCTGCTATTTGTCTGCCTCTCATTTGCCTGAGTTGTGTTCAATGATTTGTGCATAATTTTCCTTGAAATTATTTAGTTCCACTAGGATGCATCTAGATTTCTGTCTTCTATGGTAATCAGGGTACATCACACTTAATGTTTATTATCCAACCAGAGGAACTGCGTGCATATTCTGGATGGAGCATGTCATACAGTCACAACCTAAGAGTTTTATTTAGTTTTTATTTTGAATTGGATTAAGTATTATGACAGTAACAATGCTTCTTATCCCAAAGATGTTCACATCCTAATCCCCAGAACATGGAAGTATATTAAACTACTAGGCAAAAGAAATTAAGATTTATTGCTTTGCTACTTTGAAAGTAGGAAGGCTATCTTGAGTAGACCCATTGTAGATACTGTGTTAGAAGTGGAAGAAATCTTGGAAGAGAAGGTTAATGTGATGCTCTGAAAGATGATCTTGGTGGGCAATTGTAAGTTTGAAAACAGAGGAGGTGACCAAGGGTTCAGAAATGTGATTAGTCCTTAAAAGTTTCAAGGTAAGGAAACTGCTTTCCATAGATCCTCCACAGGGGGGTGTTTGTAGCTTTACTACAGTGTCTTGGGTTGAACCACTGAGAGCTGTGCCAGTCAACTTGTGGAACTGTAAAATTTTATGTGTTGACTAGTTTTGTGTCAACTTGACAAAACTAGAGACACACCTGTGAAGAGGAAATCATTTTCATTATTATTTTTTAAAAAGAAAATAAACTATCTTCTTTCATTATGCATACCAATAGAAGTTCCCACTTCCTCCCCTTCTCCTATTCCCTCCACTTATCACCTCACACCCCCATCCACTCTTCTGAGGGGGCAAAGAACATTGCTTTGGGGAAGGTCCAAGGCCCTCCCTACTATATCTAGGCTGAGCAAGGTGTCCATCCAAAGAGAATAGGATCCCAAAAAGCCAGAATGATCCCAACTAAGACCCTTAGCAATAGAGGAGATGGTGCCTGAACTGACCTTGCCCTGTTAGTCAGACTGTTGAATATCTTAAATATCACCATAGAGCATTCATCCAGCAACTGATGGAGACAGAGGCAGAGACCCACATCGGAGCACTGAATTGAGATCCCAAAGTCCAGTTGAAGAGTGAGAGGAATGAGAATATGAGCAACGAGGTCAAGACTATGATGGGTACACCCAGTGAAGAGGAAATCTTAATTGAGAAATGTGTCCATAAGACTGATCTTTAAGCAAGTCTATAAGGCGGGTTTTTGTTTTATTTTATTTTTGATTACTGATTGATGTGGGAGTGTGTGGCCCACTGTGGGTACTACCCTTGGGAAGGCAGTACTGGATTCTACAAGAAAATAGGCTGAGCAAGCCATGAGGAGTAATTCAGTAAGTATCCCTTCCTGCTCTCTGCATCAGTTCCTGTCTTTGATTACTCTCTTGATTTCCATTGGTGATATTCTGTGAAGTGTAACTTAAGCAGAAACACACCCTTTTTTAAGTTGCCTAAGGTCACAGTGTTTGTCACAGCATTAGAAACAATAAGACAATTTCCGTGTCTTTATTGTGTTGCTCCTTCAGTGAGAAACTCACACAGGGCATTGGGCTACCTTGAGCCAGCTTTGCCTTTGATTACTTGTGTCCATGTCTAGATTCCTTCTTGCTGCTACTGATATTCATTGGTAGAATAATCTGTGTATAGAGAGGGACAAAGTCATCTTGCTATAAATTTGATGATGCTATAAAAACGGTTGGATCTTTGCAACTGCTCCTGAAAGTGTAGTTGCAGAGCAGAAACCAGAGACCTGCATGCTTTCCTTTGGGGATCTCATCAGCTTCAGGGGCCAGCCTTGTCCTTTACTCCTGTTCAGAAGGTAGATGGGAATGACTCCTGCCAATATCTCTGTTTCCCAGAATACATTTTAAAGTGGGATTAATAACTATTTTGTCCCCATTTTTAGTCTTTTAGAATGCTTCTGTATCTTAAGGAGAAAAATAGCCTTTGCTATTTTTCTCATTTCATTTTGATTTTATTAGTTCTGGTAACCACAGGGAGAGAGGCTTTAATGCATTTCTTTCTGAGTAACAGTTTGAAACCCCTCTTTATTTCAGAATATGAGTTTTTAATTAACATTATTCACTTTATATTGAAGATTTCTCTGTAAGGTATTTTGATGTTGGCAATTTTGCTCCCAGGAGTATATTAACAGGAAACAGAAATCCCGTGTATATAAAAAATATAGACTGAACGGGGTCTCCTCAGAACCCATATGTCAGAGGCCTAATGATTAATGGGGCTTTATTTGGAGATGCTTACTTTAGAGGATAATGTTAAATAAGATAATAAGGGTGGTGCCCTGATGTCCTGAGATTGGTAGCTGGTTCTTTCTCTACGGCTCCACAATCCTCCCTCTCCCTCTCTCCTTTCTGCTTTCCTCTTCTCTCTTTCTCTCTCTCTCTCTCTCTCTCTCTCTCTCTCTCTCTCTCTCTCTCTCTCTCTCTCTCTGTCTTCCTCTCTCTCTCTCTCTCTCTGTCACACACACACACACACACACACACACACACACACACACACACCTCCATTTTACTCTTTTTCATTCCTCATTCACAAAGACAATTTCTTGTGAGGTTATAGCAACAGTCTCCTTAGGCCTTCCCAGGAAAGAAGTTCTTAGAATGACATCTATACTTCCGGCAACCTTGATCTAGGCCTCTGTTATTTCCAGAACCATGAAAAGCTAATCTCTTTGAGCTACTCAACTTGTACTATTTCATAATAAGAGCTGTAGCTGCCTGAAACAGGATCATGTGGGGTTGAGCTAGGCTCTCCATAGGTTGACTGCAGGGTACGACGGTGACGAGATGGTGCTTAGTGGATGGATGGGAGAAGCACCACCCTAGACTTCCTCTTAGAAATTTGAGAGGTCTCGGAACATGAGATGTTCGATTTTTCAGACTTCTACCCTCTGATTCTTTATTACAAGGGAAGAATTCTTTTCCCCAAACAAGCTATTTTTCAGGATTTTCTCCTTCTGCACTTTTGTACAATGGTAACTCAATTTTCTTTAGGATTGAGTCCTCAAGAACACTCCCAATGATTGCCCTTGCAATTCTTCTCACGGAAGTCTCGCTTCAGCCTTCACAGCAAATACAAGAAAGTGTTGACCTGGGCAGACTGCTTGCCAGCATCTTTGGGGTTTAGGGCCAGAGGAGAGCAGGCCAGTGACCTGATGGCCCTGACTGCAGTCTGGGCTTTCGTACTTGTTGGAGCTACAAGGCTGAGATTAGTTATCTGTACCTATCACATCCATCATCTGAGATACCTGCTGCCTAGCATGGGGTCTGAAAGGAGGGGCTGTGTTTCTGATCCCTCACCACTGTTCTAGGTTTACAGCAAGAACTGAATGTAAGTGGTATGGTTTCATCTGTGAAACAGGGAGGCCTTTTTATTTAACTATGTGTATGGGCAGGCGACTGTGTGGGGTTATGTAGGCGCACATGAGTGCAGATGCTGAAGAAGGCAGGGGCATGGAATGAGCTGCAGAACTGAACTCAGGTCCTCTGTAAGAGCATCAGTTCTCTAAACACTGAGCCATCCCTCCATCCCCAAGGATGAGGAATTAGGTTTCAGAGGCCCTTCCTAATTTGTCTTCTAAGAAGCCCTCCTCTTGTCCTTTGTATGATCGTAATTAGTCTCTTTTTTCCTGGTACTCAATGTAGTCAGTCCTAATTTTTGTCATTTTGCCTGTGCTTCTATTACTGTTTGTTGCCAGTTTTGGATAAACTGTAGAATGTGATGCCAGAAGACCTGAATTTGCCTATGTCTCCACCAGCTCTGGGGGCGGGGTTTCTCAGTTACTCAGTTTTCTTTATTTTCAGTATATTCGTCCTTTCTCTCTGTCATCTGTCTTTCTTCTTTCCAAAAGAGACTTTCTCTTTCACTTGTAAGTCAGCCAGTTAGCCGTTTCTTTAATTAATAAAGCCCATCTTAAGCTCAATTGCCAAACTTCTTAATTATATGTTGCTAATATGATTATAACTTAAAGTGCTTCAAGTTCATCCTTGGAAATTGATTGTAGAGGCTATATGCAAAATTTCCAACAGTTTAATCTCCATTAAATGATTTATCTTCCACCATCAGAAACTGAGCTGTTTATTACATAGAAATCATTTCTAATACTCATATGAGTCGAGGGAGAAAAATAATGACATCTTGAATTTTGCAGGCAAATGAATGGAGCTAGAAAACATCATATTGAGTGAGGTAACCTAGACCCAGAAAGACAATTATCATATGTACTCACTCATTAGTGGTTTTTAAATATAAAGCAAAGAAAACCAGCATAAAAATCACAATCCCAGAGAACCTAGAGAACAACGAGGACCCTAAGAGAGACATACATGGATCTAATCTACATGGGAAGTAGTGAAAGACAAGATCTTCTGAGTAAATTGGGAGCATGGGGACAATGGGAGAGGCTTGAAGAGGAGGGGAGAGTCAGGTAAGGGAGCTCAATAAAATCAATTTTAAAAGGAAAGATTGATTACATCCCAAGATCATCTTAAATTTCATTTTAGAAGAACAGTGGAATGTCTAGAGAAGAAAGAATTAATGCATAAGTCTTTCTGAAATATTCATCAGAAGCAGGTAGGCTACATTTTTTCCAGTGATAAGTCTATTGGTACTCAAAAGTTTCAATTAAGCACTTAAACATATGACTTAGATCCTTCTTAAAGTAAACAAACTCCTTGGAAGCATGTTATGTAGTAAAAATATTTCCAGTGTTTTTATGATTTCTGATGATACAAGGATGCTGGAAATAAAAGACAAATCTCTCTGTTCGTTTATTTCTTTTCTTTTTTAAAACATCAATGGTTGAATGCTTTTGGCAACAACTGTGTACAAACTTGAACGCCTATGAAATTTTCCTCATTATTGGAAAGATTGCCAATGGAGTGAGAAATTAGAAAAGACAGTTGAAGTTTCCTACACACACACACACACACACACACACACACACAAACACACACAAATTCACAACAATAATTTTCTTAGAGTCATGGGGCAGAATTCTTACTTATTCATTTCATATATATGGGGATTAAAGCTATGGTAGGATTTCTGCTCAGTGAATCCTCAGTAGCATTGTAAAATAAGCCATTTGTTTTATTTTTATTTATGTGCATATATACTTGTGTTGTTATATGTTACAGGTGTGCAGTTGGTGTGGAGATTAGAAAAGAGCATCCGATCCACTGGGGCTGTAGTAACTGTGGGCATGGGTAACAATTTTAGGTTTAATGGAAGAGTTATATGCTCTCATAACTGTTGAGCCATCTCTCCATCTCTATCTGTAGCATCTTTAAATCTATCTTGAAAAATGAAGTTCTAAACGATAGGCTGATATGCCAAAGAGCAGATGTGGTTAACTCTTGGCTCGAAGGAAAACGTCCTTGTTTTCCAATGTCTGAGGATCATTCCCACATCCCAGTACTACCGATGTACTGGAATGATGGCCTCAAAACTTCTCTATATGTTATCTTGTATTAGCTGCAAATACATAACAAAAAGAAGCTTACACAAAAAAGGATAGATAGTGACTCACAGTGTGAGATACTGTCTGTCGTGACAGGGAAGACACGGTGGCAGTCTCTCGTTGTTGAGACTTGTGGCTCTGACTCCAATCATCTCTGCATGTCTAAGCGGAACAGGAAGAAGAAAACAGGCAGGAAGTGTGGCCAGACTAAAACCATAAAGTCTAAGTCTTCCACTTCCCAGTGATCCGCTTTTCCAGCTCGACTCCTCTACCTGAAGATTCCATAGCCTCCATACCACATGACAAGCTGGGACCCCAATACACAAAATCATAAGCTTGTAAGGGACATTTTACATTTGGACCACAACATAGCTTAAGGATAATGGTCCTGATGGTATTTCTTAAGTCATTGGAATGAAAGTTTTAAGTTTTTGATGTATATTGTACCTTGTCTGCTAGCAAGTTAAATGCCTACTTTCTTACTCCTGCTAATCTTTTGCAGGCTTTGAGAAAAGATCTACTTGTTTGGCATATATTTCATAAACATCTGGCCAGCTATCATTCTGCAACCATGACAAATAATAACAAGCAATTGACACAAATTTAGTTGTTATCACAATCCTCATTGTGGTAAGTTCCTATAAAACTGTAAAACTGCCCCAGTGACACGCTCAACAGAAGGACGAGCTAATACAGGGTCTCCCTTTGGGTAGAATGTGCTTGGGATAATAGAGTTCTGGGCTTGCTTCATTGAGCAGATCTTTCTGGCACTGAATGTGCATAGCTCAGCAACACAAAGTGTAGGCATCATTATTATAAATTTTGTCAGTTTTACTGCCTAAACATTTTCTGAATTTCTCTCTCCATCCTCCCTGTGGCATACATTTCTGCAAGGTAGCCACCTTCCCTCGCCTGTACCACAGCCACGGCCTTGTCATCTCATTCAGGACACTCTTTTGCCCTTTTGAGTGTTTCTGACCTGGAAGCTAGGGTGATATTTTTTGCAATGTAAGTTGAGGGTGACAACCCTGGGTTTAACCAAAGCTATCCATAAAATTCTTACCTCTTCCTGAGTGTTTCCTCCTGCTTAAAGACCTGCTGGGATTTGAGGTTGCCCTTCCCCTTGCTTCCTGTGAACCCAACCACTCACACTTCTGTCACACAGAACTGCGGTGTTTCCAGTATCTGGCTTTCCTCTTAAGATGTCTGTTCCCGGAGCCAGTTTTCTTTTCCTCCAGTGTTTTCTTTGCCGGTATCTGTTCCCTTCACCTCAGATCACTGTGCTCAACTCCAGTGCCATGATAAAGGTTTCTGTCACTGTAGTTTATATCAGGCGCTCCACTTTGGTCTTTCAAAGCCCTGTGTTAATATCACCAGCTAGAATTTGCACTTAGTTCACATTTGGTTTATTACCATTTTGTTTGCTTATTATCTTACCTCAGAGACACATGGAAGACTGCAACAAAGCTTAAACACATGCAAACTAACAAAAGGCCAGATTTCAGTATGTCTGTCTGTCTTCCAAACAGAAATGTAAGCAGATGATGGACAGTTTTGAGAGCAGCTAATACCTGGAAGTCAGTGACTTTCAACAAGGACGAACTTTCTTCCTCAGGGATGCTTCGCAAAGTTGGCACATTATTTGACCGTTGGGAAGTGGAATGGACTTATGGTACATAGAGGTTGTAGGGACAGGGCTTACACATTTTCTGATACATGAAGCAGCCATGCCTGAGAAACCTGTGGTAGAGTGAACTTTCTCTGAAACAAAACTCAGCCAAAACACTTAGAGAACTTTCAGTAAGTTGATTAACATTTTTAAATCTTCCATTTGCCAACCCTGTCTGTTTAGTACTTATAGAGATATTTATAAAAATCAGAAAGTGAATATTTAGATTATTTTACAGCTACTGTAGGGTCAGAGACTAATCAGAATGGGTGTTTGTTAAAACACACACACACACACAGAGCAAACAAACATGGTGGTATTAGCTGACTGTCATTTCTGGTTATATACTGCTTGCTTCTTTATAGCTTTCTTTGATTGATAAAAGTGTTTAAAGCAGTGTTACCCGAACTTCTTAACACTGTGACCCCCCCCCCCAAAAAAGGATTATAACTCATAGGTTGGGAACCATTGGTTTAAAGTATTAACATCCATGCACAAAATGAAAACAAATAATTAGCTTTGTTAATGTCAGGTAATATAGGTGAATGCAAATTACTTGGTCATTTTATGGTGTGATGTTCTCTCCATGACCTAGTAAATCGCTCTCATTGTGCCTTTTGTGTAAGAATTGTGTCTGTAGCTGGGAGTCAAAATCACACATAGCTTAGAGGACAGAGTTTTCCCTCAAGACATTTATGTCTAGTTAGACATTGATGTTGATCTTTCCTAGGAAGCAAAGTGCTTCAAGAATATGACTACGGTGCTTCAGAGATGGTTCAGAGGATAGGAGCACTTGTTCTGCAACTGTGAGGACCTGAGTTCAAATCCCTAGAACCCATGTAAAGTGGAATATGGTAGCCCATGCCTGGAATCCCTAATCTGTCCAGAGGCAGAGACAGGAGGATCACTGGAGCTTACTGTCTGCCAGCCTAGCTCCAGAATCAGTGAGAGATCCTGTCTCATGGGAATATGATGAACGACAGAGCAAGGCACATGATGTCCTTTTCTGACTTCTACATACATGCCTAGGTGTGTACTTCTAGATACATACAGGCATGTATACCATACACTTAAACAGCCCAGCCATACACTCACACTCCTATAAACACACAAAAGTTAATATGAAAACTTCAATAAAAAATGTAACTGATCCAGTAGATAGATGTTCACTGATAAAGCAGAGTCAAAAAAAAAAAAAAAAGACAAAAGCTTTGATCTTAGAAAGGTCTCTTTGAAGTGGAAATAGAGAGAGTCCATTATATTTTAAATTATTGAACATTATATTTTAAATGATTGAGTGCAAGACAGGTGATCATAGAACATACACACTGAATGTGAGTCAGGAGAAAAGTTGCTTTAAAGAACAGGCAGACTCAGAGTATGATACAGGGAAGTGACATGGGGGCAGGGAGACATTTCTTTTTTCTCTTTTTTGATAAAAAAATAGAATATGAAGCTGATTGGTTAGGGGTGTGGAACGAATCTAGAAGGGGCTGAAAGGGGAAAAGAATATAATCAAAATGAATTGTATGAAAAACAAATTTTAAATTAAAAATAAATAAACAAATGAGATGTTATGAGAGGTTTGCGTATTTTAAGATGTATATAAGTTTACCAGATGCCTGAGAAACACCAAAATAAAAAGATTTTGCTCATAAAAATAAATAAGGTGATCATAGTTAATTATTCTCTGCCATCTCCTTGACACCTTTTATTTTGCTATTATAAGAATATAAACACTTGAATCAGAATTTTGTTCAGGTTCCAACAGTGTGAGGCTCTTTGTGATGGCAGATTCAGGACTGTTCCAGCATTAAAATCTGTTCTTCACTTTTTAGGTTAAATGGATGAATTCTTTCTGTTCACATAACTGTCAGGACACCTAAGACCCCTGTTGGATTTATTTCCATGGCAGGGCCTTGTTGAGTTCTGTGCTTTCTGGATATGTTCTCCTAGAATTGGTAGCTGAGCTCCCTGCCACTGGGACAGCTGCCTCTGTGACAGATATGAGCCAGATGCAGATGTGAGGTTACAAAAAGTAAAATAGTGTACTACATTCATAACAATTCCTCATAAATGCTTCCAGATGATATCATTTCTAGTCCCTATTCATGTCCGCGTGTGACAAGACTTAAACTGCCATTTCTCACCCGGCTTTAGCAGCTCCTGACGTCTAGAAAGTTAGGAGACTCCTTTGACCTCCTACTTTACATAGGCTTCCTGTTCTAGTTTGACTTCTGATGCTGAGATAAAAATGCTTCACAAATGCGCCTAGAAGAAGAGAAGGCTTATCTGGCTTGCACTTCCAGGTTACAGTGTATTATTGAGGAAGTCAGGGAAGAAACTTCAGCAAAAACTTAAAGCAGAAAACCTGGAGAACTCTGTTTATTGGTCTGCTCACTGGCTCGTGCCTAGCTAGCTTTTAAATTAAAAGGCTTAGGACTTTCCCAGGGAATGGTGCTGCCCAAAGTTGGCTGAACCCTCTTACATCAATTAGCACTTAAGACAATCCCCCCACAGACATGTGCATAGGCTAATCTGATCTAGGCAGCGTCTCAATTGAGACAGTGAAAGCTAACTGGACAATATTGCTAACTTTTCACCTGCTACGAATAGTCCCCTTTGTGCTGCATTATGTATTTGACTCTGTCTCTTATCATTATGTCATTGAAAGGGGCTTTCTTCATCCAAATATTTAATGAAAAACATCATTTTATTTAGTTAGTTTTAAATGAAAGTGCCTGTCTGTTGATAGTAATTTACCACAAAGTGGAAATGAACCATTGTAATTTGCAGATTCAGTTATGAACATTTCAGGATGAGACAAGAAGGATGAATGTTGGCAGCACAGTCATTATGCCAGTCTAGTAAACAACCTGAGCCACACCCAGAAATCTCATGCCACAAAAGAAATATGAATCTTTCTATCACTGAAAGAACATCAACCCATCATGGATTTTGTGAAGTAACACCGGGTCATTCTACAGAATATTTATTGTTTCATGTTTCACCAAGACAGATTTTAATCTTTTGAATCTAATCTTGATGTATGAAAATTCAGTGAACACCACTGCTTAGGAAGAGGTAGGAAGTCAGTAAATATTTGTGCATGGTGTGTTGAACAAAATAACAAAATAAGGTATTTTTCATAAGAAAAAATTCTGAGACTGATGAAAGAAATAAATAAAAATAGAAAATCTATTTGTGTAGTCTATGTATGTGTAAATTCAAAAGTTTGTTAAACAAAGAAAAGCAAAGATGAATGTCGTTGGCAAAATGTTGCAAAAGTCAACTTTGTCAACCCAATTATTTCTTTTCTCCCCTTTTCACCCTCTTCTTCCATGCTTCCCTCTCCTCTTCCTGTCCCACTCCTGGTCATTTTCTTCCCTCTTCCCTCCTCTTCTTTCTTTCCTTTCTCTCCTCTTTGTCCTCCCCTCCTTTCCTCTGCTGTGCTCCCTTCCTCTTCCCCCTCACTAATTTGGCTACGTTTTGTTCCTTTAATATAACAAGCCCAGGCATGGCTATCACCTGATTCACTGTCCTAAATCTGGAGTTTCTCTTTATCAAAGCCCAGCATCCATCACTGTCCATGTCTTCTGCACAGCACCCAAAGTAGCATCTATTATAGTCTCTGTCCTGATCTGTGGTTCTCCTGCTCAGGAAACATTACTTGGATGGTAACAGATACAATTCAATGAGTAAGACACAAGACCATTTATTCACAATATTAAAGACAAAACCAAGTCTTCAAAACTTCATTCTGGATGGCAATATGGTGCAGGGGGTAAGACTGTTCGCTGAATAAGCAGGAAGATCTAAGTGTGAGTTCCCAATACCCATGTTAAAAACAAACAAACAAAGCAAACAAACACAAGCAAAAACAAGCAACCACCCTGGGTGTAGCACCAAGAGCATCTGTAACCCCAGTGTTGTGCAGAGTGGAGAGAAAGGATCCCTGGGGCTCTGGCCTGGCTAACTCTAGACTCCTTAGAGATATCATCTTAAGAGAATAAGATAAAGAGCAAAAGAACAGGACATCAAATGAAACCTCTGTGGGTGTGTCCACATTGGTACACATATATGTACTTGTGTCTGTACACATACACACATGGCACATACATATTTTAAAGTTAAAAATTAAGCTGTTAGGAATGGCTCTTTATTTCAAGCTCAATTCAGAGCTGGTCTTCTTTTTTATTTTCTTGTTTTAATAAACAAAAAAAAAGACACTTGATGTTTCATCACTGTTAGAAGTGGACAACAGAATTTCACCCTTTAAACCACCTGCCTCTCATTGATTTAATAGACACTTGATAAGTTAGAGAGATCTCTGGTGGCCAGAAAGACTTGTTTTTAATTAAAAGTACAGAACGCTTGGAAGAAACAACTTTAGTAAATGCATTTTTTCTTCTTGCACGGAAACTGCCTTTTCTCACAAATTATCTGTTTAATGTTTGGAAAGTGGTAGACATTCACCCGCATATGGTTTGAAGATCTAAAATCGTGCTGAAAATCACCTTTAAATCAGCTCACCAACACTTTCCTTTTAGTCAGCTGAAGAGTATCATGAGTTTGTTGTGTCCTTTCTGTCCCCATTTATTTTTAAATCTTAACATTCACACAAATATCCATAGGCAACATATGTATGTTTTATTTCAAGTTGAAGCCAAGTCCAGTATTATCCCGTATATGGAGTTGTGTCTTTTTTCCTGTTTAGTCATCAGGCCTTGAATATCTATCAGTGTGATGCTAGTAGCATAGGTTCATCTCTTTTCGCCGAAGAAGGTAAATGTCACCATAAAAATACAAAAAAAAATTTTATGGGCTAGGAATTTTAAAAATTCACATATCTAATTATCCCAATGATAAGATGAGGATCATCAAGAGCCATGCTCTAGGGAGAAAACTATGGGAAACAAAGGATGGACTTGCCTGCTTAAATGTGGGGCCATCTCTCCAGTCCTTAAAGAATTTGAAAAAAAGATCAGTTGAGAAGTAGGCAGCCTTCTTCCTAGAGGAAACACTAACTGTTAGTCTTAAGCAGTGGTATCAGTCAAGGGTGTGCCGTATGTGGTCTTTATTTTGTTTAGGTAACCACTTCCTTCATACCGGCGTGTTCAGAGTGGATGGATTGTGTCAAATGTTTTTGTTTTATGCCCCTGTATCTATTGCAATGATACCATGATTTTATCATTTATTTTATTAATTGTGGCATATAAAGTTCATTGATTTGTGTGTTGAACCATCCAGGAAAAACATCACATTAAAAAAAATTTTTTTAGAGACTTTTTGCCTTTGTCTTTTCCACAGCTTAGTGCTGTGAATGTCTTTTGTGAAAATTCATGGTCTATTTTACTATTGTGAAACTCAGCTGTTCTTTGTGACAGAGGTTTATTGCTGTCTCAGTGTTTACATGAGTTGATTGTTCAGATTTTCTATTTCAAGATCCAACATCGTAGGTTGTTGTGTCTTGAGTTATCCAATGCATTTGATTGCTCCTAGGAATCTCCTATCATCCTTTGTATTATATTGTTGTCGAAAGTAAGGGGACCACATTTAATTTTATTTTAGTAGTTTGCTTTTATTTTCATTTTATGATTAAGGTATTATTGGTTTTTCTTATCGTTTCAAAATCAACCACTCTCAGTTTTATTGACTTTTTTCTTAGCAACTATTTCATTTATTTCTTGTCTAGTCGTTGATATTTTCTCCTTTTTGTTAACTTGGGTTTGATTTGTTTTCCTTCGTATAGTTTTCCCCATACCCCTTTCAAGATACTTGGTTAACAAGTGAAAACACATCAAGAGTGAAGTTGGGAAGCAATAAGAGATATTTCATGTAAATGGGCAATGAAAGTGAGCAAAACTAGATCATTATCACACAATAGGCTTTACGTCAATAGATGCATAAAATATAAAAGCATTTCAAAAGAAGTACAAATGAAGGAGTAGATTCACCAAAAAGATGAGATGATTGTACATTTAAATGCAACCAATATCAGAGAAAATAAATGCATAAAATAATTACTAAACATTTTGAAGACAAGAGTTCAGTAATATAAAATTAAGAACCTCAAGTTACTATTTTCAATAGTTGACTATATACCCATGAAATGAATAAACAGACTTGACATTCACCCTAGACTATGGACCTGTTGTGGATACATGCAGAACATTCCATTCAATGGTAGCAGGCTACCCATTCTCTTAAAAACATCTTAGATGTATATTATTTTATTTTGTTGGTGGCTGTTTTGCCTGAATGTATGTATGCCTTTGTGTGTATCTTGCTGGAAGAAACAAGAAGAGGGTGTCGGGTTCCCTGGAGCTGTAGTTATAGATGGTTGTTAGCTGCCCTGTATGTGCTGGGATTCAAACTCCCATCCTCTGGGAGACAGCCAGTGTTCTTAACCACTGATCCATTACTTCAGCCTAGAATATCCATTTTTAAATATACATGGAATGAAATATTATTCAGAGTAAGTTATGTGTTATACCATCAAACAATTTTTATGAATTTAATAGGTTTAAAATCTTTTTTCATTTTACATGCCAATCTCATTTCTCAATCCTTCCCCTCCTTTCATTCTTTCCTCCTCTTCCAACTCCCATCCACTCCTCAGAGAGGATAAGGCACATTGCTTTGCTTTGGGGGAAGGTCCAAGGTTGTTTCTACTCTATCTAGGCCAAGAAAGGTATCCCTCCAAAGAGAATGGGTTCCAAAAAGTCAGTACAAGCAGTAGGGATAAATCCTGGTGCCATTGCCAGTAGCCCTGAAGTCTTCCGTAGCCATACATCTGTTTGGCTATGCTGGTCTTATGCTAGTTTCTTGTCCAGTTAGAGTTGGTAAGCTCCCATTAATTCAGGTAAGTTGTTTCAGTGGGTATCTTCGTCATTGTCTTGATCTTTTTGCTCATATTCCCATTCCTCCCACTCATCGACTGGACTTTGGCAGCTCAGCCCAGTGCTCTGCTGTGGCTCTCTGTCTCTGCATAAGTTGCTGGATGAAGGTTCTATGGTGACATTTAAGACAGTCCTTAATGTGACTACAGGATAGTAACAAGGAGAACCATAAGAACATATATAGATCCCCCTGGGAAAGGTAAATAGACAAGATCTTCTGAGAAAATCAGAGCATAGGGGTTGAGGAAGAAGGGAGGATGGAAAGGAACGAGGAGGGTGAAGGAGAAGAGTACTTGAGAGAATGGGATAGTCAACATGGGGGAAGGACAGAGATGAAGAGCAAGGAAAGAGATATCTTGATTGAGGGAGCCTTTATGGGGCTAGCAAGAAACCTGGCACTAGAGAAATTCCCAGGAGTACATAAAGATGACCCCAGCTAAGACCCTAAGCATTAGTGGAGAGGGTGCCCTAACTGGGCATGCCCTGTAGGTTTAAAATCTTGGCATGTATCTTTTTAGACAAAAACAAAATAAAATTAGAAATCAAAGCAGCAATCTGAGAAAATCCACAAATGTATAGACATAAAATGTTATGCTTTTCAACTACCAGTGGGTCACAGATGAGACTAGGAAAAGAAAATTTACCTTGAGAAAAATAAAACCGGAAACAATGCAACTGAAGTTAAAGGATGAAGCAAGACCACGCCTAAAGGGGCACTTGTAGTGATAAATGCGTATACCATAGAAGAGTAAAAATCACTGCTAAGTTAAGGTTATTCCTCAAGGGACTGACTGGTGAAAGATTCATCAGGATGACCTTACTGAGCAGCAAACAGAGCAATCTCAAACACTAATAAGAATGACACTTTGCTTATGAGTTTATTTGGGTTCCTAGCAAGACATATAATCTGTATAGCAGGCTTGGCATTTTCTAGGGGACATTCTTTGGTTAGCTTACATTTTACTCTGTTATTTGATGGCAAGTCTCACTTTCTTCTTCAATATCATTGTTTGCTCAGAAGGCACAGGACTCTCTACTCTGTAAAGAAAGAACTTTCCATTTTAGTATGAATACAACATACGGGGGCCCAGTGCTTTAGGCCAAATTGTTCGAGAAAAACCTGACTAGGGAATGTATCTGCTAATTATGGGTACTCAGGGATTGCTCCTGCATTTGGATTCTCAAACTTGTAGGAGTTGACACAAGTATTTAAGATCTAGGGAAAACTAGTCCTTGCTGGCTGCTTGTCCCAAGAGTACATCTTACAAGAAAATTTTGGATATGGTTAAAAAAATATTGCCTTTAATGGTCCAATGGTCCTTCTTCTTATTAATGATTTACTTTATTTTCATTGTGTGTGTGTGTGTGTGTGTGTGTGTGTGTGTGTGTGTGTGTGAAGTACAGAAGCACCAGATCCCTGATTTTAGATGGAGAGCCACCCAGTATGGGTTCTGGCAACCAAGCATGGTTCCTCTGCAAAATCAACAAGACCTCTTAATCGCTGAGCCCCTTCTTCTCCTGTCTCATGGCTCATATATTTCTGCCCACAATTTCTTCACTTTTGTCTTCATTTATTGAGAATAGAGGATTGCAGTTAGCAGGGTAACAGACGACAGTGACTAGTGCTTCCTCTGCCCACAATTGCTCCTGGACATGCCTCTAATGTTTTGTGAATGGGATAGCCTGTCTTTGAAGGGTAAGTGGTAGTTGACCCAAGCATACCCATTGGAAGCTACTTACTGGAAATGTAAATCACACTGATGTAACAGATGAGACCACCTCCATCTTGACACACAGACACAGCTTTTTGGGAACCGAGATTTTATTATGAAATCATAATTAAATCACTGTGTGTACATTTTTTCCAGTCCATGAAATGACCATGAAATATGTCAACTTTTTCCAGGAAGTCACTGTGAAATCAGCACAAATATTTCCATCAAAAAATGGACCTCTGTGTAGATTAGAGAGAGGATTGCCGCAGGCTTTCTATCTGTGGTGCTCTAATTAAATGGTTCTTGTCAGAGGAAAAAGCTTTTAATACTTTTTTTAGAACTAATTTCATATCTGTGTGGCCTGGACTTAGGAGGTTTGCTGCAGAAATGGGAAATATGGTCCTCTAGGACCTGGTTGCGTTTAGTCCCTATCTTCTGACTGTAGGTAAAGACAACTGTAATAAACCTTCATATCAAGGAGAAACCTGCCTCGTGATTTTACCATCTACTGTGTCTTGTCTGTTTGCACTTCCCCCACACAATCTGTCTTCTCAGACATGGCATTCCTCCAGAGTTCCCACCCTCACACCCCGCTACTCCTGTGGTAGGAGAGCCCACGTGCTCTGAAGTGTCCGAAAGCAGATATGCGTGTGAAGTTAAGGAAGAGATAGCACAGCTGGCCTAATTAGCTGTGTTGAAGCATCCACATGCCAATTCATGTATTCATCTTTAAATTGAGATGTGTACATAGTACATACTTTAGTCCTCAGTGGTAGACACTACCCAGGAGGTATTTGAGCTTAAGTTTTGAGAGCTATTCCTATATAATTTTTCTTGAGGAACATTTCATTTGTAGTGGGGATAGTAACTTGCACATATTAATAAGGCTATCCAATACTAGCATTTTATTTAAAATTCAAAACTTTATTTCCTGATTGTAGATGTGGCATAAATATATTCAGCATTTCATGACAGGCATATGCTTAGAGAAGAAAATGACTACCTTGGATCATGAGTTCAAAATCAACTTACTTAAAATATTATGTCCAGCAAGTTTGTTTTTCATTGAGTCCTACATAAGAATGATACAAATCTGGGAATGTATGTAACAATGTGCTCACAATGCTTTTTCAGGGAAATTGACTAAGGAATGTATGTATGTATGTATGTATATATGTATGTATGTATGTATGTATATATGTATGTATGTATGTATGTGTATGCTTATGTATGTATCTATCTATGCATATAAAATATGTGTATATCTATATACATGTATTTATAAATTAATTTATTAATGCATGTATATTTCTTCTGTTTATTCTTATTTCCAAAATTTCCCATTACAGACCTGCATTACCTGTGTCCCAAAATGTTAGAAGGAGAGAATTATGTATAACGCATGCACTTTGAAACATTTCTAATTTAAATGTACTTGCTGTTAGCAATTTCACATCATTTGGTTTGGCTCGCTGAGCTTCTCAAGTGATACCAGGCTGTTTATATTAGAGAGTACTACAAATTGGATAACCAAAAGTCTCCTAGAGAGAGCTCATAAAATGACATGGTTGGATAGAAACCTGAACAGATGGGCTAACTCTGCCATGTGCTGCATTAACCCCGCTGTTCTCAGTCTTTGGCCAACAACACATTGGAAAAGTACAGTTCTAAAAATAAATTGATGGAAAGAAAGATGCTAATCCTTGAGTTGGGACCTGGTAGGCAGGCACCTGTGGGTTTTTTCCACTCTTATTAACAACATTTTTTTTAATGCTTGTAAAAAAGAGTTGAGTTTTAGAAGGCTCCCAGAACGATGAGCTGTAATGGGGGATGAGGGAATCTCAGCCCAGCATCTTTCCCAGCACTTCCTCAGGAGTCAGTTCATTACATCGCAGCCAGCCAGAGTCATGTCTGGTGGCGCATATGAGGATGATAAGCAGAGGAAAGTGGAGTTGTAATTGGCTAAATCAGAAGAATAGAGTCATTTCCAGGTCTGGATGTTCCAATGGCTGGAAACCAATAGCAAAGATATGCAGACAGTACTGTGGGGAAGAAAAAAAAAGTATGATATCTGTCTAGAGGTCAGAAGCTAGTCCTGAGTCATCCATCTGAATTATGCGTAGAAAGAACAAAAGATTGTAAAGGTGTTTGTTGTCACAGTTTAAAATGAAATATCAGCAGGAACGGAAAGTTTCAATTTGGGAAATAGTCTTTTCATAAGCTGATGGTTCAAATCTCTAGAGATGGCTGAAGTATATGTTCACCATAGAAAGAAAAAAATAAAGGCTGTCTATCCTGTTCTTGTTAGAGAGTGGGTGCAGACTGTATGGTCAGAAAGGCTGGATTCTTGTCCAATCTATTATTGCCTAGTTTTATGGCCTTAACCGGTCACTTACCCATGTGCAGCCCTAACTAGACTGAAAAGGTTACGTACGTATAAAGACATAAAGTTAGGATGGGCTTATTGAGGGGAATAAGAAAAGAACTAAAGGGAGAAAATGTGGCAAGTATATTTAATTGTATGAGTATATGATATGTTCAAGAATAAAGAACTATTTTAAATGCTATTTTAAAGATGATGACACTTATGCTACAGCCGGCTAGGTCAGATCTCCCACTTAAGTGACTCACCGTGTCACACTTCAGCTCCACTATGAGATTTTTTTGTTTGTCTCTTTGTTTGTTTTTGTTTTTTTTTAAAGTTTAAGTCATTTTCAGGTGGAAGTTGCTAGGGCAGAGGGCAGATACAAAGGGACAGGGAGGTGAAAGGATCAAGATGCTTGATGTTCCATCCATAAAGAGACAATAAAAAGTTAAAAATGATAAGAGGCTAATTTTCAACAATTATTGTTTCTATCAAGCATCTATATACCTTAACAGTACAATCTAAGATTTCTATACCCAATAATGTTAACGATATAAAAATGGTTTCCCTGGCTAACCATTTTAACATTTAAACTAACTTAAAGTGCTTGTTTAAAAAATTCTTTTCTTGAAAACTACTAAGCAATGAAATCAAAAGATTATCATTTTAATATCATGTATTTTAATGAATTAATTTACCATAATTTTTTTTACCAGGAGATAATTCAGATATTTTCATGTTCCATAATTGAACACTTTCCCTTCAAATGTAAACTCCTATGTACAGTCATTTATTTGAGTATTTATTTATTTTTCCTGATTCATTAAGACTATCCTTAGGATGTAAATAAACATAAGAAATGATAAAACTAAAATAAAATAATCCAGTTGGTGATTTTTTTTTGGGATTCCTAAGGGTGCAAATGTGTGGGTTTCGTATTTACATTCATTTCTGTGCTCTTCCTGTGATTCTTTATTCTTTTTCTTTTTTTTGGTTGTTTCGTCAAAATTTCCATTTTTGCTTTACTTATTTTACTTTATGTTTTTTTAGATGTTTGTTTTCTAATTGAGAGGACAGAAGAGATATGGATTGGAGGGAGGTGGCAGGTAGCCTAGGAGGAGTAGGGGAGGGGAAACTGCAATCAGAATATATGTGTATGATAAAATGTATTTTCAATAAAAGAAAATTCATAGGAATTTTTACCCCAAAATTTCCTTTCTATGTATTTATAACCAAGTTAATTTTTAAATTAAATTAGTTTTAAATTAATATACCTCAAATTTTCATCACAAACTACTTTTTCCATTCATAATTACATATGACTCAATAAATGAATAAAGTTCTTATTATTACAAAAATGATGAAAGGATACTATCTTACAGAGAATAAGTAATTGTTAAGGTCATAAGGCTAGTTAATAACATATTGGTAACATTTCTCCTATTTTTAGCTTTTCATATTCTTTCCACTTCCTCTTTAGTGATGTTTCCTGAGCCTTTAGTGTGTGTGTGTGTGGGCGGGGGGTGTGTGTGGTGAGTATACTCTTAATTTAAAAATTAGCCTTAATCTTGGGTGATAGTCAAATAAACTGTTTGGATTACAAGCATGAAGGCTTGAATTTGGTCCAGAGTCCACTATCAGAAAGTTGGTGGGGCTGGAGTGGTGACTCTGGATAAGAAGCTTGCTATGCTTGCAGAGGGTGGTCTGAGTGGTCCCCAGCATCCACGTTTTTAATAGCTTACAACTGCCTGCTCTAGATGCACATAAATTGAAGCCTTCTTCAGGCATCTCCACTGGCAACATATACTCATACTCTCTTCTTCCTATATAAAGGAAATGATAAATTGAGTATTAAAAAGGCTCAGGAGTACATGCTTATATTCCTCATCTGGGAAGGCAGAGAAAGGACAATCTTTGAGCCTTGCTTGCCCCAGCCAGTCTAAACTATTTGGTGAGTTCCAATTTACTGTAGAGACCCCTGACTTCCAAAATCCACTTGTGGGTAGCATTTTCACAAGATAATGTGGGAACCTGGACATCTGTCTTCCAAAATCGCGTGCACACACACAGGGCCACATAACATGAAAACAAACCCAAATCCTAAGTAAAGGAATGTTTATTCTTATTTTTTAAAAGTAGAAACTTAAAACCAAGAGTTATTATTTAGAATCTATAATGAAAAGCATTAAAATGGTTAATCATTAAACACTGAAATAGAAACACAAATATAGAATAGACAACTCAAATGCTTATGAAGAAGATTCTGATTTAATAGAGGAACACACCCATACCTCCTATGACTTTATTCACCTGAAATATTTCCAAAACACATCTCCCAATTTCTCATCTAACTGAGAACTGATAGCTTTAAGCTAAAGCTCTAGGCACCATGAATCTCCTCAGGAATCTACTGAGCAGTTTAAAGCCTTTGCCTGGATACTACCTGCTTCAGCATAACTCTTAGTCAGAGACTGAGATTAGTAATTGTGGCTGGTAGGGAAGATGGTATAGAACAGTGTTCTGTTTTCAAGTATTGGAAGGAGGAATGCATTTCCCAGATCACCTTCCTTCAGGGAACTCAGCGCTGTGTTCACTTAGTAACATCGCCTCAAAACTTTGTGCTTTCTCAGCTCCTTATATACTGTCATCAGACCTAATAACTTAAGGTTAAACAGTCAAACATTAGGAGGGCTCAATGACTTTTCTGTGTCAAATAGACAGACACTGAAGGACATTCAAGTGCAGTTTGACACTGATGTATTTGTTCAGTTCATCTCTTCCTGCCTTATTGCCACAGCCAAGACATTAATAATCAATATAAGAAGCTCCCATTTTTAGTTTATGCTCTAGTATAAAGACTAATACAAAGGAAAACCTGGAGACAAGTCATATTTCTGCTTTTAAAGGTTATAAAAATCTTCCAAAACTACAGAGAAACCTCGTCTTAAAAAACCAAACCAAACCAAACAAAACAAAAAACAAACAAAAAACCCTTCAAGATTGGAGCTATAGCTCAGTTTGTAGAGTGCATGTCCAGCATGCTCAGTTTGAGTTCCATCACCAGAATTATATAAACTGGACGTGTAGTACATGACTCTAATCCCAGCACTCAGAGGTGGAAGAATGAAGATTTAGATATGCAATGCCATTTTCAGCTGGGCAATGAGTTTGAAGTCAGCCTTGATTACATGAAAACCTGCCTTAAAAGCATTCTTGTCCTTGTAGAAACTTAAGTCAAGAAGATGATATGATTTACCTTCACATACTCTTTGCCCTCTGGAGTTTAGAAACTTTTGTTGTTGTTTTCTGTTGTTTGTTTTTGCCCCTCCCCTTGGTGTCAGTGACTCCATTTGGAACAATTAACAAATAGTTTGGATATTATGCTGCAGATTGCTCAGTATACTTTAGTTTTTTAGGATTATTTGAATTCTAAAATCATCCAGGATTCCAAAAGGTGATGGTCCTGGCTTTAGGGAAGAAATAATGTAATACGGAGAGGTCTCTCCAGAATGTACTCCATCATGTTGTGGAGACATTCTACCAGGAAGCCTGGCCTTTATTTGGTTCTCAGACTCTTCACAATACATCTTTCTTGCTCCTTGGAAAACCCTTTCAAAGTTTGTAATCATCTTTTTTCCCCAGAGTAATCTTCTCTATAACTTAAAAAATGAATTGTGGTGTGCCCATGTCCCCTTTAGAGGTATTTGCAGATGATGGACTGACCTGGAAGGAGAAATAGAAGCTTTTAACTTTGACATCAATGAAACCAAGAAAATGTGAGGTTTTTCAGGCAAGGCAATCTATATAGGTCCCTTAGCAATTAAAGGCTGGTCAAACAAAGCCAAATTTAAAGTGGAAGTTTCTTCCTACATCTGTATTCCATGAAATGACATGCTTTGTGTGCAGCTCAGTGTACAGAAAAGAACAATTATCAAAGATAAAAATAAATAAAAACAAAAGATTTAAAACTATCTCAGTGAATACCCAAAATGTTTGCCCTTGTCAGCAGAAGTTTCTTTATTCAGAATGGTTGGATTATCTCAGAACCATTTCAACAGACCAATGGGATGGAGAAGATTCCAGAACTCAATGGTACTTAGCCTTCATGTTCCTTTTCAATTATAAAAGTTCTTTTTGTTTTTCTCAATGCCCATTTTCATGGCTCATTATCCTTCCAAGATGATACTGAATGGAATTATAGCTTTAAATGCTGAACAAGAGAACCGGCTGTACCGTATTAGGGAAAATGTGTCTTTTCTAGCCCTTTTCTTTTTGGTTTTCTTGTGTCCTGCACCTGGGAGGGAGATTTTGGGGAGAATATTGGAGTCATCCAAGGTTTCCCTCAGGTCGAGCCTTTGTTGGCTGTGAAATTTGCCCCATTATGTGCTATGCTGCTCTTTATTTCCCACAGTTGGCACTTTTCATTCTAATTCCTCCAAACAGACACAGGGAGCCATGTGTGGTATTCTTTAAAGGGAACAAATAGATGAGCTAATTGTTTTAAATGCCTCCAATGAGATAAGTGGCAGGGTGCTGGAATTGATCGTTTAATGAGCTATTTGCTGTCACAGAGAAGAGGAAACTCCAGCAGTAATTAATGTTTAGAAAAGGCAAACGTTGTCATCTGAGATCAAGGTAAAATGGAATAATCCCACAGGCAACTTATTGTGGAGAAGTTTAAACGGCTTTCCAGGTATTGGAGAATTGCATACTTTTTTTTTCTCACCTAATGGAGTGTTGGCCTTTCTTATATGGTGTTGCTCGAGAATTAGTCTGGAACTTAATTCTGATTTATAAGTGTTTTCACTTAGAGAACTTTGGATGCCATTCCACTTGCTGTCAAAAGACAAATGGCTACCAAGCTCCCCATTCAGGGCCAGCCATTTACTCACTAAGCAAGTAGTTCCCTTGTCAGGGAAGGGCAATGGCCCAGTGCTTTTGCTGACTATGCAAGCTATGGTACTGGTTATGAGAAAATCATGAAGACATCTGTTCACCAGGATGATAACTTGAAAGATCTGCACAAGCCTGAAGAGCTAGTTGATATTATTTCTATTATACATATATTTGTTCTATGTGACACAATTAATACAGAGAAAAGGCAAAAATTATCACAAAATAAGAAGCTTAGAAAAAAAGTTCATACACAAGCGATTTGTTTATTTTCTCACATTTTGTCTATTACCTTGACAAATCAAGTAGATTGGAGGGATTCTTGGTGAAATGTTGTCTAAAATGACTATGTTATCCACTGACGATACACCCCACTCATTGACCATCAGAGCACTCGAGCTTCTGGTCATTACTATGCACTGATCGCACTCACTGTTCATTGGCCCTGGAACAGTCTCAGTCCCTCCTCAATTGTCCAACCCATTCCTGCAATCTTGGGCTCATCTTTACTCACTCTTAGAATAACTTCCCCAGAAAGATGATGTCTGGTAAGGAAGCTTAGTGTGTTTAGCATTGACATGGGGGCTTTCCTGACCGGCCAATTCCATTTTGCAGTATAGTTGGACCAGTGTAGCCTAGAAAGACCGGAAGAAATCATGCAACATCATAAACACCTTCTGAGAACTGAAGAGGAAGGCACTGTGAATTCACCAGGATGGAGGCAGGTTTAAGTAACTCTGATGTTTGGCATTTTACACAAGCAACTTACACAAGCATTGGGGTGAACTAATGGATCTTGCTGGATATGAGTGTAGATGAATGAATTTTGAATTGTAGAGACTGCGTTTGAACACACATGCACTCAAAAATGCATACAGACAGACAGACACACACACACACACACACACACACACACACACACACACACACACACACACGGGAGAGACCTCACATTCTTTCAGACTTTTTATAAAGGTATTTTTTTGAAATTTTTATATAGGAGTACTGTATTTGTATTATTCTCCCCTCTTCTGTATCCCTTCCCAAGTCCTCAAATTTATGGTCTCTTATTTGTCAATTCTTATTGTGATATATACATATAAATACAACTTGTTGAGTTCAATGGGTGTTGCTCATATGTGTTTAATGATAACCTTTGGGGTCCGGCTAATCTATCAGGGGTTCATTCCTGGAGAATACTGATTTTCCCTCTTCTAGCAACCATCAACTACCAGTAGCTCTTCATCTAGAGGTAAAGCTTTGCTAGAATTGATTCCTCCATTCACATTGGCCTGTCAGTTGGTGTATAGGTCCAGTTGAATTTTTAGAGGGTACAGCTTCCTTGTTATATGTAGGAGACATGTTACAGCAGACAGTTTGCCCTGGTCCTCTGACTCTAACAATTTTTCCACCTGGGAGGGAGCCAAGTTTTGATGCATTTGGCATTCTCCAATTTGGGGAGTCGTTTTCCAGGCTATAGCATGGAGAACAGAGAAAGGACTTAAGTAACAGAGTAAGGCTACCTCAAGTGAAACTGAGAGCAGCCGAACTAAGTCCTATTCAAATTCAACAGGATCTGATGGTAATGAGGACACATTTTTCTTCAACACAAGAGAACTCAGCAAGTTCTTCAGTTGGAGCATCTGACGTCCATGCTCTGCCCTCTGGCAAGATGGCCAGGCTCCTAAAGTGACCTCTAGCTATAGCAGAAGAATCTGAGTTGAAATCTGAGGATGGTGTTCATTATAAGATCCTCAACTTCAAAATGGGTTTGTAAATGTATTAAAAAATACTCATGAAAAGGAGTAGGAGTGCTTAAAAATTAAACGGAGGCTCGTTTCCAGTGTTAAGTCAGGCTATGGACTTCTGAATGCATTCTAGCTTACCAGTGAAGCAAGACATCCTGTTTGTACCGCCTTTTGTTAGGGGTGGGAAAGAGGTGATGATACACTGGTATGTCCTGCTGACCATCCTAGGAAATGAATTCGAATTGAGGTATTTTAATTTGGGAACTTCTGAAGAAATTTTAACATGGAAGATAGCTCCAAAGGAAAGTTGCCAGCAAGTGCATTGCCAAGAGAAAGCTTTTCAGATGAGTCAGGAAAATACAAGTATTCAGAATAAGAGATGTTTAGGATTAACTTTAAGACTTAAATTTCTAATTTTGGAAGGTAAAGTGAACATTGGAATGCTGTAAATTTGATTTTTTCATAAGGAAAATAATTTAGTGAAAAAGTTACTATAAGATATAATTTTATGATTTGAACCTAAAATGTCTCCCATGGGCTCTTGCTTTGAATATGTCTTGCTTAACTGGCAGTGACATCTTGGGAGGCTATGGAGTCTTTAGGGGTGAGACCTGACTGGCTGAGATGGGTCACAAAGGGTAGTATTTTTGAAGTCTGTACTAGGCCATGATCCTTACTCAGTTCTCTGTTTCTTCATTTGTATGGATATGAACAGGCCAGACATGTTCCTACCATCATGAGCTGCTCCCCAGACTTCCATGATAGACAAAACCCTCTGAGTAGTGAGTCAAAAATAAACCTTTTCCTTCCTAATATTTCTTCTAGGTAAAATGATAATAGAAATGCAAAATCAATTAATATAATATATATTCAATATGTACTTAAAACTATCTACAGTGCTCAAAAGTAATCAATAAACAAATCAGTGGTTAGTAAGAATTTGTGCTCATTTGTCTTCAACGTCAAATAAAGTCTTTGACCTTCAACACAAATAAATCATATAGATATGTCATTCCACAAGCAAAGAAGGTCCATTTGGTTATTAATAAACTATAAAGCAAAAAAAAATTGAAGATAAACTTTAATGATGAAAACCTATTATCTATCACCTGGTTATTATAACAGTATTCTACTCTTGCACAAATGTTTTAAGCATCTATGTAAAATTGTAAGTTTTTAATGTTTCTAGCCCCATCCACAAGGACTTGTACCATGCCAATAATTGCTTGTCTCTATAATTGACAGATAGGTAGAAAGCTATTAAAAGAATATAAGAAACATATACATTCTGTTTTGTTCAATTAAAACAAAATATTTATTTTATTTGTATATCTGAGTGCCTTATATACAAGCCTGTGTACTGTATTTGGGCCTGTGATCCTCAGAGTCCAACACAGGGCATTGGATCCTCAGGAACTGGAGTTTCAGATGATGTGAGCTGCACTGTGGATGCTGTGAACTGAATCTGGGTCCTCTGGAAGCAGCCAGTGCTCTTAACCACTGAACCATTTCTCCCACTCCACATTTATTTTGACCCATCATGTTTTCAGCATCATTGCCTAGAAAAATATTTGGTGATATTTAAGCCATGTTTTATGCCTACCAACAACCTTATACCATCCTAGAATCAGAGCCCCATTGCAAAGGTCTTGGTGAAGCAGCAGAGAGGGCATATGTCCCAGGTCTGCATGGGCTTCTCCAGAATGGCCATAGGTTAGACTCCAGACTGTAAGAGTGGTTAGAGGGAAAAGAGAAGACCACAGCTTTCTTCAGTGTCTGTGATAATCAAAATATAGGTATATGCAAGAAAATCACTAATCTGTTTGGCTTTGTCTTTTGGGCTATTGAGTTGACTGGGTGGCTGAAGCTACGTGCTGCCAAGGTTGATGACTTGACTTGGATACCCGGGAACTACATGGTGAACGGAGAGCACTGACTTGCACCAGTTGTCTCATGACTTCTACATATATGTCATAGCACGTGAATCCGTCCCCACTCACACAATAAATCTACTTTTGTTTATATTATTAAATTTATATTTATTGTTTTGCCTGTGCATGGAACTTATACTCAAGGCTAACCATTAATTCATGTTGAGAGATGAGAGGAGAATAAATAGCTTAAAAATATAGTGAAAATACAGATAGATGCCCTCAAGTGCAGATGACGACAAAATAATTGATACAGGGAGGGAAACTCTGCTTAGAAAAAGGGGAGCTCACTGTGGTCTCAACAGTCCTGGAAGTCCTTATTTAAGGGTTCCCAGCCTCTAGAAAGGGAACAGGATTCTGTTTCAACGATAAAGAAGACAGAGGTCACTTTAAACCGACAATGCTACTTTCAAATGAGACGCTATCTTTTCATGTGAAGTTATGGAAAATGGTCTCCTTTCTATGAAGATGTCAGCCTGTTGTAGTGAGTTACATTTTCCTGTCTATTGTTCCCCAAGTGTGGAAATATGCCCCTTTGATTGAACTCTTTCAGCGTTGAAAAATGACCTCATTCCTTTGTAAGTATTAGTCACATTTTAATGGGGACATCTTCAATGTTTGGACAAGTATTCCGGAATATCCTGAAAACATTAGCATCACACATGGGTGAATTTCAATTACTGATGGAGCCTTCGATTCAACGTACTTCCTATATTATGATAGTGGATGAAGGTGAGCTTCAGACGGTTAGTGCCTTTAAAGCAACCAACCAAAGGCATTTATGTTCTGTTTGTGTCCTTTTGGTTCTTAATTGCTTCTACTTCTATCAAACAACATGTCTGACTCAAAAATATGCTACACCTCATAGGTCTGGAGAGATTCCTCAGCAGTTAAGGGGACTGCTCCTCTGTTAGCAGACTCCAGGATCTGTTGCTCTCTTTCAGCCCCCATGGGCATTGTATACAGAGTTCATGTACAGAGATTCATGCAATCTTCATGCACATAAAAATAAATATTGTATCTAAAATATATACTGTGCTTTGGAAATGTGACCTCATCTGTATAAACATATCTTTCAATGAATGTTTTGTTATCACTTCCCATTAGGGATACAAGGAAAGCAAAGCAAAGATGGAAATCAAGGATTCAGAGTAAGTCTCTGGAAACAGAAACGTGTTTCCTTCTTTAGGCTTGCTTTTTTCTGAAGAGAAATAAAGGAATGGATATAGTGGAGGGTGAGGTGCTGAGGAGGGAGAAGAAACTATGTTTGGGATGTGATGTATGAGAGAATGATAAGATGGGAAAGGATAACAAAGGGTTGAAGAAAACCAACTCAAGGAAGACAGCCAACTCAAGGAAGGTAACCAACTCTAGGAAGAAGCCTGAGTTAAACTTGGCAAATGACTGCTAGGAAGCTGGGCTTCCTGAATTCCTGGGTGATGTAGGAGGGTTTTCTGCTTTGATTTCATTGGTTAAATAAAGAAACTACCTTGGCCTTTTGATAGGGCAGAAAATTAGGTGGGTGGAGTACACAGAACAGAATGCTGGGCAGAAGGCAGTGAGGCAGATTCCAAGGCTCTCCTCTCCTAGATGGATGCTGGTTAGACTCATTCTGGTAAGCCACAGTCAAGTGGTGATACAGATTACTAGATATGGGTTAAAGCAAGATGTGAGAGTTAGCCAAAAAGAGGCTAGATATAATGGGCCAGGCAGTGTTTAAATGAATACAGTTCCATGTAATTATTTTGGGTAAAGCTAGCTGGGTGGCTTGGAGCCAGCCAGGACAAAAAGCAGCGCGCTTGCTCCCTTTTACAGCACCTGGGGCAATCCTGATCACATAATGTGAGAAGGAGTGATCCTGATCACATGATGTGATGCTTGCTTCATTCTGGAGACAGTATGAGCTTCAAGATTGTCTTTAAATATTATTCTGAGTGCAGCACGAGGTGCAGATAAAAGAAAAGCTTCGGTACACCTTTGGTTGCTCTTAGGACCTCGAGTTCACCTTGTGTACCCCATCTGTTAACTGGTTGATGGTAATACTTACATATGGCTAGACTGTGAAGCTTCAGTCGTGGTGCTGAGGTAGGGCAGCTGCATCATCAAAGAAAAGGGTCGTGAATGTTCACAAGAGAGAATGAAGCCCACTCGGACAAATAAGAAGCCACAGCTCTCGCCTGAGAGTCATTTCTTTCATTTCCCAATCAGTTCTGATGAGCCTGGTTTCAAGAAACAAGGGATGACTAGATCCACAGTGCATGTGGGAAATCACATCATAAAACCAGCTTTGTCCAAAGTGCTAGGCATAGCATCTCCCACTGCCTTCCATGTCCAGTCAGGGGATGGATGTGTTCTTGGTGTTCTCATGTTGTCTTAAGCTTCTTAATTTGAGAACTACCCAGTAGTACCTCAAATATATTTTCAAAATGTCTTATTGTTTTTTGTTAGGACTAGGTCTGCAATGAATAATCTACCCCTGTGTTAAATAAGGAGAGCTTAGAAATTCCAGGATGATTTGTCTCTTTTACAGAAGAAAGAGTTGGATCTCTCAGGACAAGGACCAAGATAAGATGTACAAATCCAATGCCTATCATTTTCCCATACTGAGCAATACAATAGGGAGGGAAGATTTGCTGGCCTTAAATCTTAGATAAAGCCTTACAATAACATGTTGATGAGCATAGCTAACTTTATCATTGCAGACAGGGAGGGCACCTCTTTGACAGATCTTTGATTGTGGGTGTTTTATAATAGCAGGACACTTCAGTGAGTTTGTGTGTATGAATGTGCATACTCTATGTGCATGTTTGTGTATGAAGGTGCATGTTCACATGTGTACATGTGGCTGTGGAGGGCAGAGGAGAGTTTGGGGGTCACTTCACAGTGTCCATGTTGTTTTTGAGACAAAGTCTGTCATTGAGACATAGGGCTTATTAGTTAGATCAAGGATCCCTAGGGATCTACTTGTTTCTGCCTCCTGATGCTGGGAATCAATATGTACCACTGTGCCTTGCATTTTGTATAGATATTGAACATGGAACTCTGATCCTTTCCCATGACAAGCACTATATGGAGTGAGCTATCTTCCAAGATTATTATTTTCAAACAGTTTTCCATAATCGGAGCTGTAAAACAGAGGTTTATCAGATAGGATAGCAGCAAGCTAGGACTCTGATATACAATATAGGCAAAGGTAAAGAATCAGATAGATTTTGTGGGTTCTCTGTATTCTGAGATTTTTTAACCCTAGGAAAAAGTACTGTTAGTACTTTTTGTTAGTGTTTTGGTCCCTGACTATGGGGCCATTTTGGTAGGTGGCCAATGACCAGGAACACAAAAATATAGTAAAGAAGTGATTGCTATATGGGCTTCCTCAGCTGTTCATGAAGGGAGAGTCTAGTCAGAGGTTAAAAACTAAGTTATAACCTCAGCTGGGAGCTCAGTGGTAAAGCCCTTGCTTAGCATGTGCAAGGTCCTGTGTTCAGTCCCCAAGCAAGCAAGCATCAACTGCCACCAACCAACCAAGATTCAACCAACAATTCAACAAACCAACCAAGTGACAGCCAACCAACCAACCAACCAACCAACCAACCAACCAACCAACTTAGAGGCAACAAATAAATCAACAAAACAATTAAGTAATAAAAAACAACAACCAACACCTGACAACATTAAACAAACAAAGACAGCAAGAAAGCCAGTATCAAAACGTTTCCTATGGGAAGCTATCAGGGAAGAAATTTGTCATAGGAGTAGATCAAATGAGAAATTGTCTATGGCAGGAGATAACGAAAGAACTGGTCATGTCTTTGTGTATGGTGTCTAGTAGTTTGTAGTAGGATTTTCAAGACAGAGACTGAGTCAGACTACACAAGTAGTATAAGAAAATGGATTTCTATTGGAGGAGTAGAGAAAGGGGAGAATGTGAAAATACAGTGTGATAAACTTTTGCTTGTTAAGCCAGCTATTTGCCCAGGTGAGGGAGTCTGTATGGTCTTAAGAAACAAGCTGTTTGCTTAGCTATGAGACTGTTGACTTGCACATAGTCGTCTTTAGGAATTTTCTGAAACAAATAGTGCAGGCTTATTCTCCCGCTCAGGCTCGAATATCTTGGGAGAGATGGAAAAGGCATGTTGACACAGGTGCTCCCAGTTGTAAGAGCAGGTAGTTAGGCATTGTAGAGTCAAATGGATTCAGTTCTCTGGGGGAAAGAGGTGGCTTTTTTTTTTGTACTTAGGAACTCTACAGGGCATACTTAGGGAGACAGTTCATCCATACGGAATGGTAGCAAATGCATAAAGTTTGCATATATATTCAGACCTTTGAACATACCAGAAAGTTGGTGTATATATACATATTAAAGTATGAATTTGTATTTGACACATACATTATGGAACACATAAAGCTTGAGGCTTTAAAGCAGTTCATTTCACAGTGCATTATAATTTAGAGAGAGTTGGAATAAAAACAGATGGAAACCTCAAGCCTACCTTGGCCGTAGCTTTATACTAGGCGCTGCTTTCTATGTGGGCAATTCACTGACCTGTAGGTCAAGAATCATACATTCCTGTTTCTGTTCTCCATGAAACTCTTTGTTGAACAAATACGTGAGTTTGATAGCAAAATTCCACAGAAAAAGACAGATGTTGCTTTGTGCACCAAACTGGATGGAGTGGAGGAAAGAAAGACAAAACAGAATCACAGCAGAGAGGAGGTGAGTGAGTGAAGGGGCAATCTGTTCATAGTGTGGTAGAAGACTGAGGCTTCTTAAACCAGCGAGGAAGTCACAGAAGGGCCAAGCTGAACCGGGGTGGGGGGAAGAGCTACTCAGGAGACTGAGGCAGGAGGACTCCAAACTTAAGGTCATCCAGGGATACAGAATGAATTCAAAACCAGCTTGGGGGATTTAGAGAGACTGCGCCTCAAGATAAAAAGACAATGTAAGCAGAAGCCAAGTCAGAAAGAAGTGTGAGTGTGTTGTTTGAATAAAAATGGATGTGACTGAAGGTAATAATATTGAGTGAATTAAGCCAGTCTCAGAGAGACAAATGTTGAATGTTTTATCTCATTTTTGGTTACTAAATTTTGTGTACTTATAAAAACATCACACAGACACACACACACACACACACACATTACTAAAGTAGAGGTGTAGCAGTCTTGAAAAAACAAATGGAAAAGGAATAGGGCAGAATAAGAAAAAGATAGGTTCAAAGTGTTGGGGAGGGATTCTTTCAGCCTAAAATAATATACATCGATTCACTGACATTAAAAAATAAAATTTGATTTAAACTATTATTTATCTAGTTCACATTAAAATATGATCACAGAACTTTCCATCTTCCCTTTCCTTCATCCAGTCCCTCTAAAGTCCCCCCCACCAATTTTTTTCATGTCCCCCTTTACTCCAAAATTCATAACCTTATTTTTTAAATTATTATTATTGCATCTATACCTACCATTATCTCTCTATATGGACACATATGTAGATAAAACCTGCTGAATTGATTTTTGTTTTTATATTGATGGTCTCATGGTTTACTACCTGGTATTGGATAACAAGTTAAGTGTTTCATCCCCGAGAAAGGCTAGTTCGCCATTTCTTAGAAGTTGATCTTTGCATTGTGTCCAGTTTTGATTTTTTGAGGTTTTATCAAACAAACTTGGTGTTATTTGTTACTCTTCCCCCTTTCCTTCTGTATTGATCTCCCTCACCTTTCCACAGGTGAAGTTCTCTTCCTAAAAGTAATAACAATAAAACAGAGGACAGGGAATAGAGTTCAATAATACAGTGCTTCCCTATAATTAGTTAGGTCTAGGGATCAACCCCTTGTACCATCTCAATTTTTTAAGGAATAGGGATGCTGAGTTGGGCCAGATTTGAAGACATATATACAAGACAAACAAATATTATATTTGATTGATTGAAGAGTGGTTATTCAACATAAAAAACAATATATTGGAAACACAGTCTGAAGAATACTGATCCATGAATGGTTCCTTATAGATGGAGCAATGTGAGGGGGGACTTCTTTTGAGGTAGCCTGGTGACCCCACTGCATAGTGTCAGGAACAGTACAGAGATGTGGCCATGGGTCAGTGCCCGACAAACTCCTGTTTGTAAAGATGGTTTTTCTGGGAACAGCTATGTACATTCATTTGTATAATGTCTGATAACTATTATATTGGAGGATAGAGCCAAGTATTGCCATAGACTTGATAGCCTTAACTACAAAACAAAACAGCAAGCAAACAAACAAACATGAAACTCCTAAAACTCCCTCAATTTTGGATCTTTGTTTAGCTTTAGCATGAGGAGGAGTCATTGGGATGAGGAAGGGGAGGGCACAGTCAACATAAATGTTACTGTGAAGAAATGCCTAACAGAAATCCTCAAGAGAAAACCTGTTTTTATTGATTTATAGAATATATGTTTTGGCAAAAATAGAACACTTATACTTTATCTCTTTCAAAAATGACTTGAAATGTTCAAGCCTGCATGACTCAGAAGATTGTGGTGTCATTGGCAGACATAGCATGATGTAAAACAAAGCTAGTCTAGGGACTCAGCCTTTTACATATTGATTGAATGGTGGCAGATTAGCCCCCAAACCCCCACAGAAAGATAACTAATGAGATGCTGGAACTATTGACTTGTAACTTGATTGTAAGGTGGTAGTGGAAGATTCAGATTCTGAAGTCATCAACAGAAAATAAAGCTAGAGTCATTCCATATGACAGAACAGTCAATATACTTCATTACAAAAAGGGGTGGGGAAACAATGCCCCAGGGCAGGTGACAAGATTGATCACTGAATATGATGGTAACAGGAGGATAAATGTGTGCATAAACTGTGATAGCTTGTAGCCTGTCATTAGTTTCTATCATTGTACTTTGATGCTCTGTCAATTAAATAGAAAAATAAAAAGCTCATCTCTTATATAGTTTTAGGAAAAGGTAGAATAATGGAGCTAGGACATTGTTCATAGCTCTAGAATGAAAAGAAGAGTGATATGGGCAGATTCTAGAAAATATGATTATTATGCATGAGAACACACAATGACCAGACACTGCCCCTCTAGTGACCCCAGTCAGCTGTCTCATATACAGCTATAAAAATATAGATGAGCCCAGTGCCAGGAATGATAGTCTAGGTTTACTTGGAGGATGTTGAGGGAGTGATTATTAGGAAGGTTGAGAAGTTGTTAGATTTTTTCAGATTTTTTTTTATTTTAATTGCTAAGACATATATTATTACATGTAATAAATAAGTTGATATTCTCCCTCTTGTACTATAGAGATATATAAATGAACTACTTACATATTGTCAAATGTAGAGTTGGAAATATCATACTGAGATAAATTAATATCAATTTAGTTTAGAAACTCCCATCTCTCTGTGCTGGAATATGATTTAAACAGTACTCACATCACATTCCCCAGTCACTGGCTGGTAACTGGACTCTTCAAGTTATAGTAGTTTTATATTCAGTTACCCAGAACAAGACAGAAGGGGAGACACAGCCAATACCGCCATTCCATTTAGTTAGCTGCTTTATTTTCTTTGCCTTCCTTCCTTCCTGCCTTCCCTCCCTCCCTCTCTCCATCCCTCCCTCCCTGCCTCCCTCCCTGCCTCCCTCTCTCCCTCCCTCCCTTCCTTCCTTCGTTCCTTCCTTCCTTCTTTCATTCCTTCTTTATTCTTTCCTTCCTTCCTTTCTTCTTTTCTCTCTCCCTCCCCCTTTCCTTCATTCTTTCCTTTCCTACCCTCTCTCTACTGTTGTCTGAGGTTTCTGTCCTGCCTGGTTCCTGCAGTCATGAAGTCCCAAAGAAATCACAGAGGTCTGCTGTTATAAACTGATTGGCTCATTAGCTCAGGCTTCTTATTAACTCTTATAACTTATATTAGCCCATTATTCTAGTATATGTTAGCCACATGGCTCAATACCTTTTTCAGTGAGGGTGTTACATCCTGCTTCTTCTTTGTCTGGACAGGACTGCAGAGGGAATTTCCCTTTTCCCAGAATTCTCCTGGTCTCATTGACCCACCTTTACTTTCTGTCTGGTTGTCCCACCTATACTTCCTGCCTGGCTACTGGCCAATTGGCATTTATTTAAAACATAATTGACAGAATATAGATAATTGTCCTACACCACTCTACCTCTCTCTCTGTGTCTCTTGACAGGGTCTCTTTATGCAACATTAGCTAGCCTGGAACTTAATATCTTGGCAAGGCTGGCTTCTAATCCAACTTTCTCATCCTCTCAAGCATTAATTCCTTCTTAATTATTACATTAAGACTTATTGAGATAAAAATATTGTTTATATTTTTTTCTGAGACAGGAAAAAAAGAGCAAATCCATTCCCTCTGCCTGGTTTGCTGTCATTCATGAACTTGTACATGAATGAAGTCTATGTTATGCAACTTCATGATGTTCTTCATAGTAAGCTTTTAATCACTGGTACTTTCTTTGTCATTTGATAAATAAAGGTAAAGTTATAGAAATGGGAGAGAAAAAAAGAAAGGAAAAGAAAGGTGAAGCATAGGAAGAGCTTTAGGAAAGTAAGTTCTGCTATTTATCTGCAAAGATGACTTTGAAGAGAGACAGCTCCAAAAGTGCAGCCATGGGTGATTGAATATTTATTCTGATGTTCTCCCCTAACTGTTAAGTACAAAAATAGATTAACAGAATCATCAACCCCAAGTATAATTCCATGTTTTGACCATGCTCTAGAGGTGCTACAGAAGATCTTCTTTCCCCGCAAATGTATTTGCATGATGTGTGTGTGTGTGTGTGTGTGTGAGAGAGAGAGAGAGAGAGAGAGAGAGAGAGAGAGAAAGAGGAGATAACAGGTGAGACATTTTTCTTTCTCAGATGTCATTAAGCTTAAAACCTTTCTATATTCTCATGAGGAAAGGAGGGATATTGCTCTAATAGGACCTGTGCTAGCTGTGCATCTAGAAAAAGGAAAATTGGTGTTGAAGAAGTGGCTCATGCTGGTGCAGTGAGACTATTCTCTGCAGTATTTACCATTGTCCATATCTCACTGGGTAGCACTGGGATTGTTGTGAGACAATTGCAGGCTGCCTTGGGGGACTTGAGCATGGTTTGCATTAGGGTTGGGGCCCCCCAGGATAAAATCAGAAGTCTAGAGAAAGGAAGTGAGAGGGAACAGACCTTGTGTAACAGCTGAAAATCTTTCAAAGGTGCAAGCCTAATGTCTCCAACATTCTTTGAAGATGACACTGGCTTGTGCTGAGCTGCTCAGGGCTGATTTTCATTCTTCTAGATAGAGTCTGAAGGGAAAGAGCTTGGTAGATTGCGAGTTCATACAAAGGATTTCTTTCGCTCTCTTGTAAAATCCACATAAAAAAGAAGTATAACGAGTTCTGAGGTGGAAAAGGAAAATTGAAAGAAAAATGATACATTCACAATGGTGCACTCTTTCCCCTGATGCAGTCCTTCAGGTTTTCTTCATTAGAGGAATTTGGGGATAAAAATGAAATAAAGTGGAAGTCGACAAGACACCTGCTCACATCTCAAATACTGGATATTCTAGGGAACCACAAGTCCTTCTATTATTGAAAAGCAATCCTATATACTGTAATGTACTTCTGCTTCCAGGCCCTGTCAAAATGTCTGGTATTAAATGAAGTTGCTACTTCTGTTGGGGTAGGGCAATTATGTTTCATATATTTAAATGAATTTTTAATATTTATGTTCAGCCTCCTTGAAGGTGGGGCATCTACACAGTAGAGCTTGGAGTTCTTTTGCATGAAAAATCTGGCAGGTCTCCCTATTTCTCTATCAGTACCACCTCAGAAATATTTACTTTATACTTTTAAATCATTCAATTTTGTTGCTCAAATTGTCCCCATGTTTTTACCACATGCTCTCAGTTTGGAGTTTGTTCTTGTTCTTTTTACAAATGCCCCATTGGCCTATTGTTTCAGGGTATTTTATCTTATTTTATTTTATTTTATATTTCTTTGCATTTCCTTATCTGTCTTGCAGGCTCATCTTGCACATTTCCAGTCCATGTCCAACAATCAACTCTTTCTCCAGTAACTTTTCTTTTCTTATTGTGAGTAATGATATTGCAAATTAATATACATGTTATTATGAATATTATACACACATTCATTGCTGCTGGAAGATAATTGCTCTTAGCCTAGAGATCAAGGATAAGTGTGAATATACACTAATTCATTTGCATAGAGAAATTTTAAAAAAACAAAAATTTTCTGTGGATGTTTGATGTGCTGAAGTATACATACATGTATGTTCATGAATGTGGGTATGGATGAGCATGGGCTACAGCATGCATGTGGCCGCAGGGGACAGCCTCCAGCATCACCCCCACCTTCCATTTTATTTAAGGCACGGCCTTTTGCTATTAGCTCCTATGCATGACAAGTAAGCTGGCCTGCGAGCTTCAGAATCATTCTGCCCTATATCCTATCTTACTGCAGAGGGTTGGGCTTACAGATGCACAGTACCATTTCCAGGTTTATGCAGCTCCCCTAGAGACTGCATTTTCACGTCAAGCGCTGTTATACTTTGAACTATCTCCCCAGCCCACATACATAACTTTCTATTTGAAACCATCTGTAGCTCCATAAAGTTAAACATGAGTTCATCCTGACCTTCTTACTCTAATCCACTGACACACATCATCCTAGCCTGCTCCCCTCTTTCACCCACAATCATTCACCTCTTTCCCTGTATCTTTCACCCATTTGTTTGACTGTTCATTTCTGGTAGAAGTAGCTGATCTTCTGTGAACTTGTATCCCACTGGAAATCACCTTGCTTATGAAAGCACAGTTCTTGGGTATAGTATCCTTTCTTTTAGACTGATAGACTAAACTATTTTCCTCTTACAAAGGTTTCATCAGCACCCATAGGGGATCACCCTAGTACGTGATTATCAAAAGAGAGATACTGTGGGACCCATTTGGGAGACTATACCCACAATTAATAATGTTTTTAGCGATAGATTGCTTCATTTATTCATTTGCTTATTTATAAACTTTTTACTGCACACATTCCATGTCATAAGCCTTTTGACAGATATTGGGACTCTCACATGGATTCCACTACTGATGAACTGTAGACCCTACAAACCTTTGGGTTCATAGGCTTTTTCCCATGAATTTCTTGCAGTCACTCTCTATATACTGGCAGAGACACACAATGAGGAGAAGTTAGCTAAAGTAAGCATCAGAGAGAAGAGAAATATCTCCCTCACACAGTTTGATAATTGGAATTTTTTTAAGTCTGGACTATCCATAAATAGTGTTAGTAATTACAAGACTCTTGTTTATTGATCTAAAAATTATACAAGAAAAAAGTCTATAAATTCAGCATTATTTAAAACATTTAATTTCTTAATTTATTTAAAATAATATGTATATATTTGGAAAACAACAGTACCTTTCAGTAAGAGAAATGGTTGCTGATTTAACAAGGTTGGTTTGAAATACTTATGGATTTGTGAAGACCTCATTTTATTCTCTTGACATCTGAAACATTCTTCAGCATAGAAATTATTTTCTTAGTGGGACACAGATACTTGTTGAAAGGAGGCTGCTTATTTGTCCCAGCTGCCCAGAACCAAAATAACCACACATAAACTATATTATTTAAAACACTGCTTGGCTCATTAGCTCTAGCTTCTTATTGACTAAATCTTACATATTAGTTTAACCCATTTTTATTAATATGTGTATTGCCATGTGTGTATTACTGGCAAAGTTCTGGCATCTGTCACCGGCAGGGCTACATGGCTTCTCTCTGACTCTGCCTCCTTTCTCCCAGAATTCAGATTAGTTTCTCTCTCCCCCCCCCCCAGTCCTAGCTCTTTCTGCCCTGCTCTGCTATAGGCTCAAAGTAGTCCTTTATTAACCAATGATATTCACAGCATACAGAGGGGAATGCCACATCAGATACTTCTCTAGCAAAATTAACTCTGAAAAGTAAGCATTTTGAATTTGAAGTATGTCCTAGTTTCATTTCTGTTACCTGATAAAAAGCAGCTTATGAGGGAAAGAGTTTGTTTCAGCTCACCATTCCAGGTGACAGTCTATCACAGCAGAGACAGCAGTGCAGGAACTGGATGTGGCTAATCATAGTCATAGTCAAGAGCAGACAGAGAATCAGCACATTTGTCTCTGCTTGTACTTAATGCTCTCTGATCACTTACACAGTCCAGGACCCAGAGCAGGGAATGGTGCAACTCATAATGGGCTGGCTTTCCTACTTCAATTAGTGTAATAACTACGATCCCCAGAGACTTGGCCACAGGCCAATCCGATGTAGACAACCCCTCACAGATGTGCTCATCCAGGTGCTTGTAGATTCTGTCAAGGTGACAATTAAAAGTAACCATGCCAAACTATAATACACACAACATAATGCAAACAGCAGAAAGATACAGCCTTCTTAGTTGACTGTAGACAATGAAAAAATAGTGCAAAAATTATAATACAGTGCTTAGTTGTTCCCCAGTTGTAATGTTTCAGATGCCATATGCAGTATGCCACCTGGGGGTTGAATGGTGCAGAAGGCAATCACCGAAATGATATTGTGTGTGGATATTCCTAGCCAGAATTACTCTTGTGATTAGCTGGTACTTATACCTGATCATTACTTGCTGCTACTTAAGTACCTAAAGATTCAAAGCAATAAACAAAGCAGCAGTGAACCAGGAAAACTAAAGAAATCCACTTCAAATGGATTAGCATAATTACTCTAGCCAGAAAGTGACATCAAAGTGACAAAACACACTTGACAACCTAGATGTTTGTTGTAACCACCTTCTGCTTGTACACACCTGTGCACTTTGTTAATGGCTCCATATGCTTAATCAAAAGAATCCTAATTGCCTAATTTACTTCATCCAAAAGTAGAAGAGTAAATTATATGTTTATTATAAACTTTCCAACTTTGGGCAGCTATATTAATGACTCAAGGAATTGTGCAATAAGCCAGAGCAACCTTTTATTACTCTTGAGGTACCTGACAACACGAGTGTTCAGAGCCAGTCAGATTCTATTAGGACAAGAATCAAAATGCCTACCTGAGACTTAATCATGGAGCACCACCAAGCAGAGAGGCTTTTAATATATATCAGGCACACTCTCCACACAGACTGTCCTGCACCCTGGGCTGGTAAGAATGATCTATTCTAAGTAATGATGACAAGACGATTTTTCTTTTTAATTTATTTTGTATGTATATGTGTGAATGGCATGTCAATTTTATTTTTTAAAAAAACAAATTTAAATTATTTTTAATTAAGGGTGAGTGTGTCTGTGTGTAGTATATGTAGTGCCAAGTGCCTTCAGTGTCGATTTCTGCCCTGTATCTGGAGATCCGAGCAATGTGAACAGCTTCGTGGGAAAAGGTAGGCACTAAACTCAAGTCCTCTGCAGTACTATCTTCTCTACCGTGCTTAGTTTTTGTCAACTTGACACAAACTGAGACCTGGAAGGAGGGAATCTCAGCTGAGGAATGGCCTCTATTGTATTCACCTGTGAGTATATCTGTGGGGCATTTGCTTGAACTGACTGATGTGGGAGGGCCCTGACCTCAGTGGACAAGTGGGTATGGGCTGTATAAGACATGAAGCTGAGTCTGATGTGGGAGAGTTTAGCCCTCAGTGGACAGGGTGGGTATGGGCTTGAAACAACAGTGTAGCTGGGTATGCAGAGGATGCAAGCTGGTAAGCACTGTTCCTCTATGATCCTCTCCAGTTCCTGCCCTGGATTCTCTCAATGATGAAACCTATCAGCAGAAATCAACCCCTTTTTCCCCAAGTTGCTTTTGATCATTGTGCTTACCATGGCAAGGGAAAAAAACGAGGACACACTCCGAACCACTGAGCTATCTCTCCAGCCCTAATACCTCAGATTTTTACAGTCTCATGTGGTTTTAAGTCTGGAGAATGGGAGAGCCCCCATAAAATACTTATCAGGAAGTCAGTGTCTTTTTATATTGCAACCTAATTCATGTTTTCTGGAACTTACAAGTGCATTGAGGATACTGTAACTCCAAGGGACCAAGCTACTGCTTCTCTGTATGTCCAGATTGCAATTCCCAGGGAGAAACTATGAATACCCTGTATGTTGAGACACCACCAAAGTTTCTTTTAAAAAAACCTGGCCTCTCTTATCTCTTCTGGGACAATGTGCATAAACTTGGACTCTGCTACAAAAAATCGATTCACTTTATGAGAGTTGAGAGATTCAGTCTAACCTCTGAACACAATAGTATTGGATTAATTATGTACAGTGTGCCTTGGTTATCTTGGTGTAAGTACTACATTGTGTCATGGACATAATTTTGGATACTGAATAAACATGGTCTAGATTTGAATCCTAAACTCTGCAAGTGACATAGTTGGAGGACAACAAAATTCTTCAATATCCTAAATCTTAATTTTCTTCCTCACCCTGCAAGATAAGAATCTTAAAAGACCTTCTGTAATTATTTCATCACCAATTGCAGTAATGAAAAGTAAAACTTCAGATCCATATCATGCATGGGCTCTCAACAATTGCTATGTATGTAAATATGTGCATGCCATGACTCCCATATAGAAAGAAAAAGACTACTCTTTGAAATATATTCTCCCCAGTCTTCCTGTGGGATCTGGGCTGGAACTCAGGTCATCAGGCCTGTGAGCAAGTCTCTCTGCTGACTGAACGTGCCCTCAGACTAAGAACACTAATCTTAATGATGTTTAAAAGTCCAGCTTCCATTGAATGACAGGTCTATGATTTCATCTCCAGTCTCATCTCTCCACACTGTCCCTCTTGCTGCTCTTGGAAGCTGTCATTTATATCTCAAAACCTGGGATCCCTTCCAGTTCATGATTCTTATTTCCGTTGTCTAGTGAAAAACACCCAGAAGTTGACAGGGTATTTGCAAGAGAAAGATGCCATGGCTTGTATTATTTATCTCCTTTTCTCCTGCTTCACTGTAGTTCTTAATGTGACTGTGTTCTTATACTATGTTCTTATGGTGGGGGTAAATAAGTATGGCATCAATAGGCTCATATATTTGAATGGCTTAGTCACCAGGGAGTGGGCGCTATTTAAAAGGATTAGAAGGATTGGGAAGGTGACTTGTTGGAGGAAGTGTGTTAATGGAGATGAGCTTTGAGGTTTCAAAAATCTATGTCAGGCGGGGCGGTGGTTTGGCGCACACTTTAATCCCAGCACTTGGGAGGCAGAGGCAGGCGGATTTCTGTGAGTTCGAGACCAGCCTGGTCTACAAGAGCTAGCTCCAGGACAGGCTCTAAAGCTGCAGAGAAACCCTGTCTCGAAAAAAAACCAAAAAAAAAAAAAAAAAGTCTATGTCAAGCCAATGTTTCTCTTCTGTTTCCCTGTGTATGGAGTGGAGACCAAGGAATTTCATTTCTAGGTGAGTTGTATCAGGTGATGTTGACTCTAAGTTGGAAGTATCTTCCAGAAGTAGTGCAGTCCCAGCCCTTCTTGCATGGGTACTGCTTGCTTCTGGTAATCGTTTATTCCTGGTCCTAGCTTTATTTCTGTTGCTGTGATAAAATATCATGATAAAATATCTCAGGAGAAAAGGGTTTATTCAGCTTACAATTTAAGGTTATAGTCCATCATGGTCAGGAAGTCAAGACAGGACTACGAGCAGCTAGTCACATGACATCTACAGTAAAGAACAGAAAAAAAAAAATGAATTTATACATGTCCCCTTACTTGCTTTCTTGAGTTCAGTTCACTTTACCCATTCTTTTTATACAGTTCAGAAGCCCCTGCGTAGGGGATGATGCTACCCACAGTTGATTGGGTCTTCCTATGTTAATTAACTTAAGACAGTTACCCACAGATGTGCCCACAAGCCCACCCAATGGAGATAGTGCCTTCTTGAGACTGTCTTGACAGGCGAATAATTCTAGGATTGTATTACATTGACATTAAAGTTATCATAGTTTTCTTGTAGTCTAGCATGAATATAAGCACCCCTCTGTGGCTCCACATACTGTACTATAGCCAGGCAGTGGTGGGTGCACGCCTTTGATCCCAGCACTCAGGAGGCAGAGGCAGGCTGATCTCTGAGTTCAAGGCCAGCCTGGTCTACAAGAGCTAGTTCCAGGACAGGCTCTAGAAACTACAGGGAAACCCTGCCTAAAAAAAAAAAAAAAAACGAAAAAAGAAAAAAAATCCATACTGTACTGTGATACTATTTAGTTTCCTCATGAGGGACTTGTCTACTCCTCCAGAAATAAATCTTCCATTAAATTGTTTACCACCACGTTCTTTAAGTGTACCGTTTTTCTTCTATGAAACCAAAACTGATACAGTATTTTAAAATAACTCAAACAGATACTTTAAAAATATATTATGAAAATTTTTGCAATTTAACTTATTTTAAAATTTTACATTTAATGTCACTAGGTACAACTTTACAAAGTCAAATTGAAAATATTAGATTAGAAGCCTAAGCATATATCCCATTTTTCTTATAAATAGCATTTGAATATTTTTTAACATTGAGACAAAACAATAGCAAATTTTGTACTACTCCAGATGCCTTTCCATATCACATTTAGTTCCTATCTAAGACTGGAAATCTGAATCGGACTGTGACTTTGCACAATGGGTTTTCTAAAAATAGAGTGTCTGTTGTTAATGTATGCTAGTGTATCATGTTTCCAACATGTGTTTTATACCATTTGGTAATTTCCCATTGCTCAGCATAAATAATTCATTAGTACTGCAAAAAGGCTTACTGTGTTTTCTGGAACATTGTCTAGATTACTAAACAATTAGGATTAAAAGTGTTGGAAAGGCTGAATAATGCTCAGTGCTTAAGAGTGCTTCCTCTACTGTAAGAGATCAGAGGTAATGTTTCCAGCACCCACATCAGGCAGCTCACAGCTGCATATAACTCTAGCACCAGGGGTCTAGCTCCCTCTACTGACCTCTATGGAAATTGCACTTATGTGCACATCCCTCCCCCCACATATACCTAAAAAGTATAACTAAAAATAAAATAAATCATTTAAAAGTGGGTTGGAAACATCAAGATCAGTTTCTAAGTCTTTTTAAGAATAAATCTTCAGTCCATCCTGCTGTTACGTTTGTTTCTGCATTATGAGGTTATTTTACCTCTGATAAACATGTCCTTTTTCCTTCCTAGGAAGCAAGCCTACTTACTGTTAAAGGTTATCCTTAACTAGTCTCCTGTGGACTGTTCTAGGCAAAAACCGAGTAACATACAGAGCGAGAGAAAATCTTCAGATCGAGCTGGTGATGAGAAGAGTGGAGGTCAGCTGAGGTGCCTGTGGGCTGTGAGGAGTCAGGATGCGCTTCAGACACCAGGTCAACTGTCACCACAGCAGGAGCCTACCGTCTCCCACCCCTAAGACTTTCTGTCTTGTGGGGTCTCTTTGTGGAACTTTGAAGAATGAAATCCCTGCCATCAATGGCAAATTTGAAGAAAGGCAGGTCACATTGTTTTTCAAAGTAAGTGAAGAAACAGCAGCAACAATGAAAAAAAAAATCCTTCCATCTCCCAAGTCCTAGATGCAAAGAGTCTGCTCTTCCCAGGTTCTGGTATTGGTTTCTCAGACCAGCCAGCTGGCAGTATTACAATGTGGAGGGAGTGAGGACGCATTAAAGTATTGGAAGCAATAGGGCTGGCTGTTTACTGTGGCAAGGTATCAGCCCAGAACTTATTGTAAGAGACTGTGGAGGGCAAACAAGAATGAAAAAGATAACCACATGTATAGACCTTGGGCTTTAGAATATAAGTTTGATTCACCTAGAGAACCTAATTAAAGGTTTTCATTTTTAATTTTTTCTCTGTAGAATTGGTACTACAACTAAAATCATATGTGTCTCGGAAAAATAGCAACAAATATGTGTCATAGTCAGGCTTCTATTGCTGGGTTAGAACCCATGACCAAAAGAAGCTTGAGGCGGAAAAGGTTTCATTCTTCTTACAGCTTAGAGTTCATCATGAAAGGAAGTTGAGGCAAAAACTGGAAGCCGAGCCGGGCCGTGGTGGCGCACGCCTTTAATCCCAGCACTCGGGAGGCAGAGGCAGGATCTCTGAGTTCGAGGCTAGCCTGGTCTACAAGAGCTAGCTCCAGGACAGGCTCTAGAAACTACAGGGAAACCCTGTCTCAAAAAACCAAAAAAAAACCAAAAAAACAAAAAAACAAAATAAAACTGGAAGCCGGAAGCTGGATGTAGAATATGAAGCAGAGACCATGGAGGAATGTTGATTACTGGCTTGTTCTCAATGGCTTTCTCAGTCTTCTTTCTTTTATACCTCAGGATCACCTGCCCAGTAGTGATATTACCCAGAGTAGGCTGGGCCTTCCCACATCAATCACCAGTAAGCAAATACCCAAAGACATGCCCAGGGGCAAATCTGATGAAGGCAATTTCTCAACTGATGTTCCCTCTTCCTAGACGACTCTAGCTTGTGTCAAGTTGACGACTAACCAGTACAATGTGTCATAAACATCTGATTCCTAGGGTTTGGAGAGATGGCTTGGTGATTGAGTGTATACAGCAGTTACAGACGTCCATTCTACAGTTAAGTACCCAGTCCCCATATGATGCAGCTCAAACCCACCAGTCACTCCCGCTCCAGGAGATCCTATGCCTTCGATCACCATAGGCCACTGCATTCATGCACACATTCCACTACCACATATATGTTATTGTAATTTAAAACAGAAATCAACTAAAAGTATGGCTTCCAAAACACACAGTGAAGTATTGGACCCCCATGTTTAAGCTACCGACTTTTAAATTCTAAGAATCAGAAATGAAGCCCCTGTGTGAGCACACAATTTTTTTTTTTACCTTTTTTTGTGGATTGTGCCAGTGCATGTCTTGTAGAAATAAAAATTGAAGAAATACTGTATGTAGTTTCCTAGAAATTTATTTTTCTTCAGAACAAACCTTTTACATTTCTTCTTTGTGTGTGAGTATGTGCGTACAGGTGTGGACATGCACATGCCACATCATACAAATGCATATCTGAAAATAACTTGTAGGAACTGATTATTTGCTTTCAACATATGGGTCCTGAAGATGAAAAGCCACTCAGCAGGCTTGGTGGCAAGTTATTCTACCCATTGAGATATCTGCTGACCCATCTAGCAATTTTAATGCAAATATTTCTCAGTACATGTGTCTCTGGGACATTCTGGATATTTTATCTTTAGCTTAAATTAACATCTCTCTAATTTACTTGACTATAGCCGGTTGTGGCTTGTGGTATATAGAGTAAATACATATCTTTTAGCCAAATAAAAGATCAGAATTCCTTGGAATATACATCTAGAAATTCATCCTAACATGTTTAACATGTTTTCATTTATTCAGTTAAATATTGGTGCATAAACTGTTGTAAGAAAATGATGTACTTTTGTAGATTAGTTCATAAATTACTACAATCTGAAAACTAATATTATCTGGGTCAAGTTGACATTTTGAATTTTTCAGGACAGTCCTAATTTCTATATCTTTCTTTTGCTAGAAAAAAATCACACTCTTTATAATAAATAAGGTGATTTTTGTATTATCATCTCCAATATGATACTAGTAAATATGCCAGTTACACTGTAAACTGTGTACAGGGACCAACAAGATTGTTCAGCAATAAGGCACCAAGACTGGGTGCCTGTGTTTGATTCTGAGAACCTGCACAGAGAAAGAAGAGAATCAACGTTAGTAACTTGTCCTCTGATCTCCACATGGCATCATGACATACGACATCCTCTTCTGGGTTCCAAACATCAGCCTGCACATATACACTCACAGCACACATGTGTACACTATATTCATATACAGACATACTCTCACACACACTCACACACATGCTCAAGGATTATAGGAATGGATCTTCTGCCTATAATATCTAGAAGATGCACGTGTTTCATAACTCATCAACGGGTAAATAAAAAATTGAAAATGTAACATCACTGAAAGAGTGTGACTTTTTTTATACTAATGAACAGCAAGACACAACTATATTTTGTGCTGTGTAACAGTCAAATCCAAATAAACCCTCTGCTGTGACTTCATGAACACAATGGCCTTATCATGTCCAAAAGAGACTATTGTACAGCCTTTCCAATGCCCTGGAGGTATCATTATTTAAACTTCTTCAGTGATGTTCTCTGAGATTTGGGAGCAGTCAGGGTAGGTTTGATAAAGATGTCCTATTCAGGATTCAACACTCAGTTACTTAGGCCCAGAACTTTGACCAAATATGCATCTCTACATTGATTGCTGCTTGACTGCTACTTACATCTTGGAGAGCTTCCATGCTGTAAAAAGAGAAGGAAGCCACTGTACAGGGTTAGGACCTTTAACTATGTCCCTCTTACATTGCTTGTCATTTTCCTGCCTTCATAAAATTTCTTTTGAACTTTTTGAAAGCTGCAAGGGCTTTAGCACAAAAATTTGACCTTATCTTACAAGCAATGAACTCACAAGTCATTGAACAAATATAAATCAGTCTATTTGTCTGTCTATCTATCTATCTATCTATCTATCTATCTATCTATCTATCTATCTATCTATCTATCATCTTCTATCTATCATCTGTCTGTTGATATAGCATAATATCACAACATACAGCAGTGAATACAGACAAAGGAAACTACTGGAAAGAGAAAGTAACAGTTTGAAATGGCAATGATAACTATGGCAAAAAGAGCTTTACTTCTCCTAGAGCTTAATAAATGTATGTGTTCTAGGTGGATATTGGAGTGAAATTGAGGAGGAGGTAGGAAAGAGACCACACTGGTGAGTTCAGCATATCTTCCCAGTGTGATAAATGTCAAAGCTTAGGTGAGAGTAATTCCCTCTCAACGAAGAGAAGTTTTATAGAATAAATCAACAAAGACAAGGTTAATTTATGTTAAGAGTTCTTTGGAACAATCCATTTTTTACATCTTAATCATATTAAGAGTCATTAACAAGAGTAAAAAAATCAAAAAAAGAGAAAACTGTATCTAGGGGGAGGCAGTGTTGTATCTAGTTACTTTCTTCGTTAACCCAGGAAAGAAATGATAATTGTGGTATAATAGTATTTCCCCCTTCCTACATAGCACATGGACAGTTGAGAGCTTATGGATTTCATCACCCAGATAGCTTGTTTGTGGTTTACAGAGAGCAGAACCACAGGAATACAGGTTCATATATCTGATGACCCTTTTACGCTCATGGAAATGTGTCCTGCGAGGCTGCTGCATGTTAACAACATACTCTTCTATACTGGCAAAGACTTTATATGGAAATCTGGCTGGAATCACTCATCTCCTTAGGAGATGCAGCATAGCTGTGAATGTTCATTTTGGTGCCAGTTGTGAAATGAGAGGTGTTCCAGATGCATTTTTTTTTCATCTGATGCAATCTCTTTCAGTCAGGTTGTTTAAGAGTATGGTTTATAATGTTAGTTTTTAAGGACAAAGTATAACTGGATTTTAATCCCAAATGTAGGTGCTCATTTTTCTGCAAGGGCACAGGGTTGTCATTAGTACACATCTCCACATTACTTTCATACACACATATACACACATTCATTTTTTTGGGAAATATAATATAGGCAATATAATACATTAGAATTCACATCCATCCCAACCCCTCAACCAACTACTACAGATTTCTCCCAATACATTTCTTCCCAATTTCAATTTTATGTATGTATGTCTATATATCTGTCTATATATGTATGTATCTATTTATCTACATATCTATCTGTTTACCTATGAATTTATGTATGTATCCATCTATTTACCCATGCATGTATATATTTATGTATGCATCTATCTATCTATCTATCTATCTATCTATCTATCTATCTATCTATCTATCTATCTATCTATCTATCTATCATCTATCTATCTAAGATCTATATATTCCTATCTATCTATCTATCTATCTATCTATCTATCTATCTATCTATCTATCTATCATTTATCTATCTAAGATCTATATATTCCTATCTATCTATCTATCTATCTATCTATCTATCTATCTATCTATCTATCTATCTATCTATCTATCATTTATCTATCTAAGATCTATATTCCTATCTATCTATCTATCTATCTATCATCTATCTATCTATATATTAGTTTTAATTATTGTTGCTGACAGGCACATGGGCACAGGGCCACCCACTGAAGTATAGACAACCCACCAGTGATCACAACCTCTGAAAAAAAAAGTGACTTCTTCCTTCCCCCCTTGCTGTTGAATGGAAAATACCCTCTCAGCTATGGTGGGGCCGTAATTGAAGCAGCTCACCCATCATGTTGGAAATTGATTGGCTTGATTGTGTGCAGGTAACCATAAGCTGCTGTGAGTGCTGTGAGCTCATAATAGTCGTGTTAATCTACATGACAACATTCTGTGGAAACAGCCCTCCCTCTTCTGGCTCTTACATTCTTTCATTCCCTTAATCCCATATTGTACTCTGACCTGTAGGAGAGTGGTATTTCTCCTCTCTCTCTCGTCTCTCTCTCTCATCTCCGTCTCACTCTCACTCTCTCTCTCTACTCCGTCTCTACCTTCTCGCATCTCTCATTCCTCACTCTCTCCTCTCTTCTCGTCCTCTCGTTCGTCTCGTCTCTCAGTCTCTCTCTCTCTCTTTTCCCTCGCTTGTGTGTGTGTGCATGAGTGTGTGTGTATGTACAGAAACTAAGATACAAACAAATGCTAAGTGTTGCCTAGAGTGTGACAGCACAAGAGCCAACCCTTGACCACTGAAAAATATTTATCCTATCCCAGAAGTATCTAATAATAATGACAACTAATGTTCTATATTTAAACAAAGCATTGTAAGCATATTCCTGGGAAGGTGGAAACTTGTGCTTGTTGGCCAGCCAAGTTGTGTACTTGTCAAGGTCCAAGCCAGGAGAAAATCTACATAAAAAAATCAAGGTGGAGGATACCTGAGGAAGGAGACCTGAGGAAGACCTCTGACCTCTACAGTTGAATGCACACACATTTACATGCACACCCACTGTCTGTCTTAGGTTGCTCTTTGTTGCTGTGATACAACACTGACCAAAATAACTTTGAAAAAGAAAAGGTGAATTTGACTTGTAGTTTCACATTGTACTCTACTAGAGAGAGGAACTAAGGCAGAAACTCTAGCAGGAACCTCGAATCACGAACTGAAACAGACTGTGAATGCTTTTTACTTGATTGTTTATCAAGGCTTGGTCAACCTGCTTTTAAGAAAATACAGAACCACCTCCACTGGGCTGGACACTCTGCACACTGTTCATTAATCAAGAAAATGCTCTACAGACTTGCCCACAGGCTGATCTGACGGGGACAATTATCCAGTTGGGTGTTCTTTCCAGTCAAGTGGACAAAAATAACCAGCTCACATGTGTATACACACAAACATGAAAACACATACAAATTAGATCATACTCTACAGGCTGTTTTGTTATTTATTTCATATGATTTAGCACATAATTTCCATTAATATTAATGTAGACTCAAAACGTCACATGTCACTTTTGAAATGGATATCTGTGTGGCTCAGCAAGTTTTGTGTATTCCAGAAATCCAAGACTGTTGAATCTCATGCATCCTAGGCTGCTTCATTGATTGCAACCTGGGGTACCATGACCACCCACATTTACTTTGCTTGAATGCAGATTAGATATTTCCCAAGGTTTCTCTACCCCTTTTCTGTTGTATGAGAGGGTGCTTGTTCATTTCCCGGCCGCCCAGACACCTGAAACTCCAAAAAGAAACTGTATTAATTAAATCACTGCTTGGCCCATTAGCTCTAGCTTCTTATTGACTAACTCTTACAATCCAAATATTAACCCATCTCCATTAATCTGTGTATTGCCACATAACAGTGGCTTTTGGGTATAAATTTAAAAAGTTTCGGCAATCTGGCCTCCAGGTGGGGCTACATGGCTTTCTCTCTGACCTCTGCCTCCTTCTCCCAACGCATTCAGTTTAGTCCCCCCACCCCAGTAGTTCTGCTCTACTCTATCACATGCCCCCAAAAACAGTTTCTTTATTAACCGAATGGTAATTCACAGCATAGAGAGGGGGAATTCCCACATCTCTGATTTCTAAAACGACTTTATAGCACTGGACTTATATCAAAGAGAACCAAATCAGGTAAGTGTGTTGATGAATCCCTCCCTTCCCTTGTTTTCCTGATTGAGTAGGTGGTTTAGGGTAGACACACGCCAATTTAGAGACCTGTACCATTGGACTGGCTAGGAATACATTTTTATTCCTCACTGCCTTTTCTTTCATCTACCTTCTCTTCTCCTTAGTCCTCTCCCTCATTTCTCACCCTTGACTTCCCTCTTCTCTTCTGTCTTGTTCATCTTTTACCCACCATCCAATATCTCCAGCCCCTTACCTGATTTTTAAAAGAACTAGTTGCTTAATGCATTTGAGTGCTCTGCTGGCTTATCTGTATGTTCACCATGTGCATTCAAGTGCCTGAGATTTCCAAAAGAAGGAACTGGACCCCTGGAACTAGTTACATATGGTTGTAAGCTGCCTGAGATGGGTTCTGAGAACCAAACCTAAGTCCTCTGTGAGAGCAGCAAATGCTCTTAAACACTGAGTCATCTCTTAGCTCTCTTTTTATATAAGAGAGATTTTACATCCTATTTGCTATATTTCTGAAAAGATAACCAAACATATACATCATAGTTTAAACATGAGGATTTGTATGTAAATATGTTAAGATTGTGTTTAATTGCTGTAACTTCTGTATATTTGCTAGTTTATTATTCTCACTTAATTTTGATGTTCCTGTAAGTATATATGCAAGTCTATGTGTATTCAGTGCAAGACATGTCTTAGTTATAAAACTCTTTCTTGTTTTGGAAAATGTCATCCATAACTGACTGATTTTTTTGCCCTGGGAAGACAGCGTAGCTTGAAATCATTGTCGATTTCCATCAATTCTGGGATGTATATGTTTCAAATTGAATTAATACCTTCTTAGATCTAATTGTAATTCATTCTGGAATCTTAACAACAATGTTTCCTCCTCGTCATATCATGACATCTAATTTTGGAATCAACAGAATCAGGTTTTCCTCAAACTCCTCTTTTGTGTTCAACTCTTCAGTGTTACTTTCTGTTGACTTCGTTACTATGACCTATACTGCCCGTGATTCAGCAGATGATCCAAGCTGAGCTAGGGGTCAAAATGTTTGATCTTGGTCCTTAGTTCTTTCTGAGACCTTGGCACTCTGAGTTCTGGGGTAGTACTGAGCTCCACTTACTGTCTATCTAGATCTGAAAACTTCTCAGAGTCTGGAGGTTTTTCTTTGCTTCCTACTAGCCCCCAAGTGCTCAACTTTTGAACACATGGACCTCTATCTTCTTCAAGACAATCAAAGACCTTAATGAAAAAGATCAGCAGGGGATGTCAAACTCAAAGAAATATATTCGTCTTGCATCTTGGATCCTGAAATAATGGCCGCAGAGGTGACTTTCAAAAATCATTATGTAGCTGGCTGATTTTTAGCCAGATTTTGCTTGATTTCAGTGGTTAGGTTTTCCTATAAGCTTCTTTGGCATAGTTGGAATAGGAAGCTTAACATATTTTCTGTTCTTTAAGGTTCATTTATATTACTTATATGTATATGTACTTATTGTGTGCAGATGTCCAAGGTGTCCAGAGGAGGGCATTAGATCTCCTTAACCTGAAGTTATAGGCAGTTGTGCACTGTCTGATATGTTGGGTACTACTGGAACAAAATCCTGGTCCTCTATAGGAGCAACAGAATCCCTGAACCACTGAGCCAGCTCTCTGACCTTTGAGACATAGATTAAATATAATTTTATTTACTGTATTTTTATCATTATATAATGAAGATATTTAATAACAAATAATTTTTGAGATGAAAATTTAATATCTATGTTGTATTTTATATGTGGACATTCATTACTTAGATCTTTCTTTTATATTGTTTTCTTTCTCAATTTTTGTGTATGTGACATGCCTATAAGTGTATGTGTTCACATGTTTGCATGTGTGTGGGTCAATGAGGGTGCACATAGATGTAGAATCCCAAGGTTGATGTTTTTCATTTTATTCACTAGGTTAGGGTCTCTCAGTAATATGCAGAGCTTGCCTCTATGGCTAGTCTTGTAGCCAGTTTGCTATGTGCATATTTTGTTCCATCATTTGGGGCTGGGATTACAGTTGGGCTGGTACACCCACCAGGCATCTATATCAGTTCTGGGGATCCTAACTCCAGTTATCAAATGCTTCAACCACTGAGTCATCTCTTGTTGCTTGAATTCCAAGTTTTGTTATTAAAATAACTTCAGAAGTCACATTGTTAGGTTATTCTGGGTACTCATGAAATGCTAGAATTGAAGAAGAATAAATCAGTAACACATGCATATTCTGAATACGAGTCCACTGTGGTGGTTATTACACAGCAAAGCAGAATCTGTAGCAAGGTGGGTCCTTGTTCTCTAGGTGACTCACTTGGAGACTGGAAGCAGAGATGCAGAAAACTGATAGAGACCAGCTTTTCATCTAAGCTTTATGGATATGGTGTGTACGCCAGTGGGGATACTAGGGGGATAAAGATTATCAGTCACTGAAATAGCAATCCAGACTTTGTAAAGTCAGTATGATCTGGGATGTGTTAGGATTTATCAGACAGAGTAAGAGCAAAAGATATATTCAATTATTTTTTTTAATCCTTTTCCTTATTTTTTTCTAAAGATGCTTTGAAAGTATTATTTTGAAGACACCTATGCTTGCATTTTTTCTCTGTCTGAAAAAAAGAGAAAAACCTCTCCTCATTGATGGATTTTCCATGGTCTATAAATCTGTTTCAGTTGAATAAACACATTTAACCAAGCTACTGGATCACAGGAAGTTTGCTGACAAATTGCCTAGCTACAACCCTCTATATGCAAAATGTGAGGACCAGAGCTATATTGCTTTGGCCAACTTGAAATAGGAAAAGTTTATGATCCTTATTTTCTCACCTACTCAGAATCCAGGCAGGCTATGCATCTATACCGTTGCCTAACAGTGCATTAGAAAAGAGCTAGGGATCCAGAGAGGAACATTCCCCGATGCCACCAGCGAGAAGACATGTGCCAAGCACTTGCATGCTTACTTTATCTATCATATTACCATATCACCATATCACCATAGGTATATGTTACTTTTCTACTGTAAGGATACAGAACTGTTCAATCTCCCAGAAAATGATGAGTCTTCATTTGGAATCTGCTGAAGTTATAAGCATGTTTTCCTTACCTTAATCATCACTGAGGTTCTATACCTCCAATAAAACCATGTGTGTCATGTCAGGATACACCTGCAAATTCAGAAAAAGTGAGCCCATTTGAAGAAGTAATTGGATAGATAACAGTTTATGCATACACATTTGGCTATACTGTCACTGAAGTTGTGAATTTAGCTTTCTAAAAGTCCTTTCTAGAAAAGGTTATCCAGGGTCCTTCAAATGTCCTATCAGAACAGCCCTGTTCTGAGATAGATATCTTGCCTTGCTGTGATACTCTAAAAGTGGCCACAGTTTATGGCCTCATCACAAGGCACAATAAACGTGTGATAAATACTTTCTTCTAAGTCATAACCAGTACAGGTAAGATTACTGAAGCACATACACTTCGCTGGCAGCAATGTGGATTGGGTCAGTACTTACAGAAAACATGCATAAATATTCTGTCAAGAAACATTAAAATGTTTTATTTCTTATTGACCCAGCCATTACACTTCTGGGAATATATCCTAAGTAAGTAATTTTACAGCTGGAAAGCTAGGCACTATTATGCTGTCCTCTATAGCAAAGGGAGAGAAAACTCAGGAGAACTAAGATGGTGAAGACTGTTTCAGAGATGAATGACAAGGAGACTCAGGTCACTTTCACTGTGTTGTGAGTAGACCTCAGAGAGGGAGGGGCTTAGTCACACTGTGTATTTTCATCACCAGACTCTCCAGTGGTTCCACAAGAGTCCCTACCATCTTCTTTTTCAGAAGGTCACATCAATTACTCCCCTCCACTGCCCCAGCTTCTGTCTTGAACATCACATCTGTCCTGCTGTGTAATATGCCCTTTGCTTAATTGCTTTAATTTTTTGAAGGTTTTATTGATGTATATATTGCATGAAGAGCATATTCTTACTCATCGCTCTTGTACACTCATTATTAACTCTCCTGTTAGTTCCTCTGAGCCCCAAAGAGTCTTATACACATATATGTGAACATATGTGTGACTTTATATCTCTGTATGACATCTAGGAATTACCCTGAGGGAAATGAAAATGACAGAAACATGATTCTTTTTGATACTGGCTTAATTCCCTTATATCCTTCATTTTATATTCATTTTTCTTTCTTGCAAATTTTATAACGTTGTTCCTTAAGACTGTATAATAATCCTATTATATACATGCACCACATTTCCTCATATACTATTCTTTTTGGGTACCTGGTTTTATTCTGTCATTTAGCTATTTTATCTTCAGATATAGATACTTATGAATAATCATTTCATAAATTAAAAAGAACGAATCATTGAGAATTTAACCAACATGTATGAATAAGTCTTCTCTAGAAAATCATGGCATAAAGTTTCAAATTTAGGCCAGTATTCATGACACTGGGTGAGTTTTCAAAGGAATATATGCCTGAGAGCAAGACACATACATTTGAGAAACACTGGTAGCAGTGTAGGATGAAAACTTGCTGGGAGAAATAAATCTCCTCAAGAAGAGAATGTAGAGAGAAATGTAAAGAGAAAAAAGTGGTGTGGGGTTCGGAAAGATCACACACACAGTACAGTCAAGGAGAGCAGAAGGAAAAGAGACTTCAGGGCTAAAGCAAGGAAGGGAGAAGAAACACTGGGGTAGCGGTTTTCCTAGAAATGCAAAGAAAGAGCATTTCAAAGGGGAGAGAATGGACAATGGTTCTCTTTTTAAATTTAGTTTAACTTTATTTTATGTATATAGGTGTTTTGTCTGTCTACCATACATACAACTGCAGAGACAGGAAGGAGGACCCTGAAACTGGAGTTACATTCAGTTATGAGTCAGCACATAGGTGCTGGGAATTGAACCCAGGTCCTCTAGAAGAGAAGCAGTGCTCTTAATTACTGAGTCATCTCTAGTACTAAAATGGCTTTCAAAGCCACCAAATCAGGACAAAGTAAAGCCATTGTTTTTCTCAACAAAGAGTAATACCTGGTGGTTATATAAGCTTTGGGGCAATGGAGAGGAACCATAGAGTGAAGTGGAAGTCAAAGAATGGAGCTAACACATACAGAAACTCTGTATAGGAATTTGGTTAAGCAAAAAGAGAAAGAATTGGGAAAGAATGCTTGAGGTAAAGTAATATTCAAAGAAGATGTATTAGGCAGAGTTCTATAGGAGATCAGAACCCTAGAGAGTTTATATTTATAAAGGGAGTTTACTAGTTTGGTTATAGAACACATTTAGAAAGTCCAACACGGGCTGTTTTACATGCGAGAAGCAGAGACTGGCAGGCTACTTTAGTCCTGATGTCCATGATGCTTTGTTCCTAAAGCCTGGAATTTCCCCAGAGAGTCATCTCTTTTGAGTCTATATGTAAAGCTGAATATTCTGGAGATGATGTCAGCAGAGGATCGAAGCATTAGTGTATACACCCTTGCATTAAAAATGGAAAAGGCAGGTAGGCAGCATTAGCCTTTCCCAGGACTTGTCTATCTGGGTGGCAGAGTTGAAAGTAGCACCCACTTTGAGGGTGTGTTTGCTCAGCTGAGTAAATCACTGTAAATGTTTCTCACACCCAGAGGTGTGTCTCTGTTGTCTGGAAGTTTCTGAGGAACTGAAACTCTGACTAGTGAGGGGACTGGAGAAGATTCTTGGACCCGTGGAGCCATTGGCAAGTTCTGCAGATAGCTCCAGGGATGTAGAGTTTGCAAGTGGTCACCTATGCTTGGGTGGGTTTTCATAAGTATAGCTGCTATTGAGTCATTCCTTTACTCATAGCCCTGTTTGTAACCCCAGTATAAGTTCATTGGTTCATTAAATTGGACTTTGACACTAGTATTACTTTGATCTGTTGTGAGTTCCCTTTATGGAGTGAGTAGATATGTAGACTTGTATGTGGATGTAATCTCTCCAGGAGCATCCTGTCAGACAACGGTCTCCTAGGTTGATTCTGAGTGCTGCCAAGTTGGCATCAAAAGCCACCACCACAGAAAAGTGTGTTTTAGAATATGCACAGGAAACACTAAAGTAAGTTCGTATTATCGTGGAGTGACCTTGCAATAAAGGAAGGCAGGAAAGGCATATGGGAAAAAAGGGATGACTGGGAATTTGTACCTTTGGAAGGTAGGGGAAGATGAGCCTATTAGGTGGAGTAAAACATTTTCTTTTGGAACAGAGGTGAATGAAGACAGATGGAGAAGGAGGTACAGGAAGGTGAGGTTTGTGGTCCTAGGATTTAATAATGCATGAAGTGAGGTCATCCATTAAGGATGGAAAGAGACACTTCGAGAGGATGGGGTCAAAGAATTATAGTGTTGAGGGTAATTAGCATTGAGGTACTAATAGGAGTTTTCTTTCAGGCAGCATGATGTTTGAAACTGTTATTTCACTTATGATGTGTATTTTACTTCTGACAAGATCAGTGATATGTTCTGATATTTGATCGTCAAAACTTCATTGTATAATGATATAATGTAAGATTGCCAAAACAGAGGAAGATGGTGGAGGTGTGGATGACTCACTGACTTAATTTTCCCAGAAGTTAGAATGAAACACCCATCCACAACACTTTGGTCATCTTTATGGAAAGATATATTTAATGTCTGAAAATCCCCTACTTTTGGACCTTTCCTAAAATGAATTTTCCCTTAATAAATCACAACAAGATTCTGTGGAGATATTGTGAAATCCAATTCCATTAACAAATACTCAGAACCACATCTTCAAAAGAAGTCAAATGTTGAAGAACTCATGTTCTGGTGTCAAAACTTTATGGCAGATAAGACAGAAGCTTAACAGCAGACAAAGAGACCATGGATAAACAATGGAGAACTAGCAATAAACTCACACAGTTTCAGTGTCTTGATTTTGACAAAGGGGAAACTAATTCAATGTGGGTAAAAATAGTACATTTGTTCATCTGTGTTCATGAGTTCTGACTCTGTGCCTTAAGTCAACCATACACTAAAACCTTCTGAAAAAAAATGCTTCTGTACTGAATATGTACAGACTTTTAAAAGAATCACTATTCCCTAAACAATACTGTTTGACAACTGTTAACCTGCCATTTACATGTGTTAGATGTTGTAACCTATAAATGATCTTCAGCTTACCAGAGGATTTTCTTCAGTTTTGTATAAATACTATGCCAGTTTATGTAACAGACTTGAACAATCATAGGTCTTGATATCTATAGGGATCTGCAACAAATCCCCCACACATACTGAGGAACAACTTTATTTTCCAGCTTATATCCCTAAGGCATTGAAAAGAGTGATGGTAGTTTTCTACTGCACATCACTTAGAAAGTTCAATGTGGGAGAAGATAGTTTCAGATAATATATATCTGGAGATGAATGTATAAACAAATGTAATATAGAAAGAAAAAATAACCTAGTTAGCATTGAAGGAAAGCTCTATATAGACAGTTGTCTGGAGAAGGTTTACAGATGGTGAACAAGCATTTGCAAATTGCATAGTATCACTGCTCACATGGAAGATTCAAGTCACACCCACCAGGAGAAAAGCACATGGGTGTAATGTTGGCAATGACTGTACACTGACAGTGGGCATTTAAAATAGTGTAACCTTGGAAACTAATCTGGCAGTTCTTAATGGTTAAGTTGACCATGAGATCTGAAAATTACACTTTAAATAGATACATAGGGATAATGAACATATGTATGATACAGAGTTCTCCAGATAAACAGAACCAACAAAGTGTGTGTGGTGTGTGTGTACAAACACACACATTCATACACACTCATTCTATCAGTCTGTTCCTTTAGAGAACGTGTGTGTATATGTGTGTGTGTGTGTGTGTGTGTGTGTGTGTGTGTGTGTGGTTTATTAGAGTGGCTTACAGGCTGTGGTCTCAGTAGTCTAACAAGGGCTGTACGCAGAGAGGCCAAAGGCCAAGGATCTGATAATTGTTCTGATGTGGGATACCCCTCTGTATGCTGTGAATATCATTGGTTAATAAAGGAACCTTTGGGCCAATAGGAACAACAGAGTTAGGCAGGGAAAACTAAACAGAATGGTGGGAGAAAGGAGCCAGAGTCAAGGAGAAGCCATGAAGTTGCCTCTAGAGACAGACACACTGAAAGTTTTCTGGTAGCCCATGACCTCATGGTGATGCACAGATTAATGGAGATGGGTTGAATTAATATGTAAAAGCTAGCCAATAATATGCTAAAGCTAATAAGTCAAGCCATGATTTAATTAATACAGACAGTTGCTGTGTGATTATTTTCGGGCTAAGCAACCAGGAGTTAACTAGTGGCCCCTTGAAGCATTGTTCAGTTTGAGACTGGATATCTCAACAGTTCCATTTTGGAGTTAGAGTTGCAAGGAAGTCTTAGAGAGCTGCTGGTTTTCAGTTTGCATAGGAATCCAAGGATATTCTAACACCATTGAACAAGTGCTTGAGCAACAGGATAAAAGAACTTGCCAGTGAGAAGTGTGGCCCAGGTTTAAGGTGGGCTTCCCTGTCTCGAATGATCCAAACGAGAAATTCCTTGACAGGTGTGCCCCCAGGTACTTGGGTTTAAGTTGATTTCAGATATACTCAAGCTGTCAATCATCATTGGCTAAAATGGTTTACAACCAATAGGGAGGGGTTGAATAGCCAAACAATAGTCATCTGTACATCACTAGAAAGGTCGAGAAACTTTGCTGCTAACTCCACAAAGCTGGATTCATTAGCTGCCCTATCAGTGAGAAAAGCAAGAAGATTGCTAGAAAGTCACTCGTCTTTAGTCCACATTGTAATGAAAAGATGTTGGATTTGAATTTTAGGCACTGAATGCAGCAGCACCAGCAGCACCACTACCACCACCATAATCATCATCATCACTACCATCCATTATCATCATCACCGTCATCATCACCAGTAGTAGCAGCAGTAGCAGTGGCAACAGCAGCAGCACTGATACACTTCCCCACAAGAAGCAAATGAAGGGTTTATAGTGTGGGCATCATTCTCAATAATTGAAAGTCGAATTTTGCAAGAAGCAATTGTGAAGGTTTGTTGTCTGGCAACATTCTCAGTAATTGGAAAGTAGAAATAGTCCAAATGTCTATCAACAGAAGAAAGAATAAATTCAGTATAGTACATCTTCATGCTGTCTTTATATTTGGTATTAAAAATAATAAATAATTTTACCGGATGGAGCTTGATGTTGCTATGTTAAATGAAAAAAGCACAATCTTAGTCAACCACAAATTGCACAGCTTCATCTGCATTGAAACTTGGAGTAGCCAACTCTGAATAATGGTTAGCAGGAGCTCGAGATCTGAAAAGAAGAGGTTGTTAAGGGGGTTACATCTATGCGGTGTGAATTATTTTTGACAGAATGAAATTGTTCTAACAGTTGACTGTGAGACAGGTTAGTTTCTTGATATTCAAGAGGGTAATGGATGAACTACAAACTATGTGAGCTAAATCTCAGAAAACTATTATAAAAGAGGTAAAAAAAAAATGCCCGTGTGGGTCTACGCTAGAATAGTAGGAGAAAAATTGCTGAGTTACTTGAGCTAAATGTGATTTAGGGGGGAAATGAGTGAAATCAAGATGCAAATATTTGTTCAGAGTAACCTCTGAGTAGAAAGCAAGCAAGCTGTACAACTCCCAAGTCTAGACCAAGAGAGCCACATGCTCACATGATTGTATGTGGTTACTCTTGATTAAAGGTTTTACATGACTGAATCAAGTACCTAAAAAATTATGTGCTCTTGGCTTCATTTTTGTGGCAAGAATAATGCAGATGTTTATACCTTAAATGTTTTTTTTCACCCAGTTCTTATTTCTGATCATCCCTAAGTTGCTTTCCATTTTTTCCTAGATTTCATAAATTACATCTTTGACTTTTATTTCTCCTTAGCTTTCCTCTCCGTCATGTCCACTCTATTCTTTTGTTCCACCATAAAAGCTCCATACTTAGAGGTTACTGTCTTTTAATCAGCTTCCATCTCTCTCATAGCATCATTCCTGATGCTGTTAAAACTTTTATTCTTCATAAACCTTGGCATTTTATATAAGTCTACAAGCAGCCAGTGTTAGCTTTATCCATGTTTCTATTCATATTTGTCTGTTTTTAAAATTAGTAAATATAACTCCTTCTGAAAATTCCATATAAATTTAATCTTTCCCTTCTGTTTCTTTCTCTAGTGCCTGGTTTTGTTTGTATCTGATTTTTCATCCTCACTTAAATCAAGACTGACTCTGAGGTTTGAATTTATTACTGAAGCTCCTGTGGTTTATGTCTAGATTCTAGTAGAATTGCTTGACATTTATAAACTCCTACATCTAGCATCTGATACCTTCAGTAATAACTTATAAGTAGCATAGTCATATGACATCACATTTATCTAAACATCACTAAGCATACAAGGTCAGGAAAGGAGTGGGCAGGAATATCCTAAGCCTTCCCAATCTGAGTAAGTGACAGCCTCTCTCTGATTGGTTCAGCAAAGAATTGTGTTCAGGAAGTCCAAGGCACTTGAATACAAGATTTTGATCTTGCCATTGAAAGTTCAAAATGGTGCCCTCAGAATACAGTTGAGGGGCTGGCAATATGAGTGAATATGTAAAAGTGCTCCCCATCCAAACTTGACAGCCTGGGTCCTGGCTTCCAGGAACCCATGGTGGAAGGAGAGCACTGACTCCTTCAAGTTCCCCTCTGACCTGCATGGACATACACTGTGCTGTATGCTCTCCCTTTCTCTACACACACACACACACACACACACACACACACACACACACACACACCACACCACACCACACCACACCATACCATAAAGCTCAAGTGTTGTACATAAAAGGAAGATCAGTTAATATTCAGGTTTCATAGCCAGACAGCAGCAAAAAATGGAAGCTGAAGGCTGCACATATTGTCCCTGGGTCAGACTCAAAACAAAACAAACAGCAAGAAGGACCTCACCTGAGATCTGGAATTCAAATTCATGGTCCACAGATATTTGAGGGGCCCACAGTCACCTTATATATACAAGGTTGTCAACAAGGGATTCTGCTCCAGCACTGACATGATGAAGCTGGGGTTCTTTAAGAAAGAAGCACAAAGCCCAGACCCAGACGGTGCAGGTCGAAAGGTGTGATCACATCTGCTCAACTGTTTCTATCAGTCTATAGCAGGGTGAATGCAAGTGGACACACAAGCAGGCTTGTGGGAAGCCAGAGAAAACACAAACCGGGAAGTGGTTTGATTAACACTCTTTCACGCCTCCCTGGACATCCGAGGGTATGTAGACTATAGCACATGCTCTGTCTTTCCACTGATTCTTTCTCTTTCTCTTTCTCTTTCTCTTTTGAAGTGTACAAATTGTCTGTAACCATGCTTCAAACTCTGCAACTACAGATCTAGGAGACAGCTTACTCCTGAAGAACTATGAGTGCTGCATGAGGCTCTGAGCTTCTTTCAGCTTCTGCGGCTCTTGGATAGCAGTGTTAAGATGAGACCCCATACTTATCACATTCTTTAACATCTATAACCATTTCCAATGTGTGGTAGAATCAAATATAACTCCTGGACTGAATTCAAGGCCATCCATAATCTGGTTCTCAGCTGCCAATCCAACCTCCTTTCCTAATTTTGTATGTGACATTCTCAGAAGGAAGCAGCTCTTGGGAGCTGGCCAGCTTCATGTCGAATTTCTTTACTTCCTGGGACCATGAGCCATGTAATGACTGTCTGTGGAGGGGTTCAATGCTTTGTCTTTTGGTGTCTTTGCACACTTTGGAGAGTGGTTTGGAATATCAGTGATGAAATCTCTAGATACTAATATGGTACAAATTTCCAGGTATTAGGTTCCCTAAAGCAGTGGGATATATTGATCATTCAAGCTATAACTTTTATAGAACATTGAAATCCTTTATTGTTCATGAGTACATTGTCTTATTCCCATATCATTTAATAATTTTTATGAGTAAACTGTTGACTTTTATGTCAGTAGTTAGCATTTTAAAGTTTGAAAGCTGACTTCTACCTTCACATATTTTCCACAAAGCTTGAAAACATGATCTGGATTTTATTTTGGAATTTTCCATTACATCAATACTTCAGTTGAAATACATTTCTTTAAAACATCTGAAGATAAATTTGGATATTGAAACTTTTATGTCTTGCATTACTTCATCCACTCCCTTTAAAATTAGTTTCTTTATTAAGACTGTACTTAAAGATAGTTGCCTAAGCACTGGAAAGGGTATAGGAAGTCAGGTAAGATGAGGGAACTGGCAAACCCTCAATATCTGCTATTCCATTTTCTATAGAAGTATAATTTTACCTAAGAAAATGTAAGTAAAGACTCTAGCACTCCCTTTCTCATCTGGATATGCATGATGACTATGTATGTACAATGTGGTGTGCAGTGAGGTGGCAGGTAGTAGATTTAAAAAAAACATGTTTCAGAGAACAAAAGTACTTCTGCAGTCTCAGCAGTGGGGAGGCAGTGCTAGGTAGACTCCTGGAGCTCGTTGTCCAGTGGTGCAGCAAAATCAGATAGCTCCGGGCTGAATAAGAGACCCTGCCTCAAAATCAGATAGCTTCAGGCTGAATGAGAGATCCTGCCTCAAAATCAGATAGCTCCAGGCTGAATGAGAGACCCTGCCTCAAAATCAGATGGCTCCAGGCTGAATGAGAGACCCTGCCTCAAAATAGAAGTTGGAGGTGGATTAAGGAAGACAACCAACATATACATATATATGTGTATATATATATATATATTCACATTTGTGTATAGATAGATGATATGAGAGATATATACACATACACATACAAGTGTATATATTTTTTCATATATATATATATATATATATATATATATATATATATATATATATATGAGAGAGAGAGAGCTACAGGATACTTTTGGCTCAATGCACTAGTCCTCCCAATGTGGATAAGTAACAGCTGCTCTCTGACTTGCTCAGCAGTTAGTTCGAGAACTATTTCTAAGTAATGTTTGCTTCACAGAGTGTCTCTAGGTCTCCAATATGGGTCAAGCTAATGAAAACCACTCACTAGGGATGAGATATCAAAATTGGAAGCAGTTTGGGTTCATAGCTATGTAGCCCTAATATCTGCCATTGATTGCTTATACCTGGACTTGATCTTGTTAAAGAAGTGGTCTATTTTTACTAAAAAAGCAAATTTGTAGTTATCTATTACTTACACCTACTCTTAGTCTTAACCATTGCACATTCTAAGCCTTCCTTCCACCCAAGAGCTCACAATATCAAGGAACAGGTGTTTCTACTTGTAAACAGTTACTTACACAGAGAGACTTTAGAATACTTAAATAACATTACCTAATGTACACATGGGCTTTAACATTTAAAATATTTTTTCATTCAATTGTTAAGAACAAAAATTTAAATTTGAACATTTCTAGAAACAACAACAAACAATATAAATGGTCAGAGAAAAAAGATATTTAAATTGAAGATATGCCAAATGGGCCATAATAGCATGACTAGGGTGAGGGTAACTAACCCCTCTATGGATTTGAGGCCCTCCCCACAAGATAGAATTTGTAACTTGCCCGAAACCCATATTTGGGGAGATCACAGACTATGGGGATCTTACTACTGTTGTTTTACTAAATGGACTTGGTTTTAAATAATGTCCTCTAATACTTATGTTCATACCCATAGATTAATGTTTTCTCTCACTCTTAGACATGGAAGGTTTTGTAGTGAACATTGATGAATGTAGGGTGTCATAGTTTGCACAAGATACTTAGAACAAGTGCCTGCCTGAATGCCCACCCTTACATAGGAATTTGTATTATTCCCTCTCTGAGTCAGAGAACATCCTGGAATGGGACAATAAAATATTGTCAGAAATAGAAGGCAGGGAGAAGGGTTACAAATGCTGTTTTCAAAGTGTGGGGCGATTATTGCAGCCTATGAAGTTGCAACAGCTGTGGTTGCCTGCACTGGGGCTTCAATAGTCCGTCAAAAGTTTAGAGAGAGAGTTTACCTTTCCATAGTGAACTGTTAGCTATTGAAACATGCTAGGCTAAGGGGGAGTCACTAATTTAGTTGTTGACCACTGGTGAGTACACTAACCTTCATCAGATAATTGCACACACATGATCACATGTACATCCCTGCTTAACTTCAGTGGGACAACAGAATTACAATAACATGGTTGACTTTATCCTTTTTTTCTATTTTTTTCATTTTTTATTAAACTATATTATTTTACAAATTTTCACCTCCCCCTCCCATTTCCCCTCCCCCCCCCTCTCCACCTCCCCCCTCTGGTCCAAGGAGCAGTCAGGGTTTCCTGCCCTGTGGGAAGTCCAAGTTCCTCCCCCATCCATCCAGGTCTAGGAAGGTGAGCATCCAAACAGACTAGGCTCCCACAAAGCCAGTATATGCAGTACAATCAAAACCCAGTGCCATTGTCCTTGGCTTCTCAGTCAGCCCTCCTTGTTAGCCACCTTCAGAGTCTGGTTTGATCACATGCTCCATCAGTCCCAGTTCAGTTGGCCTTGGTGAGCTCCCATTAGATCAGTCCCATTGTCTCGGTGAATGGACACACCCCTCATGGTCCTGACTTTCTTGCTCATGTTCTCCCTCCTGTTCCTCATTTGGACCTTGGGAGCTCAGTCCAGTGTTTCAATGTGGGTCTCTGTCTCTATCTCCATCCAGCGCCAGATGAAGGTTCTATGGTGATATGCAAGATAATGATCAGTGTGGCTATAGTAAAGGGCCAGTTCAGGCCCCCTCTTCTTAGCTGCTCAAGGAGCAAGCTGGGGACATCTCTTTGAACACCTGTGAATGCTCTAGGAGTCCAATCTCTTGCCTATCTTCAAATGGCTTCCCTTAATTATAATATATACTTCCCTGATTCCATATCCACTCTTCCTCCATCCCAACTGTCCCATTCCCCCAAGCTCTCCCCATCCTCCTCTTCTCACTTTTCCCTCCCCATCTCCCCTACTCCCATCCTGCCCCCACCCCAAGCTCTCAATTTTTGCCTGGCAATCTTGTCTACTTCCAATATCCAGGAGGATAACTACATGATTTTCTTTGGGTTCACCTTCCTATCTAGCTTCTCTAGGATCCTGAAATATAAGCTTGATTCTATGGCTAGAATCCACTTATGAGTGAGTACATACCATATTCATCTTTTTGGGTCTGGGTTACCTCACTCAGAATGGTGTTTTCTATTTCCATCTATTTGCATGCAAAATTCAAGATGTCATTGTTTTTTACCGCTGAGTAGTACTCTAATGCGTATATATTCCACACTTTCTTTATCCATTCTTCCATTGAAGGGCATCTAGGTTGTTTCCAGGTTCTGGCTATTACAAATAATGCTGCTATGAATATAGTTGAACAAATGCTTTTGTAGTATAATAGGGCATCTCTTGGATATATTCCCAGGAGTGGTATTGCTGGATCCTGGGGTAGGTTGATCCCGAATTTCCTGAGAAACCTCCACACTGATTTCCAAAGTGGTTGCACAAGTTTGTATTCCCACCAGCAATGGATGAGTGTTCCCCTTATTCCACAACCTCTCCAACAAAGGCTATCATTGGTAATTTTGATTTTAACCATTCTGACAGGTGTAAGATGGTATCTCAAATTTGTTTTGATTTGCATTTCCCTGATGGCTAAGGAGGTTGAGCATGACCTTAAGTGTCTTTTGGCCATTTGAACTTCTTCAGTTGAGAATTCTCTGTTCAGATCAGTACCCCATTTTTTAATTGGGTTAATTAGCATTTTAAAGTCTAGTTTCTTGAGCTCTTTATATATTTTGGAGATCAGACCTTTGTCTGTTGCGGGGTTGGTGAAGTTCTTCTCCCAGTCAGTAGGTTGCCTTTTTGTCTTATTGACAGTGTCCTTTGCTTTACAGAAGCTTCTCAGTTTTAGGGGGTCCCATTTATTCAATGTTGCCCTTATTGTCTTGCTACTGGGGTTATACGTAGGAAATGGTGTCCTGTGACTATATGTTGTAGACTCTTTCCCACTTTCTCTTCTATCAGGTTCAGTGTGTTCAGATTGATATTGAGATTTTTAATACAACTGGACTTGAGTTTTGTGCATGGTGATAGATAAGGATCTAACTGAGAAAGCATTTGATTTTTGGATGGGCTCTGTTTGATGGCAGGAAGTAAGAGTGCCATGGCTCCTTTAACAGAGTTCTTCTGGATTCAGTGGTAGCAAAAAACAACAAAAAAATAAAACAAAATAAAAACAAAACACAACAAAACAAAACAACCTACGTGGTTTGAAATGGCGCCTTCTTGGTTCATGTTGCCAGCATGAACTCTGGCTCTGTCAAGAGGCCAAGCACTTCAGTGGAGTTTGTAGGCAGTGTTTCAAATTACTTAGTGGCAGCATGGGCCAACTGATTACCAGAGTTGAGGTGATGAGTATGTCTCCAACCTGGCAGTCTCAGAGGCTGTGAACAGACCTCCGCCATGTTGGACTGGTCTGAGTCAAAAAACAAAGCAGCCTTAGTCCTAGTCATACCACTTTGCATTTTCAAAGTAGTCCTGGTCAGAAAAAGATTACAGGCACACAATAAAAACAGATTCAGATGAAAAAGACCTCTAAATGGGTTACAGTGTTGGTTAAATATAGGTAGGCTTGAGAGACAGAGGAAAAGGAATATAGACAATTATAAAAGTAAGTAAATGGTTGTAAATAATTGAACAATGTCTTTAAAAAGACAGAGTACAGATAGTCATAGGTTGAAGTACAAAAATAAGCCACATAATGCTGAAACACAGAGAGTCTGGATTACATATATTATTGTGTTTTCTTTGAATATTTTGACTGTAAATGAGTTAAGTACAAAGAGACATTTCATTGTACAGGCTGCTAAGCTAAGCCAACATATATGTTTTAAAGGTTTCTTGACTTCAGAATTTGGGTCTAAGGATTTGTTGCTTTGGAAAAGAGCTCCTACTTCTGTTTCTATAGAAGATGTGAACCTGTGGATTCCTGCCAGATGAATGTGGTTTGATGGACCAAGACCACCTGAGAAGTCTCCATGAAAATCCCCACAAAATACTTTGTCCAACAAAAAGCGGGAAGCAGTTTAGAATGAACTATGCCCAAATTCCCAAATATTGTTTATAAATGTTTGTTTACATTAAAAGAGTGATATGCTATAGAGATTTGCATTCATCTGGAGCTTGTTCTATTGATACAAATTTTAGGTCAGTTTTGTTATATGTATATTTCTGCTCTTCATTAAGATACTGTGTTTTGCATCTCATTAAAATATAATGTATATTTAGGAAATATAGGTTAATAGATAATCATCTATAATAGTCAAGCTTCTAGTCATGTTAGGTTTTCTAGATATATGGAGATATATTTCAGATAGATATGCATTCTTCAAATCTTTCAGAGGTGTTCAGAATATAGCATTTAAAATGTTCTAAAAATTTAGATTTTTCATGACACTGAGACACATCTGCTCCTGGCAGCATCAATTACTTCAAGAGAAATTGGGCATTGAAGAGGTTCCATATGGAGTTTGTTAGTCATTTGGGCAAGAAACTGCTCTTGCCTGAACTGCTTGATGTTGTGCCATAAGGACTGGACTTATAGGACCCACAGAAAAATGACTGTTGAACTTGCCTAAAGGTGTAACAGTCCTTCAGGGTTCCTACTTCATGAAAGAGTCTGCCACACATTCTGTAGGACACCAATATAGGCAGCACTGTCTTTAAAATTTCCTGTTTCAAGGAAAAGTCTGCAGGATATTTTGGACCTGTGGGCTGAAGATGGGTGCCCCAATGTTACAAAAGATCTTTGGGTGACTGTCCAGGTAACAAGATGTCTCTGGCAATTCTAGAGTTTTGGAAGTTGCTTGCAATGCACTTCTTTTTAACTTAGGTAATATTATTTCCTTCTGGAGTCTTTGATGGAGTTGAAGACTAGATAGTTACAATTATAGTTTTCCTTATGATAAAAGATAAAGTAGATATAAATATTGTAACTGTAATTCTTGCTTGATACCTGTTTTGTTATATGTAATTTTACTATGTTAAAGTTAAACCTTTCCTTTTATTTAAACAGAAAAGAATAAGTGGTGTGGGAAGTCCTTCTGTATATGTGTTGCTTCTATTGGTAAATAAAGAAGCTGTTTTTGGCTTCTTTAATATATGGCTTAACTTAATATATCCATGCTGGAATGAATATATATATATATATATATATATATATATATATATATATATATATATATAGAGAGAGAGAGAGAGAGAGAGAGAGAGAGAGAGAGAGTAAGAAGAGTCAATGAGAAGCCATATAGCAGCCACCAAAGACAGACACGTCCTCTGGAGTCCACCAAAACTTTGCTGGTAGGCCAAAACCTTGTGATGATGCACAGATTAATGGAGATGGGTTAGTTTAGGATATAAGAGCTAGGTAAAAATATGAGTAACTATTGGACAAACATTATTGCAAATAATATAGTTTCTGTGTGATTATTTCATGTCAGGGTGTTTGAGAAATGAATAAGTAGCCTCCCCCAACAATAGAAGAAAATGACAATGCCATGGGAAAGGGACTTGAGATAAGGAAAGGGGTTTGGCAAGGTGGGAGGGAGATGAAATAGAGTGGAGAGCATGCAAAGCTATATATGTATAAAATTGATAAAGAGCAAACCTAATTAAAAACAAACAGTTGTACAATCATTTTAAAAAGACAAAATTAATTTCACTATTTCTTGGACATACATTCAGAAAAAGAATTTAAGTATTTTGGTTGAATTTATCATTGAGTTTTTTGATAGCTAATAGTATGTAATTAATTGATATCCATAACTGCATATAAATGCAGGTCTATGTCATAATTCCAGATGAAATAAAAAGCCATTTGCAAATTTATGTCTCTTGATGTTTACATGATAAAAAATTGTAAAAAAATAAAAGAAATGGTTTTAGTGGTCCTTCTCCATCCTTTTCTGAACAAACACTATGTTATGCCATTTAATTCAAATGCCAGATGCTCAATTAGCATCTGTATAAATATTTCCAGCCTATAGCATGGAGCTATTTCATGTTCATTTAATTCTGTTCAAAGGTTAATTCCTTCTTTGCTGTTTGTTCAATGGTAACAGGTAATAAGTAGTGAATTTTTCCATAATTATTATTATCAAGAAAATTATTACATTTATCAAAAGCAGCACAGCCACGATTTTCATCTTGTCCTAAGGACTTACTGCAAAATTTCATTGTAAATCTCTGGATAACTTCAGATACACATTTTCTAGGTGTCAGAATGTAGCAATAAATATGAACAATTTACCAAATCATCTTAAAATGGCTTGAAAATCAAGATAAAAGAGAAATACCCATTATTCAAAGGAATCCTGCTTGAAAGGTTATTTTTTTAAATTCAGGAACTTCAGGAGACTATTAACTGAAGATTTATCATAAAGTCTCTCTAGCAAGTCTGTCAATAAAACCTGAAATCCAATTCCAAAAGACTGTAAAGATAAGGTTATCTATTATATGCCACGAGTTTGAAAGGTTATTTTTCACTGGGAAACAAAGCTGCATATTAATATGATGTACCCTACCCTGTTTTTACCTCTTCTATTTGGGGAGAATTTTTGTTGAACCATGTAAAATGAATTCCTATCTCATATGCATATCTAGTAAAAAAAAATTGGGGGGAGAAGTCTTTGGATTAAGACATCCTACATGCTATGCTGTGGCAGGTTGCTGTGGCAGTATCTTGTTCTGCTTTCTAACATAGGTTATCAGTTGGTCTATGTGACTTCTTTGCCAGTATGCAGCAAGGATAAGACTTGACAGTTATCTGTCCTTTATGCCTTGTTCTTTATTTATGTCTCAAGTAGGCTTATGTGAGACTGGTCTAGTCTTTCACACCAAGAAAACTCACAAATATCTGTGAGACAACTCACCAGACCCTCTGAAGACATAATATTCAGGAGACCATTTCCACATGAGTGATACTGAGGAAAACCAATGCAGTTATTTACTTAACCATAGAATTATTATATCATGATAATTTGTTGCTATAATCCAAAATTTGGCATTGATTTATCTCCTGGATTACTTTAACTGCCAACTTCACACAGCCTAGAGTCATCCAACAGAGAAGCTTCAATTGAGAGTTGACCAGAAAATAGGCCAGAAGTCATGTCTGTGGAAATCATCTTTAATATTAATTGATGGAGAAGAGCCCAGGCCGCTGTGGGCATCATCATTCCCTTGGCAGGTGATATAATCCTGAGCCAAACATGATTCTGTAGGTAAGCTAGCGAGCAGTGATCTTTCCTTGGCTGTAAGTTTCTGAGTTTGAGGTAATGATGGATGGAGTAGCAAGCAGGCCTACCTTCAAATTCTTGCTTTAGTTTCTGCCCTGACTTCCTTCAATGGTAGACTGTAAATGGAAGCTGAAGTAAACTTTTTCTTTTCCTAAGTATCTTTGGTCATGGAATTTGCCATAGCAACAGGGTAAATCTAGAGCAATTTGTTAGGCAGCAGTCAATATGAATACAGAACTTGTCTTTCATTTAGGTAATATATAGCACTTCTATAAGACTAATTATTTTCAGGTTAAGTAATAGCTGGTAACATCAAAAGATTCTGGATTCAGGGATAAGCCTGTTACAAACCCTTTTCAGCATAAAATTAGTTCCTTATGTGGATGCCATTTTGGCAAACTATGGGGTGCATATGGTTTTATATGGTCAGTTTGGTCAAAATATTCCCAATAAGAGAGGTAAATTGAGTTTTCCTCTCATTGCAAAAGAAAATTATACAATGTACTCAACATGGGGTTCAATTTACCATTCATTTTAAATGAATTTAGTAACCATAAAATTAAGTCACCTCTTTGACTAATAATCTAATAATCTAAATAATCAGTTAATTAAAGAAAATTTGAATTAATGATAGAAGGAGCTCTCTCTTTCTCTCTCTCTCTCTGAGAGTGTGTGTGTGTGAGTGTGTGTGTGTGTTTGTGTGTAACTGAGAGCAAGGGTTGACTTTGAGCTCTATGTTATATATAATGAACAGCTGAGTTCAAAAGATTTTATGCTTACCACCTGCAAAGCTGTCAAGTCTGAAGTGAAGCACAGATGACTACGGTTACAGGCATGGACTGATATTCAAAACCTTATTTAGTGCAATGATTGTTCTTTTCTTTTTTGGTTTTTCAAGACAGAGTTTCTCTGTGGCTTTGGAGCCTGTCCTGGAACTAGCTCTTGTAGACCAGGCTGGCCTCGAACTCACAGAGATCCATCTGCCTCTGCCTCCCCAGTGCTGGGATTAAAGGCGTGTGCCACCACCGCCCGGCTACAATGATTGTTCTTATGGTGGTGAAATACTTTATAGCAGACTCATAATACAGTTAACACTTCTGGTTAGGTAGGGGTAAAGGTCTAGTTGTCCTTGGGTTGCTATAGATGTGATTTATATATTTTAGCACATTGGAGACACTCCCTGATATTTCTGTGTCTATTCACTCACAAAAATCCCCATGGAAATGTAAAAACTTGCACTTTCCAATATGGCAATGAGGGTCACACTCAGTGATTCCTAGGATGCTCTCTGTTCTAGGGACCAACAGAAGACATGCAGTGCCAGGTGGGCACAAGGGCTCAGTCATTCATGTGGATAAAATTCCCCAGGTGAAAAATTCAAGTTATGAGAAGAAGCAGAGGGTTCCAGAGTTCTTTTCAAATTTTTACAGACTGGAGAAGATAACATATTAAATGTAAAACTCTAATAGATGTGATGCATCACTCTTTTCTTGGATTCATTTTCTTCTTCTGTCTCTCTTTTCTTATCTTCTCTCATGGAGAGTCTCTCTGGTCCATATAGACCATGCTTTAGGGCACACCATCTACACTTGGCCTTTCCCTGCTTTGATGTTCCTATTTTCTCCCATTCTTCCCACCCTTGCATTTGTATCTGCTTTATGAGACCATGGATGCTTACCAAAGCACTTTAGACTCCCTTTTCCTCAGCAATTTTCCTGTATTTTTGAGGGGGTTGTGAGAGTTTCTTCTTTGGAAAATACAGCCATCTTTAAGATAAACAAAAATATACCACAGAATCAGGCTTTATCTTCCTTTACTACTAAGGTGGGTGGTTTAACTTCAAAGTGTCTCATTAATCATAAAGAAGATGAGAAAAGGTTAAATGTGACAAGAAACTTCATAATAAATATACAAGAATGACTTCATATTTACATTTGTGAATTTATATCTCACCTCTATTGATATTGGTATGAATAATTTGCATTGGTATAAATCTTGGCTTATTGATACAAGTTCAAGTCAATTTCGGGGCATAAGCTAGCCAGGCGGCCGGGAGCCAGGTGGGAAAGCAGCCCGCTGCTCATCACTACATCTATTTATCAGTCACTAGGCCTTTCATTTATCTGTTTATCAATCTCCCTTTTTATGTTTCTTCTACTTACCACCTACCTATCAATCAGTTAGCTATCTGCCTATCTACTCTCTATCCTCTTTATAGGCATGAATCCATTTTTCTTTAACTTTTCATCTATCAACTATTTATCATCTATCTTATAATTTTATTATCTGTCCTTTATTCCTCTATCATGTATTTATCTCTACAGCACCTGTACAGCTCTATCAGCTACTTATCCATTACTTTTCATTTATGTATGTATGTATCTTGATTTTTGTCTTCTGTCTATCCATGAATTATATTTTAAATTATTGTTTTATTTTCTGTGTATGAGTTTGTTTGCCTGAATGTCTGTGTGTGTACCATCTTTGCACTTGGTACCCTTGAAGGTTAGAAGAGGGCATCAGATCCCCTGGAACTTGATGATTTGGATAAAAGTGCTGAATACTGAACCATTGAGACATATCTACAGACCCCACAAATTATATTTTTGAAAAGAATATGTTTTTCTGACTTTATGTACCCAGATTTTGACTTGACAGGATTTATGGATGTTCACATACACTTGTTATTAGGGGTGTGTGCACATGTTTATGTGTGGAATGGATGGAGAAGCCAGAGGTGAACATCAGGACTTTCCTGGACTACCTGCACCTTTGTTTTCTGAGATAGGGTCTCTCATTGAACCTGAAGCTCATCAACTTGAGGCTGGGATAGCTAGTCAATGACTGTAGTGATCTGCTTGTCACTGCCCCTGCCCCTATTTCTGGGGTTGCAGGCACACGACTCTACACTCAGCTTTTTATATGGAAGATAGGGATCCCAACACGGGTCCTCATGCTTTGTTGGGGCAGCTGGCCCAATCCCTGCGTTCAGGGGCGTGGCTGCTCCAGCGGGGTAGCATTCCCCTTAAATAGGATTGGGGAGCCGGAAGGCGGCTCATTCGTTTGCGCTGCCCCGCGCTCACCTTCGACTCCACTGGACCCTTGGTTCTGTAAGTTCCCTTATCTCCCCTTGTATTAAAATTAAATAATTATAAAAGGACTATTTTTGGTTATTTCCAATCTTCGCCGCATCAATGCTTGGTTGGAAGGCACTTTGCCAAGTGAGCCATCTTCCCAGTCAGTTTTGTAAGATTTAACATATGGTATTTTTATTTAAAATGTCCACTAAATATCAAAGGTAACTTGTACATATACAACTAAGATGATTTTACTAACTTATTAGAACATTCAGTATCCTTATAGAATATATATTAATATATATAATAGACATTCACACATACATACATATATACACACATATATAATTGTTTTTTTCTGTGTAAGTTAAATAACTTACTGATGATCACCAAACTAGTGAAAGGAGGATTGAGCCCTGGTTTCTTGTTTGCTACATTGCCTTCCATGTAATATGGTCTAGCATGTTATCTAATGATAAAATATTATACATATCAAAAATAAAACTCAGCAATTAATGTGAATTTTCCAAGTGGAGTCCTGAACAAAGCTAATCAAGACTGGTGTCTAGATTTTATCATGAAGAATTCTATCACTGCCTATCAGGAATTGGGAGTATGCAGGCATTTTTTTCCATGTCTGTGTGACCCAATTCAGAGGTGCCTCTGGAAGACATTTGAGAAGTTTCCTTGAGAATGGGTGTGTGTTGTTTCTAGTTATTAAGTAAGTACCTCATTTTGAGAAAGATATTGGTAACTATGCCTCTTTTGGAAAAAAGTGGATGTATTTTCACAGTTCAGATGCTAATGTATATTCTTCTCATGGCTCCTTATAAGATAAAAATTAATTTCACTAAGAGTGCACATGTTTCTATGCTGCTCTTTCTTAATTAAGTTGATTAGAGTCCTAGTTGGACCATTATGTCAAGGTTTGCCATGCTCAAGACAAAATGTGAACAGGCAGGCAATTCATTTGAATGACTATAATATGTGTTTGGAATACCTAGGACAATAGGTCTCTTTTAATCTTTGGTTAATAAGTCATCTTAATTACAACTCAGGTAAGGACCTTGACAACATTTCATACTTTACACTAAGGAAACCATTATTTTCATACCCTCCCTTGACAAGTTGTAGAAGTGTTAGATGTTTTGGGAAAGATTTGCTTTCCAATGTTAAATTTTTATTTATGTATTCTTTATCCTTTATATTTTTATTGAATTCTTATTATGTGACTTTTTATTAAAGTACAATATAGCTGAACAACTCCGCATAAATAGATGATTATAAATTTTCATAAACATGAATATACATTTAAAGTAATGTTCCAATCAAGAAGAATATCTAATATTTCAAATCTATATTTTTGTACTTTCCTGATTTCTTTAACTCTAGAGCATTTTAATTATATTTTTCATTATCCAAATAAAACAATCTAAATATAACTTGATCACACTTTTCCCCTCCCCCAAGTTCCCCAGATTCTCTCCTCGCCACCCAATCAACACCAAGCTGTCTCTCAAGAAACAAAAACCCAACTTCACAACAAAACCAAGAAAAACATCTTCCTCAAAAGCCTCACCAAACTGCAACCAAACAAAAGCCCATAAAAGTACTGTGAAGTCTATCATATGCTGGTCTACATCTTCTGAAGTTAAGGCCTGCACTGCAATAGTTGACTTACCTTTTCCCTCTTCTAGTTGGTACAAGTGGCAACTCAATTGTTAACCCTCCATTTTAATTTTTGTTTTTATTTATTCTTTGAGAATTTTATGCTGGTATATACATCTATCCTTAACTTCTTCCTTTCCAATGACCCCGAAACCATCCCATTGCATCTCCCTTCAAGCTTCATGCTTTCATTTCATACATTTTAATTAGTGAATTTACTCTTTAACTCACTAAGTCTAATCAGCTCACTAATGCTTCACTTATGTGCATAGATATGGTATCATCCACCAGGGCATAGAGTCATTTATTGGGGCATGGGGTCATTCACTGGTCAATGATGTCTTCCATTCTGTCATGGTATCATTCACTGGGGCTTGGAATCATCCACCAAGGCATGAGGTTATCCAATATAGCATAGAGTATATTTAACTGGATTCCTCTCTTCTTTCAGTTCCAGGGGCTTTAATATTTATCTCACAGGACAAATACAACCCATTTCTTCTTTTTGTAAGCAAAGTTTTATCAAAACTCATTGCCTTTGCTTATTTGCCTGTAATCTGTGGCTCATTATTTCTTCTAGATTGGCAAAGGTGAGGAATCTTGACCAAGGCTAAAAAGCCCACAAACTCTAAGGTGCTTGCTATCTAGAACTCTACAGAAAAATGAAGTTATCAGTTATTTTAAATGATGTCTGAAAGGGTATGTGATCATACTTCCAAGTAGGAAAAAGGAAAATATCTTTGGAAGATGACATTATTATCAATGGCCTTTATAAGATTTAATGCTTAATGGTTTTCAATTTTGTTTTATTGACCTATTTTTGAGAATTTCCATTCCACATTCTATCATCTCCAAAATCTCTCCCAGAATATCTATACTCTATCCTCTCAATTTCATATCATATTTATTTCTTTATAACCCAATTATCATTCTCCAAATGCAGATGGCTATGTCTCAATCCTCTGGAACACAGGCAACTTACTAGAGATCATACCTTAAAGGGGAACTGACTGTCCCTACTCAAGAAGCTGCTGTTTGCCAAAGCCCTTGGATATGGGTAGAGTCTCATAAGTCCCATTCCTATCCATGCCTACTGGCTTGATCTTGTACAGGTCTTATGTAGGCTGTGAATTCATGAGTAGAATCATCTTGACCTATTTTTTTGTCTCCATTCTGCTCATCCTGCTTCCTCCCGACTTGGCTGGTGACTCCACCTTCCTTCTTCCTATAGCTCTTTCACTGCCTGGAAGTCCACCTGTACCTCATGCCTAAATATTGGTCATTCAGCTTTTTATTATACCAATCACAACAATACATCTCACACAGTGTACAAATATCCCACAATAAGAAGCTTCTCTGATGAAATGTGACAGCTGCACTAATCTGTTGATACAAAGACTGAATTTTATTGTAGGAAAAAAATTCTCTCTACATCCTGTTAATCCATAGTCAGGCTTCCAATTGCTTTGCAGAGAGTTGAGTTATGTGGTAGAACTACTTCTAAACCTTGAGTCTTTCAAAATGTACTTGCTAAGGTGGAAGTTTGTAAAAATACAGAAATGCTGAGGAAGTCTACTATGTGTGCTTGACAGCACAGTGGATAGTTCTAATTGGTACTTCTTTTTTTTTAAATAAGAGATCACTGGTGCTCTGGTGTAAGATGAAGCAGCTTGCTAAACTGTCTATGGAGAGTTGATGTAGGTGTGTCTTCTATCTATCTGATGATTTCATTGGTTAATTAATAAAGAAACTGCTTGGCCTAATAGGTTAGAACATAGGTGGGTGGAGTAGACAGAACAGGAAGAAGGAAGTGAGGTAGATGGCTCAGACAATTGCCCCACCTCTCCTCTCTGGCGCAGACTGCTGTGCCTCTCCTCAGGCAGACAGATGCGATGAAGCCAGCTGCCAGGTCAGACATGCTGAATCTTTCTGGGTAAGACACCACTCGTGGTGTTACATAGATTATTAGATATGGGTTAAAGCAAGAGATGTGAGAATTAGCTAATAAGAGGCTGGAACTAATTGGCCAAGCAGTGGTTAAATGAATACAGTTTGTGTGTTGTTATTTCGCGTGTAAAGCTAGCCGTGCAGGAGCCGGGTGGGGGAACACAGCCCGTTGCCTCCTCACTACAAAGAGTATCTCTTCTTCATATCATTCATACTTGTATAGTTGCATAATAAGCACTAAGTCTCCACATCTTGCCATATTGCTCTTAAATTTTTCTGGTTTCTACACACCATTCATTACTTGCATATATTAGAATGGAGATTTTCATAGTCATCATTTTCAGTGGGGGCTCTTCTCTTGAAATGATGTCTTTTATGCAAAGACATCCATTAAGAACTATAAAATGGAGATGATTCGGTTAGAAAAAGGAAGAGAGGCAGAAACCCAGGATGCTCTTAACTCCTTTCTTTATTTTTTGGTGTTCTCTAATCTACTTCTGCAGATACCTAGCATTTCAAGAAGCACGATTTCAAAAATCAATAATTACAAAAAAGTATCTCTGGTGACACTGCATATCTCTTAGATGTCACTAATTATTCTTACTGAATAGAACATTCATATGGCTCGCATGAGAAAAGAGCTGTCAAGACATTCTGTGACAAGGTAAGTCACAGAAAAGTTCTGTTGATAAGAGTCAACATTCTCATAATGAGAAGTTTTTTTTTCTACTTTCTCTGGTGCCCTGGAAATAGTTTAAAAAAAAACCCAGAATCATTGTGGAAGAGCTATCAAAGAAGAAATAAAGAAAAGAAAAACTGGAAGAGTTTGGTAGCTAGGCCACTGACCTGCATTAATTTCACCCATACCTTCACCACTGATAAGTAAGTCAATAAATTATTACTTTCCTTGCATACTAGTTTGAAAATTCTTTCTGGTAGGTCCCTTCTAAAGGAGAAAAGATAAACCAGTTCACCCTCAATTCATGCCTCATGAGCTTGGGAAGTATAGACACAAACTTTTCAGGATATTTCAGCAAATTCAAGCCGTACTATATTCCTTTTAGACCTTGAAGTAACTTGAGTGCATAGTGTCGGTACTCATTGTCAAAGAATAGCCATAAATGTATGAACTTCTCAATCTAAAACCCTTTAGACTCCCATTCAGCCCTCAATATCCAGGGAGCTACATATGTGTTTGGTACATAAATTATCCCTGTATCTGTGTAAGCAGCTTACGAACATATGGATTACTTAGGAGCTGCAGTTGAATCTTCTCAAGCTATGTTTGCAGTTCTTTATATGTGACCACATTTTCACAATGGGCAGAAGGAACCTTCTGTTATACGTGTGTTGTTGAAACCTCAAGAAAAGATTCAACAAATCTCTAGCAACCTCCAGTGCCTTGAATAGCCTTGAGTTTCAGGTTTCTCAGCAGAAGTTTTCCTAGTGTATCGCCAAGACTCTAATTTGGATATCAGTTATTTATGGGAATTAACATGGAGAGATGGAACAGCAGGTCTGTGTGGGATGCTGGCAAGTCAGAGACTAAAAATGAGTGACGTGTGTTGTAATGAGGTGCATACATCTGAGACAGAGGGTGGTAGAGGCAGAGGGGGAGACGAGAAGAACATAATATGATTTGGTTTATTTAAAGGCATTGAAAGAAAAATACATCACTCAAATGCACTCAGGTGAAGGTCTCCTCTTTATTTTTATCTACGTGCCTTTATAGTCAAAAAAGACACAATGAAGGCAATGAGGCAACATACCATATTTAAAGGAAGAAAATGAGTATTTCCCTGTCACTGCGACTGTGTGTTTCCATTTTCTCTAAGTTAATTCAGCTGTGTCTTCCTTGTTCAGATGGGTCTGGAGAGCACAACAGTGTACAGACAGGGTAGTTTCTCAGTGAGGTGAGCCCTTTCCTACCATCAGCACACCATAAAGCCAGACTTAGTGGTGAATGCTTGGAATCTCAGGACTTTGTGGAGAAAGGAAGGGAGGATATCTGAAGTTCAAAGTGGTCATTGCCTACAAAATGAATTTGATATCAGTGTTGATGACATGAGACCCTGTTTTAAAAACAAGCAAACAGACAGATAGGCAATCAAATAGACAGGCAATGAATACCTCACCACTGTTGTGATTCAGAAGTAAGAAAGCTGAACATTATAGGTTTTATTTTGCTGTAAACCTGGACACCCTGCTATGGTGTACTTGTTACTTATGGGCAATTTACAAGAGATGTTAAGTTCTAATCAGTTGAAAAATTAGAAGCAAATGGCAGGTCTTTATAAATAGCATACCATGGTAACTATGCTGGAATTATCTAATTCATTAAGTGTGATGCACAAAGAGGACAAATCTGCTCTTTAATTAGCTAATAACATGAAGTTCTCGAGTGGGTGGCCAATAAACCTCTCAGGTTGATTGCTTCATGTTGTGTGTGTAACGACATGTTGTGTGTGTGGCAGGGTGGTGGAGCTCTTGCTGAGCTGAACTGGGGCTTCTCTTTTCTTTTGAGAAGACTGTGTATTTATACCCATGGAACTGTGCTGCTCTCAACTTTGGTCAGAGAAGATTATTTTTGCAGTGAATAGCAGTCTATGAAGAGATTTATAACTGGTTAATAGTCTGAGTATGACAGACTGTGAGTATTCAACCCAAACGTGACCTCTTTGTCAACCTCTTCCTCCTGTTTCTGCACCTTCCACCAAGGTCCAGGGAACAGTACTCAAGAGGAAGAGGAAACAGCATGAGAGACTGTGTATGGAGAGAAATACTGAGAATGCTGTCCTCCAGTCACGGCACGGCTATTGCTTTTGGGAACTCATGGCAGCTGTGATTGTCTGCACACCATCAAGACAGCTATAGTTCAAGTGTGTAGACGTGTAGAGTGTGTGATTTCCAGGCTTCATCTCTTCATAAGGATTGGTTGGTTGTTGCCAGATCCCTCGGGAGGGAGAACCATTCTTTGGGTTTGTGGCAATTGGAAGATTTCTTATGCTCCAGTGGATGGCCTCATACCCATGCCTGTAAATGTCAGCACTAAGTTGTCTTAGCCAACTATTCAAAAGCAAAAGAAGAGATATGAAATACAGAGGTGGATAAGTGTAGGGAGATCCAGGGGAAGTTGGAGGGCGAGATTGGGATGAATGTGATCATATCTCATTGTATACATGTATGAAATTCTCATATAATAAAAATAAAATGAACAAAAGACTGATGTGTTCTCAAGGAACTTTCCCTCAAGTGTATCTCTAAAAACGAAGTGATGAAGGCTATGTGAGAATGACACACTTGTAACAGGTGGATGCACGCTGGACCACTTACCTCAGTGATGCTGGAATGATACTCTAGTCTGAAAACTCACGAATTGAGAAGACTGAAGTGAACAACTGTCCTTCTCTAGCTGTATTCTTGGTGGCTTAGGAATGACAGAAAGACGTCTTTGGCTGAGGATGCGGATCAGTTTGCAAAGTGTAGCACAAGTGTGAGGATCCTAGCTACATTGCAAGAAACAGGGTCAACAAAAATACAAGCCTTGATATGAAGGCACACACTTGTAATTGCAGTGCCTGAGAGGGGAGCTGGAGACAGGAAAATCCCTGATGTTTGCTTATCACCCAGCCTAGACAAACTGGAAAGTTTTAGGCCAAATAAGAGTCTCCCAACTCAAGATACAAAGTGAACAGATCCTTGGGATGCTATCCTCTGGCCTCTAAATACGTGTGCATATGTACACAAATGCATAGCTGCACACAAATGTGCAGAGGGAGAGAGAAAGAGTATGCTCAAGTGTGAACACTTCTGTGATGTGGGAGGGTCTTCTGTTTGAGTTGATTTCATTGGTTAATACAGAAACTGCCTGGCTCATTTGATTGGCCAGCCCTTAGGTGGGCGGAGTAGACAGAACAGGAAAAAGGAAGTGAGGTAGGTGGCTCAGTCAGATGACACGCCTCTCCTAAGTGAAATAAATCGCCATGCCTCTGCTCTCTGAGCCAGACTGCCCTGCCTCTCCTCAGGGAGAGAGATGCGATGGAGCCAGCCACCAGTTCAGACATGCTGAATCTTTCCCGGTAAGACACCATTCGTGGTGTTACAAAGATTACTAGATATGGGTTAAAGCAAGAGATGTGAGAATTAGCTAATAAGAGGCTGGAACTAATGAGCCAGGCAGTATCTAAAAGAATACAATTTGTGTGTTGTTATTTTGGGTATAAAGCTAACCATGTGGGAGCCGGGCCGGATGAAAAGCAGGCTTGCCCGAAGCTTCACTACACTTGTATAGAGGCACAAGCACACACACACACACACACACACACACACACAAACACATACACACTCAAATACCCACATACACTGTAGAAAGACTTCTCTCCCGATGCCTGCCATGGCCATAATGTTTACTTACAAGTCAACTGGAATAAGTCAGTTGTCCTAGCTGTGTTGCGAACAAAGGAAGTGGAGCATGGATTGATTCACAATTGTTCCTAGTTTTATAATTACAAAATGACACAGCAGCATTTGAGCTCAAGCAGTCTGGAAAGTCTGCATGTTTCGCTAATGTGTCATGGTTCTCATACTTTAGTCTATGTTCACTTTACCTGGGGATTTCAATAATATGCATATTTCCTCTCTCTCTCTTCCTCCCTCCTCCTTCCCTTTCTCTCTGTGTGTCTCTGTCTCTGTTTCTGGTTCTCTCTATGCCTCTTTGTCTCTCTGGGTCTGTGTCTCTTTGTCTCTTTCTGTCTGTCTGTTTTCGTGTGTGTGTGTGTGTGTGTGTTTGTGCAGAGATGATTGAATGCATGTGGAGATCAGATGCATCCTTTAGTGTTCTTACACACATACTATCAATGATTTGCTTTGAGACAAAGCTTCTTCACTGTTCTGGAGCTCACAAATTTGTCTAGACTGACTGTACCATATTTAGTTATATTTTCTTTATGTAGACTTTTAGGGACTGAACTCTGGTCCTCATGCTTATGAATCAGATACACTAGGGACAGCACCATATGCCTGGCAAATAAAAATATTTTTAAATTGCTCTGAAGTAGGTATCAGATAAAAAAATCTCTAACAACTATGTAGAGTAAATGCTTCTGGAGCCTGAGTGTACTAAGGATGACCAACACTTCAGAGTCTGTACTGAAGGAACGGAGGAAATCTTGGACATTCTTACCCATTCTTCTACAATTATCAGGATTAGATTTCCTCTTAGCCTGTGCTGCTCAAGTTTAGTGAGCCTAACTCCCCATAATTCAGTTCCCACCTCTTCCTTCCTCTTGCCTCATGCTTGGCAGAATCAGTATAAGGACATGTGGGAACATGCCCTGTTGACTAGGGCATATTATTCAGGTCCACTTCCTGCTCAATGGCTCCATCTATGATGGGGAAAGTGATTCATGAAGAGCTGCAGAGGGGCAGCTAATAAAAGCCAATCTGAGATCCTTATTTCAGAGTGCACGAAGCAGAGCTGTCTGACGGTTTTCAGTAATCTGTCTCCAGCAATTCTCCAGAAAGTTCTACTACCTAACATTTTTTGGTACATTTCTGGGGTGTGGGTAGGCTGGGAAGATGTTTAAAAGGACATGGAAGGCTTTATGCTAGCAATGCCAAAAATCTTGACACACGGTTTCCACTCTGATGTGAATAACTTTATGGATATAGGACCCTGGCTGGAAATAGGTGTTGCCTGGTCCATCAGTGCATGAGAAGACCTGTATAAATATGGCCTTCAGAAACTCTTTTTGGGAAAGTTTTCGTGCAGAAGGTACTGTGCTGTCAGTTTTATATGACTTTAACAGACAATGCTTTGTTCTGTCCTTTAAATATGAGGCATCTAAGGGCTACAGAGTAAGCGACTTGTTTGACAGTGCCTTAGTGTCAACCAAGGATATATGGCTGAGCAATAATTCAAGGTGTCTGCATTCCTTCCTTGCTATAACTGTTATGTTTATGATGCCTAGGACTGTGCTTTTAAAATACTATTATTAAAATTAGTATTAGTATTATTAATTGTTATCATCAAAATCATCAACATCATGTTTTGCTTTTTGAGAGAAGGTCTCATTCTGTGGCTAAGGATGACCTAAAACTCATAATCTTTTTGTCTCAGCCTCCTGAGTTCTAAAATGATGGGTAACAGATATAAGCCACCTCACAAAGTTTTATGTGTGCTTGTGTGTGCACATATTCATATGTATATGACAATATATGGAGGTCAGTTGCTAATGTCAGGTGCCCTCCTTAGTCCATCTCCACATTAATTTTAAGGCAGGCTCTCTGAATATAGAGCTGATTGATTCATCAGAAAGACTGGCCAGTGGGCTACAAGGATATGGCTGGCCAGTGAGCCACAGGGTCTACCTTCCAGGGACACATTACATGCATATGCTATATATAGCACTTGTTTTTTCATATCAATTGCTAACAATATACTCTATAAACTGGACCAGCAGATACGAGAAAGGTGACTGCCAAGCTTTGCCAAGACAAGAAAGGAATAGTCCTTCAAAATATTCTATTTCACAGGAAAGTCTGTCAGATATATTATTTACGAAGGCTAGAGTTGGATGCCTCAACATTGCTGATGGAGTTTAGGTGACAATCCAGGCAGTTTGATGTCCTTGTCATTAGGTAACATTTAATCCTTTTGGGTCTTTGACAGAGTTGAAGACATATAGTCATACTTACAGTTTTTCTTAGTTGTGATAAAAGATAAATTAGATGTGAAACTTTAGATTCATGAAGATAGTATAAATAATTGAATATTTTCTCTAATTTTGTCAAAAACACATGGACTATATATTATAAATCAATTCTTAATAACTGTTTTTATTAAATATAATTTTACAATGATAAAGTTAAAATCTTCTTTTTTGAACATTTTCTTTTTTTTTTCTCATGGTTTATTTTTTTTTATATTTAAAACTTTCCATCTCCTTCCCTCCTCCTCCCCCTCCCTCCCCTCCTTCTCCCCCTTCTCTCCCCTCCTTCTCCCCCTTCCCTCCCCTCCCCTCCACCCATACCTCCCCTCCCTCCCTCTCAAGGCCAAGGAGCCATCAGGGTTCCCCACTCTATGCTAAGACCAAGGTCCTCCCAACTCCCCCCAGGTCCAGGAAGGTGATCGACCAAGCTGAGAAGGCTCCCACAGAGCCCGTCCATGAAGAACAATCAGAGCCCAGAGCCATTGTCCTTTGCTTCTCAGTCAGCCCCCGCTGTTCTTAAGTGTCTTTCAAACATTTCAGATTCCTCTGTTGAGAGTTCTTTGTTTAGGTCTTTACTCCATTTTCATCCTTAGTCATCAGAGAAATATGAATCAAAACAACTCTGAGATTCCATCTTATACCTCTGGTCATGACCAAAAACACTGATGACAACTTATGCTGGAGATGTTGTAGGGAAAAGGGAACACTTCTGCATTGCTTGTGGGAATTCAAGCTGGTACAGCTCCTTTGGATGTCAGTGTTGTGATTTCTCCAAAAATTAGGAAACAACCTTACTCAAGACTCAGTAACACCACTTTTGGGTATATATCCAAAGGATGCTCAATCGTGCCACAAGGTTATGTGTAGTGTGAAGTGGCGGGACTGCGTCCCGCCACCCGGCCACCGGCTAGCTTTACACCCGAAATAATTACACGGAAACTGTATTTTTTTAAAACACTGCCTGGCCCATAGTTTTAGCCTCTTATTGGTTAATTTTTACATCTTCCTTTAACCCATATTTAGTAATCTGGGTAGCACCACGAGGTGTGGTTTACCAGGAGAGATCTTAACCTGCGTCCATCTCGGAGAGGAGCAGCATGGAGACTCACTATGGCGACTGTCTGAAGCGTCTCCCCGACTCTACTTTCTTGTTTCCACAATTTTGTTTTGTCTACTCCACCTACCTAATTTTTTGTCTCTTAAAGGGCCAAGGCAGTTTTCTTTATTAATTAACCAATAAAAAAAACATAGACAGATAACTCTCCTCCATCAGTTATGTGCTCAGCTATGTTCATAGCAGCATTGTTTGTCATAGCCAGAACCTGGAAACAATCTAAATGCCCCTTGATCGAAGAATGGATAAGGAAAATGTGGTACATTTACACACAACAGAAAAAAAATGACATCTTGAATTTTGCAGGAAAATGGATGGAGCTAGAAAACATTATTTTGAGTGAGGTAACCCAGACACAGAAAGACAATTATCACATGTACTCACTCATAGGTGGTTTTTAAACATAAAGCAAAGAAAACCAGTCTATAAACCACAATCCCAGAAAACTTAGACAACGAGGACACTAAGAGAGACTTACATAGATAAAATCTACATGGGAATTAGAAAAAGAAAAGGATCCCCTGTGTAAATTGGGAGCATGGAGACCTTGGGGGAGGTTTGAAGGGGGAGGGAAGAGGCAGGAAGGGGAACAAATAAAAATGTAGAGCTCAATAAAAATCAATAAAAAGAGAAAAAAAAACGTCTTTTTTAACTAGACAATAAGCAGGAAATACTGTGATATATTCTGTTACACCATGTGAATATGGCACTTCCATTGGTTTAATAAACAAGCTGACTGACCAATAGCTAAACAGGATACAGTCAGGTGGGAAAGTCAAATTCAGAATAATAGGATGAGGAAGACAGAGTCAGAAGAGTTGTCAATAGATGCAAAGGGAGCAAGTTGAGAATGCCATACTTAGAGAAAGTACCAAACCATATAGCTAAGCATAGATCAGAATTATGGATTAATTTAAGTGTATAGTTGTCTAGTAACAAACCTGAACTATCAGTCGAGCATTTATAGTTTATATTCAGTCTCTGAGTGGTTATTTGGGACCAGGTGTTTGAAACAAAAAAAAATTGTTTATACATCAGTGGCCAGCCACCCAGTTACACAGCAAGCCATGGATTAAGAAGTAAAGAGTTATAAAGAATAGAGAAAGATAAACGCCCAGAGGCAAAAGATAGACAGGATAATTGGTTAAGAAAAGTTGACAAGAAACAAGTCAAGCTAAGGTCTGGTATTTTTATTAATAATAGGTTCTGTGTGTGAATTATTTGGGATCTAGGTGGTGTCTCCCTCAAAAGCCAAAAGAATTTTTTAAAAAAACAAATAGCTGCACAGATTGGTCTTAAACTCATGGAAATTCTTCTGCCTCAACATCCAAGGTGCTGGGATTACAAGAATACATATCATTTCTTTTTGATAACAGCATCAAGAATTCTTTTTTGGAGATTTTTAAAAATATTCAGTGGCCATTCTGTCATTGACTACTGTCTATGACTACTACTCATTGCTGTACTGCCAGCTCTCAACTGTGATTTACCACACACTGAGCCAGGTGTCTTTGCCTTCTACCCTGGTTCTTCTCAATCTAGCTCTCTACTATTGACACATCAATTTTTTAGTCGATCATATGGGCAGTTCTCTATCTGGGTCTGTCTCAGTTTACTTCATATGACCTCATCTTGGTCTTCTCTTCTTGTCACAAGATTCCCATTTAAAACAAAATTCTTTCATGACCCCCAAAAATTATTCTCAGCTCTCCTGGAAGCCTTCTTTTTTGGTAAAATGGAATCCAGGGGTTCTCAATTTATTCTGCTATAAATAAATGTTATTCATTCTTCTGCTCATTTATACTCAGTTTTTAAATTGCTTGACAGATGCTCTGACACAGGCTCAGCATGTAGAGGAAACAAAACAGAGAAGCAGTGGATTATTCTCCAAACCCCAGCTCCCTATGATGTATGCTGGTTTATGTAAGTTACCGTTCTCTCACAGTCTTTTTATGAATGATTCTTCTTTTATTGATAGCCTTTTAATCAATGGTCCTTCTATTGACCAGCAGCTCTTCTCTCCTGTGATCTCACCCTCACTTCTGGCTTTAATCCTCATCTGGCCCCTTATGATTTTCACACCACACCTTCTTTCCAGACATCTCTTCAGTGCCTTTAATTTAGCATACACAAAGTTGATGTGAATACTGACCTTCTAAATCTGTGCTTCTGTGTTTGCTCTGCAGTCATTGAAGGATGTCACCACACTCCTACTTGGGAATCTGGGTATCACCCTTGCCTATTCTCCTGCTAACCTAGAACAAGTTCTATCAACAAATGCCTCTTTCTATACCACCCACGACATTTCTTCTGCCCTCCTGCAGTCCACCTTCATCCTTGACAGTTGACCTCCTTCTTTCCAGTTTTGTTCAAATTCTTTTTATTTTGTGTTGCACCCAATGTGACCTTTTAATACCAAAACCTAATATCAGATTTTGAAGTAGTTTTGCATTTCTCTCATAAAACTCTGAAGTACATAATAGACCTCTACTATAATGTAACATGTCTTGTATTGATCTGTCCTTGTGAGCCCCCCTTTTTCTTTATTTTCTCTCATATATTGCTGTCTGACCAAAGTTTTCCCTCCCTCCACTCCTTGCAGATGGCTCCCATCTCCTCTCACCCAGATCCATGCCTCTTCTAGTTCTCTTCAAAAAAGAGCCAACTTCCAAGGGATATCAACTGAATATGACCAAACAAGATACAATAAAAATAGGCACAAACCCTCATATCAAGGCTAGGTGAGGTAGCCCAGTAGGAGGAAAAAGGTCCCATGAGCAGGCAAAAGAGTCAGAACACCCCCCCCCACACACACACTGTTAGGGATCCCACAATAAGATCAAGTTAATAGCCATAATATACATGCAGATGACCTAACACTAACCCATGCAGGCTCCATGATTGGTAAGACCTTCTTAGATGCAAAATTACAGCCCTCAAAGATAAATTTGAATTATTGATTACATTCTACCCTCTCACAAGAGTATTTTGCTTTCTAGGGACTGCTCTCCAGGCTCTCTCCTGAACTATTCTTGCTTGATTACACTAATGTTTCTCTGTCTCTGTCCCAGTCCTCCTCCCTGCTCTTATCCCTCTTTCTCTCTCTGCATGTTTCTGAGCGATTACATCCACTTGTGTTGAGATTAGTAACATTCTTGGGTGTAGTTTCTCATCATTACTCCTATCTTGTTTAAAGCAGGGCCTTTTAATTGCCACCATGTATTCTAGGCTAGCTGACTTGAGAGTGTCCAGCAATTCTTGTCTTTGTCTCTTATCTTACCATAGTGGCACTGGAATCACAGACATGTACTACAATGCCTGGATGTATATAAATCGGAGGATTTCATTTTAAGATATCATACTTGGATGAACAAGCTCTTACCCACTGGTCCATCTCTCCAGCCTTAGTGTGCCCTTTCTGATGTACATTTTTTTCTTATCTAAACCTCTTTGACCTCTGTATCATTTGTTCTGTTTATAGATGTCAAAGAAGCTTCTGGGATGGGTTATAAATGCTTACTTATTTACTCTATCTCTGTTCTTGCCAGAATGTTTTTTTGGGTAGAACTCGACTCTTATCTCATGAATACTGCTAAGCATAGTGCCTGTCACACAGTGGGTGCCAATCTACTTGTGCTGAATGGACTAATAAAGGCATGCAGCTTCAGTGAAGCACAGCTGTCCAGAAAGAAGTGCAATTGTTTCTGCTGGATTATTTTAATTAAACACTAGGTGGAAATGCCAGGTACTTAAGGTGGAAATAAAACTCAAGAGTCAATAGGATGACTTTATTATTGGAACCTTATAAACTCTGAAAATCTTTAAAAGCCACAGCTAATAAAAATATTTTGGGATGTTTGCTCATCCTCTATCAGTTTTGAGAACAGGTTATGAGATTCTTTCATCCATCTAATGATTCTTTGGGTTTTCTCAATTTATAAAGAGCTATTCTATTTCTATTAATGCTAGAAAATACACTGTGCACAAATATACCACGTTCTTGCACTGGGGCCTGGGACTTTAGGTGTGTAAATTTACCATTCATGAAATAACAGTCTTAAATTTCATTTCTTTAAGACACACTATCTCATATAATTCCATTAAAAAGAAAGGAAGAGGATTTGCAATTGTACCCAATTCTGAACATTTTATGTTGTATCAACTTTCCCGGTGGATATATAAACAAAAATTCCCTCACCTAGAGAGGATACATAAAACAGATAAAAGTACATTGCCATTATAATCCAATTGGAATACAGGTATGGATCAGGATTTACCTACAGGTGTGTGTGTGTGTGTGTGTGTGTGTGTGTGTGTGATCGTAAAACAGATTTATCACCCTGATGTGGGAGAGTCTTCTGTTTGAGTTGATTTCATTGGCTAATAAAGAAACTGCCTGGCCCATTTGATAGACCGCCCCTTAGGTGGGTGGAGTAGACAGAACAGGAAGAGGAAGTGAGGTAGAAGGATCAGTCAGATGCTACACCTCTCCTAAGTTAGACAGACCGCTGTGCCTCTCCTCAGAGAGAGAAGCCAGACGCGATGAAGCTCCAGCCCAAGATGGATGTACGCTAGAATCTACCTGGTAAGGCACCACTTTGTGGTGCTATACAGATTATTAGATATGGGTTAGTCAAGATGTGAGTAAGAGGCTGGAAGTAATGGGCCAGGCAGTATTTAAAAGAATACAATTTGTGAGTTGTGATTTCGGGGCATAAGCTAGCTGGTGGCTGGGAGCCTGGCGGCGGGAAGCCGGCCCGCAGCCCCTCCACTACAATCACCCCAAAATATCACTCCATCATGAATGCAGGTAACCTTCCAATTCCTGCATGGTCTAACATCTCCTGAAATCACTTATAATGACTGAACTCCCATATGAGAATATATGGCTTTTCATTATTCTGTGTGTTCATGTCTACATTGTTATTAACATAAACATAGTTGACTATCTACTATTCTGCAGAGTTTATTGCCATGGCTATGAAGTGGGCATGTAGAAAAATGTCACACTACAACAACTTCTTTAACAAGTACAAGATTTCAGGAGAGAATACTTATTTTTTTGCAATTCAAAATATCCTCATTAATAAAATGTGATAACAGCTCCCTACCTATGTCACAGAGTAGAGTGAGAAGTCCATGAAAATTATAAAAGTAATGAAGAATAGAACATGTTTCTGTTCACTATAGATTGTATTCTATACCAAAATAAAGGAAAAACATTGAGCATAACATGTCTTTGGGACTGCAATGCCTCATCCAAACTTTATGAGAATACTAATGAAGGTGTTTAATGTACATGTAAAAAACTCTATAAATTATTATTTTCCATTCCTTTTGTGTGCTTTTTGCACATTTTACTAAAGTACAATATCACACACAATTGTGAAAAAATAAATTTATAGATAAATTAATTATTACAAGGTAAATAGCTAATTTCTATTGTTAAAGTGACTGGATTAAGGAATATTTAAGAGGTAAATGAGCTACAGCATTGGGTATGCTTGTGAGGGCATTTCTAAAGAGATATAACTGTAAGGGAATGACTCACCATAAATTTAAGTAACACCATGCAGTGGTATGAGGTCTCAGACTAAGTAAAATTTGAAAAAGGATGAACTGAGCCTAAGCATTTATCTATTTCTACATCCTGACTGTAGGTATAATGTGAGAAGCCCACCAACACCATGCTTTCTCTGCCCTGATAGACATTGTCCCCTCAAAAATGTAACACAAAAGAAATTCTTCCTTTCTTCAGTCACTTTTTTGTTAGGAATCTTCTCACACTAATGATAAAGGTAACTAATATGTAATTTGGTATCAGGAGTGGGGTTGTGTAGCTTGTAGATTAATATATATGATTTGTGGAGGAATGTGGAAAAGCTTAAAGCTGTGAACCGAAAAGATCATGAATCCTAGAATCCGTGATTAATGAGACATTTTAGTGGTAGTCAGAAGTCCAAAATTGAGAGAAATATGGTAGTAGAGGCTTGAATCATAAGATTTCGGAGCAGAACATGCATTCTCTATTGGGAACTGGACTAGAGATCATTCAAGTTACATTATGCCAAAGAATCTTACCGTGGTTTGCTGTCCTAGAAGTGTGAATGAAGTGAGAGCTGAAAACGAAAGATGGCATGGCATTCAAGCTATAGCATGTTTATTGTTCATTGCTTTTATGTAAATTACAGTCAGAGAGCAAGAAGCACAGCAGAAAATTAGAAAACGAAACCATGCGATTCAGTGAGGATAGGGCTATATGCAAGTTCAAAATTTTAGATAGGAACATAGAGAAAAGCAACTGTAATTAACAGGATTGGTGCAATTAAAAAGAGTTCTTAAATTATACTATGATACCAGGAAAGACTTCTTGAGGACTAAATGCTACCCACTGAAAATTCTAGTTTCTTTTTTATGTGAGTTTTTTTAATTATTATTTTTTCACTTTACATACCAACCACAGTTCCCCTCACTCCCCTTTTCTCACTCTCTACCATCTCACCTTCCTACCTGCTAACCAGCCACTTCTCAGAGGGAATAATGCCTTCCTTGCAGAGTCAATAAAGTCTGGCATACCAAGTTAAGGCAGGGCCAAGCCTCTCCCCCTGTATCCATTCTAAGAGAGTTATCTCACCATAGGGAATAGGCTCCAAAATGCCAGTTCATCCACCTGGGATGAGTCCTGGTCCCACTGCCATGGTCCCTACCAATAGATGAAACTACACAACTGTCACCATATTCTGGGGGTCTAGTTGGGTTCAATGGAAGTTCTCCAGCTGTCATTCCAGAGTTCATGAGCTCCCACTGTCTCTGTGCTTTTCTTTTCATGATCTTGACCCTCCTTGTTCATGTGATTCCTCCTCCCTCTCTTCAACTGAACTCCAGGGGCTCAGCCCAGTGCTTGGCGGTGGGTCACTGTATCTGCTCCTATCATTTACTGGATATAGGTTTTATGATGACACTTAGGGTCATTCTGGACCTTTGTATAATGTTGAGATTGTGTTAAATGGGGAAATTCTGAAGTTGGACTAATGTGGTTGTCATTATGAAATGGCCATGAGTCTATGGGCAGCATAGGTGATATGTATGATTTAAGGTGACATATATGACACATATTTGGATGTCAGGTTGAGAAGGGGAGGACTTTTGAGGCTTTATTTTGACTCTCCAGTTGATTAGACTAAAAACAAAGAAACATTTAGTGCACTGATGAACCATGTATTTGGGGATGTTTATGTTTGCATTACAGTTAAGGAGGAAAGACCAATCTGAATGTGAGTGGTGTAATCTCATGATACGGCGAATAAAATGGAGAGAGTGGAAAGAGTGGGCAGAACCACAACATTCATTTGTCTCTGCTTCCTGAATGTACACATTGAGACCAGCTTGCCATTGTAGCATCTCCTCCATGATAAATTGTATCCTTCAAAAATGCGAGCCAAAGTAAATACTTTCTTCTTTAAATTGTTTTTTGTCAGATATTTGGACACAGACATGAAAAAAAGTACTAATACAAAGATGAACCCACCTACACAGTCTCTACCAAGATTTAGAAGGTAGAGATTTAGAACCCTAGAAAGTCCATTCCATCTACTAACTATATGGACTGCAGCATTTCATTATTCTCTAAGGACTACCCTTAACCTACTGCTGATCCTGTCATTCATACCACCTTTTTGAACTGTAAGTAGAAGTCATATCATCTTTCTAAACATGCTTCACCATTGTTTAAATACACATGAAACACTTTTGTGTTGTACATTGGCAGATGCTGTGGCATGTAGCAGTAATCACAGTGTTATATTACTCATTTCTATTACATGCATAGACCTAAAAGTACTGTATTACTGACAGTTAATTTGACGCCTGCCTTGGGGATGTTGTAAATAGTAGTACTATGGCCATCATTAGAAACATTGTTTGATTTGTGCAATGTCATGATTATAACCTATGACCATAATATTTTATTGCATATGCTCTCGGGTAGAATTTCATAGTCATAGGTCATATTCATGTCCAACTTAAGAACGAACTAATTTTCTTGCCTCACAAAACATTTCTCTCAACACGTACAGAGTGATCCAAATGAATCAATTTTCCTAGCTCTTGTTATGCCCCCTTAAGCCGTAGCATTTATGTGGGGAGCATCATCCTACAATAGCTTTCATGCTATGTTCTCTTAAGAATTAATGGCATAGGCCAACCTTTTCTATTTAGAGTGAACTAGTTTTAAAAACCTCTGTCAAGTTTTTCTATCAGCTTCCTTCTGTTTTCTTGTTGACTTTTAGAAGTTCTTTATAAACTCTGGCATGTGGCCTTTGCAAACTGTATATATCGCAAGTGTCATCTTCCCTTTGGTGTTCGACTTTTCTTAGTCACCAATGCATTCCCGTTGGCTAATATTTTTCCTTAATCCTTAGTGCTATATTTTTGTTTATCCAAAAACTTATAAGCAGTTTCCTTCTGATTTCATTGCTTTTTAGTGAAATCCAATTCCAACAGACTAATATTAGTTGTATGGATACTATAAATAGCACCTTGATGAATATGGATAAGCAGGAGTCTCTGTGGGATGCTACATTAAGTTCCTTTGGGTATACACACTGGAGCAGTACAGCTAGACTGGCCCATAATATATTTAATGTGAGAGAAGATATTCTCTCAGATCCCTCATTTAAAAATGTGTGTTACTGCTGCTTTGATCTTAGCCTGAGAGACTCTCACCAGAGAATCCTGGCTAGTCTCCTAGGTGGGAACTTTCTGCAATGGAACTTTGAGTTACTAAATGGTGTTATTTAAACGGCACCATTTGAGATTATTTACCATACATCTACAGATAATTAGCACAAACAATCCTTTTTCACATATGTATAAATTATTTTATTTGTACTTAATGTAATTTGTATTATACTTTGAGTCAAGATCTCTTTTTTTCTGATTTCTTATTATTTTTGTCACCTAATATATATGCTCTTTTTATTTTTCTTATCTACTTTATAAATAATTTGAATTAGTGTGTATAAATATGTGTGTCCATGCTCATATATATATATATATATATATATATATATATATATATATATATATATATATATATATATATATATATAGACTGAAAGCCAATTTCAGGTATCTTCCTTTTTCACTTTCTTGGTTTTTGAATCAGGTTTTCTCACTGAAATTCATTGTTTCAACTATCCTGACTGGCCCAAGGGTGGGAACTGACCAACCCCTTGTGCCTAAATTAGGATTGCAGGTTCAGGTCATATGCTTAGATTAGAGACAGGTACTGGAAATCTGAAAAACCATCCTCATGCTTGTTAAGACAGTACCTACCTCCCTGAGCCCCCCCCCCCCCCCCCCCCGCACCCTCTTCTGTCTACTTTGACAACAGGTAATTTTAGTGTTTTTTTCTTCTTTTACAGTTTTCTAAATAAACAGTCATTTGTTCTCTTATTAGCAGTTGAAAAATAGATTATATTATTCATTTGTAAGCTCATGGACCTCAGCATAAAGAATGTTCATATGCTACTTCCTACATAATGGGAAAAGATTAAGACAACTCAATTTGCTTATCAATTTCCTATTTTATGCTGCTGTTGTTTTACTTTTTAATTTTCAATATTTTAGCTGTAATACATTCCTAACAGTATCTTAAAAGTTAAATTTATTTAGATATTTTAGGAGTGGGGAGACGGCTCAGTGGTTAAGAATATTTGTTTCTCTTGCAGATGAGCTTGATTTGGGTCCAAGAACCCATATTAGTAACTGACAGCTATTTGTAAACACAGTTCCAGTAAATCCAACACCTTCTTCTGGCAACAGTGGCACCAGACATACATGTAGTGCACATAGAAACAGTGAAGCAGACATAAACATATATTGCAAAAAATCAGATATTAGCAATATATTTTTTCTTTCTTTCTTTCTTTCTTTAAAATTTCCACCTCCTCTCATCCTCCCATTTCCCTCCTACTCCCCCCACTCCCCCTCCCCCTCTACCCAGAGTCAGTCACAGCATAGATTGGACCAAGATGCCAAGATTTTCCTGGCTGCATTTGAAGGAAGAGATGGGCAGGCACCAATGCAAGAACTCCTCCAACAACCTGAAAATCAACATGACAACACCAGATTCCAGGGATCACACAACAAGAAGACCTGAACACCCTATTCCAGAAGAAGTAGAAGAAATCGACTTTAAATGTAACATTATAAAAATGATAGATGACCTTAAACAGGATGTGAAAAACTGCTGTAAAGAAATGGAGAAGACAAACACAAAGTTAGAAGAAATGAATGAATATGTAAAAGGTACCCAAGAAAGCCAAGATAAAGCAATCAAACAGGTAATGGAAACAGTTCAAGACTTGAAAACTGAAATGGAGTTAATGAAGAAAACACAAACCGAGGGAAGACTAGATATCGAAAATCTGGGTAAATGAACAGGGACTACAGAGACAAGTATAACAAACAATATAAGAGATAGAAGAATGAATCTCAGATGCTGAAGGTACTATAGAGGAAATAAACTCATTGATCAAAGAAAACAGCAAATCCAAAAAATTCTTAACACAAAACATCCAGGAAATCTGGGACACCATGAAAAGACCAAAACTAAGAATAATAGAGGTAGAAGAAGGAGAAGAATTACAGCTCAAAGGGCCAGAAAATATATTCAAGAAAATTATAGAAGAAAACTTTCCCAACCTAAAGAAGGATATTTTCTTTACTTTTTAAACTTTTCACACACTCCTTTTTTTACAATTTCATCTTACCTAAAAACATTATCTTTAAAACTTCATCTAGAAAGTAACTCTAGTAGGGCCAGAGAGATGGTTAAATGGCTAAGAGCACTTGCTATTATTCTAGAAGACCTGGGTTCAGTTCCCAGCACCTACATGGCAACTTACAATAGTCTATAACTCAAGTTCCAGAGGATACTATGCCCTGTTACAGCCTCTGTGGGCACTGTAGCCACCTGGTGATCGTACATGTATGCAGACCACACTCATACACATAAGGTAAAAATAAATAAATCTTTAAAAGTAAATGGAAAATACCATCTAACAATTATCTGTCTTTGTTTCATATAAATGAAATATCTTTATTTTCTTATATTATTGAAGAGTATTTTCAGTGAGTTGTAAATAATAGTGCTGCAGATGTTTTTATTATTGAATGGCTCTGACAAACCCAAGCTCAGCAAACATGGACCACATTAGAAAGTCTTACTCTTCCTCCTTCTCTATCTTTTACTGAACCCTTAGATTCTCTTATTTATGCACATCCACATTCCTAAAACTAGTCACCAATGTCTTTTCCATTATTTGGACACTTTATTATACCTGTCTCATTCTTTTTTTTTATAATAAATCAGTTTTAATAAAAGGGGCAATAAGGGAACTTACAGAACCAAGGGTCCAGCGGAGCAGCAGGTAACGCGGGGAATAGCAAACGGGGCTCCTTCCAGCCCCCGATCCTATTTAAGGGTTATCCTACTCCCCTGGGGCAGCCACGCCCCTGAACGCAGGGATTGGGCCAGCTGCCCCAACATCTCCCCCTTACCTGTCTCATTCTTGAGGCTGACCACCAAGGTCCAATTATCAAATGACCAGCAATCAAAAATCCCCATTTGCTACCCTGATTAACATGACTAAATCAAACTTATCAACTTATCCAAACACATTCAAAATAGATCACTCTCCTTTTCCTCTTAAAATTATACCTGCAAACTTCTTTGTTGTTGTTTCTTCATATTCAGCTACCTGTCTCTTTGCCTTGTTTAATAAAAGATCTCTTTATGTTTGAAATTGGTGTTTGGGTATGGCCTGGACCTAATCTGGAGTCCAGAAGGGAGCATACAATGATGTGTGTTCCTTCAATTATTTTATTATTTTTGCATGTATTTGTGTGTGTTCTCTTTCTATTTTTTATTTTCTTTTCGTTGAATTCAGAAAGCTGTGAAAATATTACCAATCTTTTGGAAAAAAATCCTTTATCTCCGACTTTTGTGATTTATTTTCTTCTTTGGTTTCAGTCATTTTACCTTTATTGCTAGTGACAGGCCCACCACATCTCTCCAAGATTCATGTACTCTTGAAAACAAAACAAAACAAAACCAAAAAAACCCAAAACCACACAAAAACCGGGAGGAATGCTGCCCATCTATGTATGTGTAGGGTTCCCACTGGTGTGTAGGCAGTGTACCAGGGACTGCATCCCAACAAATCTGACTCTCCCTCCCTTTTCAGTTTTGTACATTTCAAACCATATTGTTAACCTGTGCTTCCTTTCATTATTAATGTATTGCCTCGGTTTCTCCTTCTTTCTGGAAACTTTATGATGAATGTTTACCTTCCTCCACATTTGACTTCACCGATCTGTTTCCGTGTCACTGCTGCGACTCAGCACACTCAGATTGTTTCGTGAGCAGAATTTTTGAACCTGACGTCTATTACTGTCTTATAACTCAGTATTGACACTTTCTCTTAATTTCTTTATTTCAATGCTTTTTTTCTTTAAATTTTACTCAATGGTCCTTTCTGTGTCTCTGAATATTTTAACTGAAGACCTGGACATGGCACATTATCATTTTTGATGACACTCAGGGATAACAGGGAATCTGTGGTGTTTGTCTACAGGGCAATCTGACTTTTGTGAACAATAGACACAGTGCCAGCTTGCATCTGCCTGTTCAGGTGTACAAACTGTCTTAATCTGGGCTTTAGAGTGTTATTTACTATTATCATTAAAACTTACCTCTGAACCCTTTATCCCCAACAAAACCATCCAGTCGATGCTGGTGAAAGTTGCTATTCTTTAGCATCTCCAAATCAAATTTTGGTTCTCTTCCTGTGAGCTCTCAAAAAACATGTTAAGCCTATCATTTTCGCAGTTACCTCTTTCTGCTTATTCTCTTAGCCTGCTGCCAGCAGAAAGAAAGGGAAATCCATGGTACATGATGCCCATAAGTCTCTGCTGTGCTAGGTCTCTGCATGGGGCAAATGTTATGGATAATTTCATTCAGTTCTGGATTGACACCAGGAAAGAATTTAACCCAGGTAAATAAAGGTGTTTGGGCATCAAAGTGGAATCCATGGAAATACTATACCTCCAACCCTGTGGCCCAACAGATTGGCACACCATCATGGTTGACTACATCCACATAAAACCTGAGAAAGCTTTAAAAGGAATTAAACACACACACACACACACACACACACACACACACACACACACACACACACAAGCCCAGAGTTTAACACAGCTTCTTGTTCTGTTTGCTGGCAGCATGCCACAGCTCCTTTAAGAGAGATCTTCCTGATTCAGCAGTTGCAAACAAACAAACAAACAACAAAAAACCCCCACAGTTTTGAAATGGCAAATTCCTGGGTTGTGCTGCCAGCACAAACTCTGACTCTTTCAAGAGGTTCAGCTATGGAGTATTTAAATGGGGTTTGTGAACAAAGTCCTAGAACTTGCTTAATAACAACACAAACCTGCTGTGACCTGACCCTGGATATGGGGAAGAGAGAATGGCTCTCAGAGGCAATGAACAGACCTCCTCTGACATGTTGGACTGGGCAGAGCCAAAAGGCAAAGAAGCCTTAGTCCTAATAACACTGCTTAACATTTTAAGAAGCGTTCCTGGAACAGAAAAGGTTTTCAGATACACAATAGGACAGATTCAGACATAAAAGATCTCTAAATGAGACACAGTGTGTTTAAAAAAATGTACACAGGGGCCAGGTGATAGTTGCACATGCCTTTAATCCCAGCACTCAGAAGGCAGAGGCAAGCTGATCTTTGTGAGGTTGGAGCCAGCCTGGTCTACAGATTGAGTTCCAGGACAGGCTCTAAAGCTACAGAGAACCCCATTTCAAAAAACAAACAAACAAACAAACAAACAAACAAAAGTACACAGTCTTGGGAGAAAGAAGAGAAAGAGAAAAGAGACAGTAAATGTAATATAAAAGTACAGATATTCATAGATTAAAGGAGAAAAGATATTAAAATAAATATTAAACTTGTAGAAAAGTAACAGATTAAGAAAAATAAGACACATATAAAGATGGAATATACACAGAGAGTCTGGATTATGTATATTATTGTGTTTTCTTTGAAGTTTTTGACTAAGTACAGAGAGACACTTCATTGTATGGGTAGCAAAGCTAAAGGTATCTTGATTCCAAAATTTGGGTCAAAAATTTGTTGGTTTGGAAAAGAGACTCTGCTTTTGTTTCCACAGAGATGAGAACCTGTGAATTAATTCCAAACTAATGTGTTTGATGAACCAAGACCCTCTAAAGTCACCAGAACATTCCCCCAAATACTTAGCCCAACAAAAAGCAGGAAGTGGTTTGGAGAGAACTATGCCCAAATTCCCAAATACTGTTTGCATTTAAAAAGGGATGTGCTATAAAGATGAATACTTTGCATTGGTATAGATCTTGGTTTACTGATACAAATTTATATTTCTGCTCTTGATTAAGGTATTGTGTTTGTACAGCTCATTTAAAATATAATGTATAATTAATAAATACAGGTTAATAGATAATCATCTATAATAGTCAAGTTTGTAGATGTTAGTTAGGATTTCTAGCGATATAGAGATATATTTCAGGTAGAGAGTTATTCTTCAAATCTTTCAGAGACCTTCAGAATATGGCATTAAAAATGTTTTAATACTTAGGACTTTTCATAACAAGGAGACACATCTGCACCTGGTAGCACCAATCTGCTTCAAGAGGATGATGGGCATTGAAGAGGCTCCTTATGGAGTTTGTTAGCCATTTGGGCAAGAAATTGCTCTTGACTGGACTGCTTGATTGGACTTGCAGGGCCCACAGAAAAATGACTGCTGAAGCTGCCTAAAGAATGTGAGGCAGTCCTTAGGGGTTCCTGCTTTATGAAAGAGTCTGCAAGACACTCTGCAGGACATAGAAAAAAGTGACTGACAAACTGCCAATATAGGCGGAAGTGTCTTTGAAATTTACTGTTTCACGGAAATGTCTGCTGGATACTATGAGCCTGTAGGCTGAAGATGTATGCCCTACCAGTACAGAAGAACTTTGGGTGACCGTCTAGGCAGCAATATGTCCCTGCCAATTCTAGAGTTTTGGAAGTTGCTTACAATGCATTTCCTGTTTACTTAGGTAATATTATATCCTTCTGGGGTGTTTGGTGGAGTTGAAGCATAGATATAATTATAGTTTTCCTTAGTTATTATAAAAGACAAAGTAGATATAAATATTGTACTGTAATCCTTATTTGATACCTGTTTTGTTATATGTAATTTTACTAAGTTAAAGTTAAACTTTCTTTTTTATTTAAATAGATAAGCGTAAATGGTGTGGGAAGTCCTCTTGCATATGTGTGCTTTTATTGATTAATTAATAAAGAAGCTGCTTTTGGCCAATGGCTTTACAGAATATAGCCAGGCTGGAAAAGATATATGTAGAGAGAATAGGCAAAGTCAAGAAGAAGCTATGGAGCCACCAGAGGGGAAAGACGCAAGCTGCCAGCTGGATCCTTGCTGGTAGACCACAAGCCTTATGGTAAAATATAAAATAATAGTAAAGGGTTAACCAAAGATATAAGAGCTAGCTAGCAATTCACCTAAGTGATTGGTCAAGCAGTGATTTAAATGATATAGTTTTTGTGTGTGTGATTATATCGATTCTGGGCAGCTGGGAACAAACAAGCGGCCTCCCCACAACAAACTGAAGACCAGAGAGATTAAATCATTTGATGAAGGTCTTACAGAGAATCTGAGATAGCACTTTTAACAGAACATAAATTCCATACATATCCGTACATAGAATTTCCCTTAAAACAGCATCTTAAAATAGGATTATTTAAATTTTATTCTTGTCATTTTGGTACATGTTCATTTAAATTAGAGATATCTTTTGTTACTCTGAAGACTTTTTTTGAGGGTATTTTATTCTGTACATTTTCATGGATGGCTCAGCTCCTGCAGGGAGAAAAAGGGCCCATTGTTATGACCCAGAAGTGTGAAGTTTGGATCAATGTCAAGCTTTTTGCTTTTTAAAGCCTTTCTAGATGGCAACTGTTCCTCTAAAGAGCGTACATTTATCCATGTTTGCATCCATCTAAACACCCTTGGGTCTGTACGCCACCAGCAAGGAGTAGGCTTCCTGAATAATCAGGTTCCAGTGGGGAGCAGATGGCTCAGATTCACACCATCGCAGGCCAATCCCCGACAGCTGTTGAATATGACGAGATAACTGTAGATGCCATTTGGAATATTTGAGAGTTGTGTGGTAAACAGGAGGCACGATGTTGAGAAACAACTGCTTGCCTCATCTTTGTATTCACAGTTAGCATGTTTTCATGGGAAGTTTCCAAGCAGAGGTGGCAACATTGACCGTGTGAGGCTCACTTTACTTCCAAATTTTTTTTGCCAGCCTCTGTGTGTGCGTGTGTGTGTACACATGTGTGTGAGTGTGTGTGTGTCTCCAGTACGTCATGGTAGATTTATAGCAAAAAGGCATAAACAATCTATAACACTTGGCTTTGCAAAATCTTACCTCAGAATTTCACACATAATTGAAAAACACAGTCATATTTACAACAATCTAAACAACATGTACAGTTTCTCTGCTACATTCTGGTTCTGTATATTTGTGTTATCATCCCAATTCATAAATTGAATCTTGATGTCTGCAGTGATGGTTTCATGAAGGTAGAACCCTCACAGAGAGATTAATGCTTGTGATGCTCAGCTTCACAACTCGTCAACTAGACACTCCCTAGAGTTACCTGGGGAGAGAATCTCAACAAGGGATTGTCTAGATTGACTAGGACTCTGGGGATGTCTGTGGGCAACTGTCTTAGGTTAATTCATGTGGGAAGGCTGAATACAGCCTACTGTATTCAATAGGCTGGAGGTCATGAACTGAATAGAAGTGATGAAGGCAAACAAGCAAGGAAGCACACATGCATTCATTTCTTTCTACTCTTGACTGAAGGTGTGATGGACAAGTTGTTTGAAGTTCCTGTCTTGATGCCACTGCTATAATAGACTGAGACATGATATTATTAGAGAGGTATACCCTTTCTCCCATAAGTTACATTTTGAACATGGTGTGTTTTATCATAACAACAGAAATGAAACTTGAAGAGTAGCCTTATAAAAGAGATTCTAAAGAGAGCAGGAGAAGTGACCCCATAGCTGAGAGGATTTGCTGTACTTACAGAGGATGAAAGTTTGGATCCTAGATCCTAAATCTCATGACTATCTGCCACTTTAGCTCCAGGGGATCCAAAACATCTGGCCTTCACAGACACCTAAACTTCCATGTAATTGTACACACATGCATACTCTCCACACACACTTAAAATAACAATAAACACACCTGTCTTGCCTCTTCTATCATACAAGGAAGTAGCAATAAGGTCTTTTATGATAAATGGGGCTTCCCTAGATCTGGAATCTGGCATAACTTAGATCTTGGGCTTCTCAGGCTTTAAAATTATGGAAAATAAAATTCTGTTGTTTATAAATTACCCAATTCTGTGTTATTGTAGCCCAAACAGGACAAACAGGACAAAGAAACTCCAAACAGAACTTTTCCACATATGTGGTCCTGCATAAGTGAAAACATTCATTGATATTGCAAATGTATACATTTGCTTGCCTGCTAACAACTCTATGTGACTATACACAATCATATTTAATTTATAATCAGCACAAAGGTGATTAAGATAAACTAAAAAATAATTTGTGCCTATTATATGTTGGGTGTTTGTGTATGTCTGAATGCAGGTGCCTCTGGAGTCCAGAATAGGGTATTGGATTACTGGAGCTGAAGTTACAGACTGTGAGCCATTTGACCAGGCTTGGGAACTAACCTCGGATCCTACAAGAGAAGTATGTACTGTACTCTGAACCTCTGAGCCATCTTTCTAACCCCCAAAATATTAACTTTTGTTCTGGGGCTAAATGAACTTTTAGAGATGTTTTTCTTTTAATAAAGTGGCATAGGAAAATTCAATAGTAACAGACAACCTTAATGCTGCTTTAAGCACAGATGACTTTTATCACTGTTTGTTTACTGAGGATTGACTGAGTTCTTTAGGCTAAACAGTGGTGAGTTTCCACAAAAAACATGCAGAAACATGCTTATTAAAAGTTGTATGTATGTACGCTGGAGTTTTATCCATCGGAGGACATCACATGCATGTGTCTGAATTCCACTGGGCAGAGCAGCATCTTATGAAGGACACTCAAACCACCACACCCCTCCTTCCAGTTACCAAACATTTGTTGCAGTCTCCATTGTACACAGAAAATGCATTCTATCCACCACAATGGGTATTATTCTCTCCCCAAGGTATGAGGCAGAGAAACGAGGTCCAAGTTCAGGTTGTGGGAGTGATGGCTGGCATTCTTCTTATCTGGTCTGGAGGTATCTCTCTTTGTTCAGGAGAGCAGTGAATTAAAAGGATCAGTTATCTTCCCTGTCACAGACTCAGTATTCACTGGAGGAATGGGAAAGGACAATAGCTATAAACAGTGCCATTAAGAACAGGAGACAGAAGAGCAGTCCCTGGTTTTTATAATGAATTCAGAAACTTCACGGTGCAGCCAGTGGGAGACTGCAAAAATGACTCCGCAGTTTGTAGGATTCAGTGTGAAATGAGAATGCAAGGTGTCTTGTTAAAGCAGAGTAACAAAGTATTAAAACACATATGGGATGTTTTTGGGTACTGGGTGCTCTATAACATCATATGACCTGAGACCATGAAGCTGGTAGTGACCTTGAGTTACAGAGAGTGATATCCATTGGTGAAACTTGGATTCCTCTTCTGGTTATGTCTGTCTATGCCTTTGTTTTTAGGTGTCCCTGATTTTGTTTCTTCGGAATTTCTCCCTTTTAAAAATTCAGGATTTGGCTTCTTTTAAAGAGGACACAAAATAGAGGAAAGGAAGTGGAGGGACATGTTAAAAGAAGAAAGGGGCTGAATATGGGAATCCATTAGCACAGTGCTTGCCTGAACTGCACATGACGTTGGGTTCAATGCCTACCACCACATAAAAGGCATGGTGGTATGTGCATGTGGTCCGGGAGCTTGGGAGGTGGAGGAAGGAGAATCAGAGGTTCAAGGTCATTCTCCATACATGGCCAAATTGAAGCCAGTTTGGTCTACACAGTAATATAGAGGCTGTTGTTAAAATAAAGAAAGGGCAAATAAGTTGGCCTGTGGGAATCCACTCCTCAACTCCAAGCATGTGTGATGTAAGAAAGTCTTGCCTACGTAGGGAGTTCAAGACCAGCCTGAGTTACAGGTGTTGGTGGGGAAAAAAGTTGATATACATATATACAAGAGTACAAGCATAGATCTTTTTTGCCACTCATGCACAAGACTCTGGATTTGATCTCCAATACTGTATTAACTGGGCACTGGACATGGTGTGCACACACCTAAATTCCCAGCAACCAAGAGGTAAATGTAAAATCATTAAACGTTCAACATCATTATCAGCTGTATAACAAGTTGAAGACTTCCTAGACCAGCTAGGAATATTTGAGACCCTATTAAGCAACAGGAAAAACACATCCTTAAGACTGAACTTTTAAACATAATAGTTATAATTATATTAGGAAAACAATGTCATTGGAACTTTTCCAAAATGTTTTAAAAGTTTAAGATTCAAAGAACATCATCTTAAAAGTGGCAGATAACCTACACAATGAAAGTGTTTGCAAGCTACGTATCTGACAAGGATATCGGGCCTATGAAGGACTGCTTGAACCAACAAAAGGAAAAAATTCAAACGGGGCAAAGGATTCAGTTAGACGCACCATGCAGAGACAATACACAAGTGGGTAATAAGGCTAACCCTGCTGAAAGACATCACCACCATTGTTCTTTAGAGAAATGCTGATCAAAACCACAATGAGACACTACATCATTGGGGTGACGAGAATAAAAGCATGTACAATTCCAAACACTGGCAAAGATATGGAGATTGGAAAGCTCATTCATCAATTTGTTCAACGGCTGCAGCCACTTTGGCAAACAGCTTAGCAGTTCTTCAAACAGGGAGATGACGCAGCCAGTGAAAGTGCAGGCGTGCAACCCTGATGACCCCAATGCGATGCTCTAATACCCACCCCTGCAAACAACAACAACAAAAACTTGAGATGTGCTGTCACACACCTGTGTTCCCAGCATTTCTATAGCAATAAGGGCTCAGAGCCAGAAGAGTCACATGGAAGCTTGCAGGCCAGAGAGCCTTGGAGTATACAACTCAGCAGAAGTATCAAGAAAGATCCTGCTAGGCCAGCTTAGCACACATCTTTAATCCCAGAATTCAGGAAGCAGAGGCAGGCAGATTTCTGTAAGTCTGAGGCTAGCGTGGTCTGCAAAGTGAGTTTCAGAACAGCCAAGGTTGTTGTTAACAGAGGAACACTATCTCACAAAATCAGAGAGAGAGAGAGAGAGAGAGAGAGAGAGAGAGAGAGAGAGAGAGAGAGAGACCACGCTTCAGTGATGTGGTAGATAAGAACAGATATCTGAAAGTTACCCTTTGAGTGCTGTCACACACAGAGAGAGGGAGAGAGAGAGAGAGAGAGAGAGAGAGAGAGAGAGAGAGAGAGAGAGAGAGGATATAATATTCATGACATAATTAGTATTAATAAAGAAAAGGTACACAATCCCAACTCTGCATGAACTAATGAATGAAGACACAAACTAGGAGGCTTCCATCCTGTCTCAATTCTTTCAAATCCCTGTTGTAAACATTGTTGCATTGGGAGATCAGGATTTCAACATGTTAACCTTTGGGGGAATGGTGCCAATTCAAGCATAAAACAGATACTGGGTTTCTCATTGCTAAAATCTGAGGGCTAATGTGTCATGAATACCAAGGAGTACAGGATTTCCCTGAGGGTTGAGTAAGTGGTCTAAAATCAGATAATGATACTGATAATATGATTTTATAAATTTGATGAAAGTCACCAAAACAGGCACTTTCCAAAGATAGGTGTAATAGTTTGGGAATTATCTATTACTTTTTTACTTTTGTTTTTGTTTGTGTTTTGGTTTTTTCTTTTTTATTATCGTTATTATTATTACAAATTTTCACCTCTTTCCCTCCTCCCCTTTCCCCCCTCTCCCCCCTCTCTCCCCCTCCCTCTCCAGTCCAAAGAGCAGTCAGGGTTCCCTATGGGAACTCCCCCCTCCATCCAGGCCTAGGAAGGTGAAGATCCAGACAAAGTTCCCACAAAGCCCATACATGCAGTAGAATCAAAACCAAGTGCCACAATCATTTAAAGATATGTCTTAGAACCAGTGAGATGGCTCATCTGGTGAAGGTATTTGCTTCCAAACCTGGAAATCTGAGTTCCGTCTTTGGGGCCTACATGGTGTAAGGTGAGAACAAATTCCCACAAGTTGTCCTCTGACCTTCACAGGCATGCTCACACACACACACACACACACACACACACACACACACACACACACACAAATAAGTAACATACTATTTTTAAGATGTTATAGCAAAGCCCTATACTTGAAGGATTTTATTGCTGTTTAAAACGCTGTTGTGTATTGTGTGTGTGTGTGTGTGTGTGCACGCATGCACACGTGCATTTGTGTGTGGGTCTAGACATGCCCATGATGTATGTTTGGGGGTCAGTGAACATGTTTTGGGACTCAGTTTTCTCCTTCCACTATGTAGGTCTCTGACATCAAACTTAGCTCATAAGGCTTTATAGCAAGTACCGTTATTCTCTGGGCCACCTCACTGGGTCCAATTGGGAACACTTTTGGTAGTATTCCAAACTGAAATACCAAGGTACTAAGCAATCCCAGATCTCAACAGCACATGAAAACAGAAACCACAGACGCATGCTCTGTGTTGGCTGTAAATTATCCAGTGATAGTGAATCATCTGACTAGTGATTATTGTCACACTGAATCCTGGCCTGAGCCAGGGCTGGTGTGTGGAATGTGTTGGTCAGAACAGGAGGAGAAAAAGATGATGTGGAAGGTCCTTCTGTCTATGTGTTGCTTTTATTGGTTAATGAATAAAGAACTGACTTGTCCTACAGCATGGGAGGAGGAAGTTGGAGTCAGGAAGATGCCATGGAGCCACTGCCAGAGATAGATGTGCTTAAACCTTGCTGGTAGGCCACAACTTCGTGGTGATATATAGATTAATAAAAATGAGTTAATTAATATAAGAGTTACCTAGTAAGAAGCTAGAGCTAATGAGCCAAGCAGTGATTTAATTAATATAGTTTCTGTGTGGTTTATTTTGGTTTTGGGCAGCTGGGACAAACAAGCGGCCTCCTTGCAACAAAAAGAGATTATGGTAATATGAGCACTGTCTGCTGGTGCCGCTACCTAGTGGTTGTGCACATTGCTTTGCTTATGTGGTTATCTGTGTATAAATCTTGTAGGTTCTTCTAATTTCAAAAGTGTATTGAAAGTATAGACTAAAGGCATTTGCATATATCCCCTTGCACAAAACCCAGAATTAATGTAGGTTCTTTCTATTACAAAATTTAAGGCATACTATATTCTAGTGTAGTGTTGAAATTTCAATTGTAAATATATGTGATAGGGAGAAAGTATGTCATACTCATTTTACAATAATATGTACTTTTTTCTTTTTCCAGTGCTAATGTATGTCACATGCATGATCATATATAAGCATGATTCTGTATATATGTTTGTAGCATGAAGGCCTGCTTGTTAAGGTTTCTGTCCTGCCTAGTTCCCACAGCCAGTAAGACCCAAAGAAATAACACAGAAGTCTATATTAATGATAAACTGATTGGCCCATTAGCTCAGGCTTCTTATTAACTCTTATAACTTATATTAGCCCATTATTCTAGTATATGTTAGCCGCATGGCTCAGTACCTTTTTCAGTGGGGCAGGTCACATCCTGCTTCTTCATTGTCTGGACAGGACTACAGAGGAAGCTTCCTTCTTCCCAGAATTCTCCTGTTCTCATTGCCCCACCTCTACTTCCTATCTGGTTGTCCCACCTATACTTCCTGCCTGGCTACTGGCCAATCAGCATTTATTTAAAATGTAATTGACAGAATACAGAATTGTCCCCCACCATATGTTGGGTCACATATGTGTTGGTGTGTATACATGTGAAGGTCCAAGGTTGATTTGAAGAATCACCCTCGGGGTGTGTCAACTCACTGAGATGGTATGACTGATCTAATGGGAGCTCATCAAGGCCAACTGGACTGGGATTGAATGAGCATGTGATCAGACCGGACTCTCTGAATGTGGCTGACAATGAGGGCTGACTGAGAAGCCAATGATAATGGCACTGGGTTTTGATTCTACTGCATGTACTGGCTTTTTGGGAGCCTAGTCTCTTTGGATGCATACTTTCCTAGACCGGGATGGAGAGGGGAGGGCCTTGGACTTCCCACAGGGCAGGGCACCCTGACTTCTCTTAGGACTGGGGCAGGCAGGGGGAGTGGGAGGGAAATGGGAGGAGGGGAGGAGGTGGAAATTTTTTAATAAATAAATAAATAAATAAATAGAACCAACCTTGGTTGATTTCCAGAATCGTCCTCAGGTTGTTTCCACCTAATTCACTGATGAAGGATCTATAACTTAAAGCTATATATTATACTAGCCAAAAAATAGTTATTGTTACAAACACAATTATGTATATAGTCATTTTACATAGAATGGTCTGTGTGCACATGTGTGCACACATGTGTATGTATGTGTGTGTATGCATGAGTCTACACATGACATGATTCATTCTATAAATAATTCATTGACTATGTCTGAAATTTTTAAGCTTCTCGGGCATCAGATTCCATGAAAGAGAATACAGTATGAGTCAGTTTCTCTGTACTACTGTAGTGTTCTGTACACATCTTGTCAGGTCACAAAGCATAACTTAATGTGTAACGAGAACCAATGATGCAGACTGATAGAATGCTCACAGCTCACACTAGATGTGTGGCCTTTCTTTGACCTTTGGCTCCTATTGACTTAGTCTTAAAGACATGTTTGGGTGTGCACATTAAATCCAACTGCACAGTCCTAGAGAGGCAAGGTAACAAAGGTTATGCCCTGGCTCATCTTTAAAAGTCAGTATTTACTTTTTTTTCCTGAAAAGCAGTCAAACATTGTTTCTTAGATAAAAAAAAAAATAATTTATTTCTGGCCAACATCTCTCTTCTTTCTTTGATAACAGAAGAAAACATTAAAGTTTAAGATGTTTTTCTTAATACGAGAAGGAAGATAAGTAAGGTAAGTGCTCTGCATTTAGGGTCCCATTTTGTAGGAGACAAAAGTAAGGCAGGGTGGAGAGCTGCTGTACAAAGGCTGACGATGAACAGGGTGGTTGAGTAGCATACAATAATAAAAGCTGAGGCAGGTAAGATGGAGAATTTATCCTTCTGGCATCATTTGCTTAAAAAACAATGTGCCTGTCGTGAGGCTGAAAATCAATTTTTGACATTTTCAATAATAACTTTGATAGAACAGAAGGTTGTGCTTTAAAAATTTCTCGGCTTCTGTGTATTTTAATTTCCACCTGAATCCAAGTCTGCGGCTAATTTTAATATGTGTGAATCACTGTGTTAGTGCATAGAAATGCCCACATGACTGTTCTTGCTGTTGCTAGAGTTGTTAGGGTCAAAGCCTGTGTCCTGGCTTCTCCTCACAGGAGTCCAGCTGTGAGTCAGAGAACCATGATGCAACACAGACAGTTTATAGCCCTGGTTAAGTGTATCCCTTACATTTTGTTTGGGACAAGGTCTTTGCATATGTGTAGATGAGTACATTGTGAAGGGATGGCTCCAAGTATGATACAGAGTCTTTCCTCTTGATCTTTCAGTGGCTGTAATTACCATTAAGAGACTGAAACAAGATGGAGACCAGTAGTGGTCCACTCTCTAAGAATTTACAGGTAGTTAACAGTTATTGGGGCTAGAGAAGATTTTCCTCAATGATAGAGTCATCCAGAAGTATTCTGTAATCTTGTAGGTGATTCAAAATTGATTGATTCACTAGGTTAAACCTAAACTTGGGTGGAACTGTTTCTTTGGTCAATTGTGGGAATATTGTCTGGGGTAATAGACCTTTGTTCACACAGAGTATGTTTCCACTTCCAAGTACACAAAGAGATTCTTTTAATCTCAATATTTTTCTCTCAGATAATTTTTTTTAGTTTGTTTTGGTGTATGATTTGATTGTAGCTGCTTTTGCTGAATGTCTGCTCAGATTGCTCATCAGTCACTTTCTTTTCAGATTTAAGACTAAGAAAGAAGCTGATTGGGATCTCTGTGGCCAGTCATAGACTGCTGTATCTGTAAAGCCAAGAGCTGCATGTCAGCACAAAGATGTGATAACTCTGTTCTCAAAGAAGAATTCTCCAGTGTCATACATGGAAAACCAGGACCTTGGTTAACACTATTTTTGCCAGCTGAGCAGAGTTACCCCTCTTTAGTGTATGTTCATGTGCTTAACTCCCCATCTTAAGTGCCATGACTCCTCTCTGCCTTTAGCTTGGTCATCCTCTCCTGACATAATTTTGTTGTCTGTCATATTTGACAAAAACAGTTGTATTAGTTATTTCTATTTTTGCAGCGACACAATAATTGGTGAAAGCAACTTAAACAATGATCTGTTTTGGCTTATAGTTTGAAGGTAGAGTCCATCAAATGGGTAGGAAGCAGTCATGGAGGCAGGAGAAGGATGCAGTTGGTTACATTTCATCTACAGTAAGGAAGGAGACGGAGATGACATATGACACTTGGCTCCCCCTATTCTTTTATTCAACATAGGATCCCAAAGCATGGGATGGCGCCTCCCACATTCAGTGTGGGTCTTCCCATCTCAGTTAATACATTATAGAAACACCCAGAAGTGTTTCCATAAAGATGCTAAATCTAGTCGTTGACTATCAAGACTGACTGTCAAAATGGTCATGTCTATTAAGACTATGAGCAAATTTCTTAGACCCCAAAAGTTCTTGTAAAAGAAATTTGGTGTCCATATTACTCCATTGTTTGGGACAAATGAAATAACATTGTCATCTTTTGACTGTGCTTATCTCCTTGGGGTCCTATCCAAGCTTTGGTATTCACTATTTATGCAGCTATGCTTCGATTTATTTATTTAACCCTTTGATAACTTCATCAATAATTTATGATTATCTCACAATAATAAATAAATTACATTTCAGTCAAGAAATACATCTGTTATTTTAATAGAAAACATGCTTTCCCAATAATGCTATTTCACTGTTCTACAGCTCACATTATTTGAGGTCTAAAGGCATCCAACTATTTCAACTGAATGCTATCACAACTTATTTACTTGTGATTGTGTCAATGTCCAGAAGTACTCTTGATATGTTTGTTTTTGCCTAAATTGATTTTCCTCAGCTTTAAAAAACCTAATGTCCTAATAATACTGCATATACCATTTTACAGTATTTCTATCTTATTTATTCCCCTAAGTTATATGTTATCTTGCCTTTTGTACATGAATTTTTCTTTTTACAAGGTCAAGTGTCCTTGTGGAGAGCTCTAGAAATGGAAGATGACATGAAGAACTTTGAAAGAAGCCCAACCACGGAATTGAATTATTGTTATTTAGTGATGTATCCATTCATACAATCTTACAGTTAGTTAATGTTGCTGTGACAGCAAAGGTAAATACTCAAATTACATGAGTATACAAATAGGAGAGGAGTTTTCTGCCCAGCAATAAATTTGGTCTTTGCTTTTTGCATATTGAAAAAAATCAAGATTCAGAAAATTTCAGGTTCTTCAGTATGTTCGCTAATATTACAATAGTTTTAAAAAGTTAAGGCGGGGGAGATGCAGAGATGGTTTAAGAACACATGCTGCTGTTCCAGAGGATCTGAGTTTAGTTCCCAGCAATTATATGAAGTGGTTCAGGACCACTTATACTCTTGCCTTGGGTAATTTTACACCCTTTCTGGCCTCCAAAGGCACCCCCCACACATGCACTTGTGCTCAAAAATAAAATTTTAATATAGTTATACTGAAATACCTAAATCTACTAAGTTCACTGCTTCACCAAAGAAGGTACATATGAAATGTATAGACAGGTTGAGAAGGACAACAAAAAGTATAAGCTCAGCAACAGGAGAGTTACTTAGAGATTTTAACAAGTGCTGAAGTGAGTCTATTTCACACCAGCAGGTTGACTGAGGCCATTGGCAGCATTAAGTCTTTTTTTCCCCCAGAGCATCTTCAAGTGCATGGTGTAGGGACATCTCAGCCAGTGTATCACAATAATTTCTTGGTGATATCCAGATAAGTTCCATTCAGGAATATCCAGATGTCCTAAATCCTGCCGCTGCCTCTTGTGGAGGAACTGGTTCAGCAAGCACTCCTAGAAGATGAAACCAAGGCAATGACCAAGTAGACAAATGAGCAATAGAGAGATTGGAAATTAGAGAAGAAAGGGATTCAGAGCATGCATGAAAACAAGAAAAATTCCACACAAGTTAAAGGAATAAGAAACCTGTTGAGGTGAAGAAAATCAAAGTTAACCCAACTTGGTTGGCTGCACACTGATTCTGGAAAAAGGCTACAATCTGAACAGAAGAAATTAAACAAGGTATTGGCATTTTAACTTCTATTTGACTCATCCACATAGAACTGACCTATGTTAAAAGCCTAGTTACTAAGAATTTGTTATTTATGACCAACTACATATTCTAATGGTTCAGCAGTTAAGAGCCCTGTTTGCTCTTGCAAATGTCGTGAGTTAAATTTCCAGCAGCCACATGGTGGCTAACAACCATTTGTAGTGAGATCTGGTACCCTTTTGAGGAACAGTCCTGAAACTCTTAGACCCTGAAACCCAATATGGACAAGTTCAACAGAAATGCCATATTTGGCTGTCCATGCGTGCAAGAATATAAATTTCATTCTATTTTCACATCTTCTAAGGGATGTTCAAATGAGGGCGCAGAATTCTACTAATAAGTTGTTATGACTAACAAAATCTTTAGAGAATTGTAACAAAGGAATATTCTAAATTCTCTTCCTTTATTTCTTTTTTAAAGCTATGAATTTATTTTATTTATGTGCATTTGTGTCTTTGTATACACATGTATGCATATGCTCATGGAGTCCAGAAAAAAATCTTTTATCCTGGACCTAGGATTACAGATAGTTATTAACCTACATCTAAGCTCTGGGGATCAAATTTAGGTCCTCTAAAAAGAGTAGCAAGCATTCTTAGTTGCTGAGTCATCTCTCTGGCTCCATCTTAACTATCAAGGCATCTCTTTAGTCTGTTACTTTACTTCCTGTGGCACTTCCATAATGATAATGAGAAGAATTAAGGTAAAGAAAGAGATAACAGATAGGAGCAACTGATCTATATTGTTGATGTGGGAGGGTCTTCTGTTTTAATAAAGAAACTGCCTTGGCCAGCCCTCAGGTGGGTGGAGTAGACAGAACAGGAAGAAGGAAGTGAGGTAGATGGCTCAGTCAGATGCCACGCCTCTCCTAAGTGAGACTGCCGTGCCTCTCCTCAAGGAGAGAGATGCGATGGAGCCAGCTGCCAGGTCATACATGCTGAATCTTTCCTGGTAAGACACCGCTCGTGGTGTTACACAGATTATTAGATATGGGTTAGTCAAGATGTGAGTAAGAGGCTGAAAATAATGGGCCAGGCAGTGTTTTAAAAGAATACAGTTTGTGTGATGTTATTTCGGGTAAAGCTAGTCAGGTGCCATGGGAGCAGGGCAGGAACGCAGCCCACTGCTCCCATCACTACAGATATTGTTAATATTTTTGAGATTGTGTTTTAATAATTATATTGCTCCCTTTCCTTTTCTTCTTCCAAAACCTTCCTGTATATACAATTCCTTGCTCTCCTTCAAATTAATGGCTTCTCTTTCTATCAATTGTGATTAAATACATATATAAATTTATATATTCCCAAATACAACCTTTCTGAGTTCATACAGCTTTATTTGTATGTATGTTTTCAGGGATGACTGTATGGCTCTGGACAACTAATTAGTTTGCTCTTCTCTAGGAAAAGGCCAGTTCTCCCATTCCCAGCTTTTTTCACTTGCCTGAAGTTCTTTGTGTATCATTTTGGTCTCATGGGCTTTTCTCCATCCACTGTCGGGTGTTCATTGGCATGTTCCTTGTTCAACTCACAGTTGAGCAGTCATGTTGGTGAGACTTTACAGGTGTAGCTTCCATTGTTACTAGGAGACACAATTTCATAGCAAAGTCCCTGGTCCTCTGACTGTTACAATCTTTCTTCCTCCTTTTCCAGTGTTCCTCAAGACTTAGGTGTGGAAATGTCTTTGTAGCTATAACCCTTGGGACTGGACTACACAACTCTACGAATTGGTAGTGGTTTGCTGTAACAGTGTCTCTGTTATTTTTCAAAGAGACGTTTCCTTGATGAGGGCTGAAGGCTATCCTTATCTGTGGGCATAAGGACAAGTATTTATATAGTGTTGCCAGAGATTATGTTGTTTTAGTAAAGTAGAGAGGTTTTTCTCCAATAGCCATGATTTCACTAGGATTGATTAGTTAGTTAGATTTATAGATTCAGGCATGGTTTTCCTCTTGTTTATGTTTAGAGTACAGTTAGAGAGCTATTGGTTGTTATCAAGTTATGTGTGCCACTACTGCACCATTAGGGTTATTTTGCCATGCTTGTCAATTGTATAGTTCATAGGTGTCATATCTTGGCGGTACTGTTGGTTGCCTCTCTTATTTTGAAAGCTTGCATGATGGTACCTCCTGGTACCATAAAACTAGCCCTCAGGGAGAAGTCACTCAGGTCAGCTCTGACTCAGGGGAAGTTTGACAATTTATGAAGCATATGGTTTATTCAGGAATAAGGGTTTATGTTTCACCAAGAGCAACAGCAATAGGTTGTATGTTCAGGGAATCTCTTAGACAGCCTTGACCAACAGTTCAAAAGAGGGTTTCTCAAGTCTGGTATTGGGATATTTGTTAAGTGGTCTTTGACTATTGGAGGGAATACAATCAACCCAGAAAAGAACAGTTCATTAAAATGACACATATATGTATTTAAACACTGAACTACATGCATTAACTTTCTTTTATATAGTTAATAGTATAGTTCTTTTGACTTTTTTTTTTTGGTTTTTCGAGACAGGGTTTCTCTGTGGCTTTGGAGCCTGTCCTGGAACTAGCTCTTGTAGACCAGGCTGGTCTCAAACTCACAGAGATCTGCCTGCCTCTGCCTCCCGAGTGCTGGGATCAAAGGCTTGACTTTTCCAGTCATCCACATTGTCATTTTACCCACTTCCTTTCTCCTGTATTATTCTCCCTCCCCCTTCTCTAAAAAGACCCCTCCCACTTTCCCCTATCAAATCAATTATATATTTCTATTATCCTTGCTTTCCTCTTATCTTCTGTATTACCTACTATTTAGTTCTCAATTTCCACATACCCCCTATCATACCACTTGCATCCAACTATTCCCAATTTATTATTCTCAAACCTCCCTATCCTGTCAATGGTGGTCCTGTCTTACTTCTATGGTCTCTGTATTACTGCAGGATATGTACTTACATTTGAAGATTTTTGGAATTAGGAGCCTCCAGTGAAAGAGAGCATTCAATGCTTACCATTTTGAGTCTGGGTCACCTCATTCAATATGATCTCTTCTAGTTACATGCATTTGCCTGCAAAGTTCAGGACTTCATTTGCTTTTACTGCTGAATAATATTCTATAGTGTATTTGAGCCCCATTTTAATTATCCATTCATTGGTTGTCGGATATCTAGGCTGCTTCTGCTTCTTAGCTATTGTGAATAGAGCAGCAATGAACAAGGGTGAACATATGCGGTAAGATGTTGAGTCCTCCAGGCATATGACAAGGCAGCAGATCTTTTAAAAAATGCAAACACAAGCAAGAGTGAAGTAGAACACCTTCAGAAAACTGTCAGACAACATTTCCAGATGTTGTTGGAAGGGAGAATAAAAACAAGAAAAGCACACTTAAAAATAAGTAGAGGCCTCACGAAAAAGTGACCCAAGTTAAAAAGGCAATGGTTTGAAAGAACATGGCAGAAGAGATAGGAGATAGTGGGAAAAAAGTGTGTTTCAAGAAAAATTAAAAATCAATAACACCATTCAAATACACCTGAGGAGAACTAAAAAGAGAAGCATGAAGCCAAGATATTTAGAAGTAATTGATGATATTGGTCAGAATGCAGTAGAAATTGATGCTACAATAAATATTATTAGACACTGAGAATTGTACAGGGGAGAGAACAAAACTTACAAACCAGCACACCTTCAGAAATTTTAAAGAAGTCATGAAAGCAAACAGCAAGGATAGTTATTTATGACTTGTTGAAAGAAAAATTTTCAGTGCAGAGACCTTCTTAAACACCAGAAATAAACATGCATAACTTATTAAGAATCAGACCAAAACATTTTGTCCTTATACAAGAATATTTATGGTGTCTCAGCCTTGGTCAGAGAGGCTTCTTACAGTAGTGGGCAGTGGTGAATACAGACACTCAGAACTGTTCAAAATACTGAAAATAAGAGACTGAATTGTGGTGATGTTTTGTTTGTGCTTTGACAAATGAAACTTGACTGAAGATCAGAGTTAGCTATAGAAGCCAGGTAGTGGTGGCAAACACCTTTAATCCCAGCAGTGGAGAGACAGAGACAGATGCAGACAGGAAGTGATGATATGTGATATGTGATATGACTGGGCTGAGAGAGGAATATAAGGTGGGAGGAGACAGGCACTTGGGATTCAGTCTGAGGTCTTGTAGAAAGAGCAATCTAAGGACTTATAGAGACAGGATACCCCATTCGTTCTGAAGATTTCTTAGAGGTAAGAACTAGTGACTGGCTGCTCTGCTTTTCTGATCTTCCAGTTTTCAATCCCCACCCCCGATATCTGACTCCAGGTTTTTATTATTAAGATCAATGAGAATTTGTGCCACAGACAAGACATCCCCATCGACCTTCTACCCATCACTAAAGTCCAGGAAATGTTCAAGAACAGGGATTGGAAACAAGGTAAGAGCTGGAGGATGAGGAGGAGAGCTGGGAGGGGCTGTTTTCTAGATTTGCCGTAGCTATTCTACACAGAAACTTATGGCAGATATTGTTACCATCGCAAGATGTAGACAGCATAAAACAAGTTAAAATTCCAGTTGAATAGCAGAGTGGCATTCAAAGTCTCACCCTAACTGCGAAATTATTGAGGGTTAATGGTTATTTAGGAAGGGACTGAGACTTTTCTTTGGGACTAAAGACACTGGTAGATTTTTCCATCTTAAGTGGATGACCTCCTCACACCTGTGCACATATGGGGAGCTCTAATTAGACTCAGAGTGTTACATTAAAAGAAAAAAAAAACTCAAGACTTTGGGAAAAAGATGTGTTGTGGGTGGCATTGGGAATTTATGGGCAGAGTGTGTGTAGATAGGGCAGAGATACCCTATCTACATCTGTGAAATTTTCAAAGAATAAATAAAACTATCTTAAAATTTAAATTAATTTATATTAGTTGAAATTAAGACTGTGTTTAGTGTTGAAATAACATCTTGTTACATGAAGAGTAACTATGTAGTCAATCACAAATAAAGTTGCTTTGGGAAATATCAATATGGAATCCAACATCATATCCACTAATCCATTCATAGACTTCTTAAAATGATAGATATGATTGATATCTATTTATTTTAGTCCAGTAGTATCCTAGAATTTCTAGAGGATGTAATAAGACAAAAAAAATAAGGCCTTAGTTAGGCTTTCTATTGCTGTGAACAGACACCATAACCATGGCAACTCTTACATAGGAAAACATTTAATTGGGGCTGACTTACAGTTAAGAGGCTCAGTCCATTAACATGAAGGGAAGTATGTTGGCTTGCAGGCTGACATGGTGCTGGAGAAGCAGCTGGAAGTTCTACAACTTAATCCACAGGCAGCAGAAGACTGTGTGCCACACTGGGTGTAGCTTGAGAACTGAGACCTCAAAGCCTGCTCCCACAATGACACACTTCCTCAAACACCTATACTTCAACAAGGGCACACCTCCTAATAGTGCTGCTCCCTATGGGCCATGTATTCAAATACATGAGACTGTGGGTGCCATACATATTCAATTCTCCACACAAATGAATGAAAGTTAAAAATTTTAAACTTTGAAAAGAAGTTAAAATTTTATAAAATAGATGAGAATTTAAATTAGGAAATAGACACTGAAACAGTGGGTGAAATTTCTTTGATGTAAATTCTCTCATTTTTGTGTTCTACAACTTGACTTTAACTTAGATGTTCTGTAAGTGACCTTCTCATTTTGAATGTGATTTAGGGCTCATATTTGTATCGAAAGCTTTTCCAGGCTATATAAACCTGCCGATAGAGTCTTGCTAAGCTGTGTAATCTCTGCTCAGCACAGAACCTACTGCCCAGTCTGTGTGCATGTGAGTGCTTGATTTGGGCATGGCTCACAACACATATAGGATGAGCTTAGTTAGCTTCCCTCCAGGCTACACCTATGGCTTCCCATAGTGAGTCTTCTTCAGAGCAGCTGCAAGAAAGAAGCTAGCTTCTGTGGCTAAAAGGGGACTCCAATAACTGCACAATACACATGCAGACAAAACCTCATGCTCTATACCATAAATATATATGCCTTCCAACTGTTAAATAAGCCAATGAAAATATGAGCATACATTTAAACTAAATATATTTAAACTAAATATAGAGAGAGCTAAATCACAGATCTATACATTCCAAAGAGTAGCATACTAAAAAGTAGTTAATATTTTGCCAGGGGTTATATTTTTCTTTTCTTCTTGCCACTCCCACTTTTATTAAGGCTAGCTCAAATAATCAAAACATGGCAGACGTCTTTAATCCCAGGACTCAGAAGGCAGAGGCAGGCGGATCTCTCTAAATGTTTACAGGGCTACACAGAGAAATGATGTCTCAAAAACAAACAAACAAACAAACAAAAAAGGGGAGCCAGAGTCAAGAGATTCTATGTAACTAAGAGGCCTGACATATATAACAGCAAAGAGACCCTGCCTCCAAAAAGGTGGAAATTAAGGTCCAACCCCCTAGAATGCCCCCTGCTTGCCATACATGCACTGTGACATATCACACCCATACACATGTACACATATTAAAAAATATTTATAATTTTAGAATATATTTTCAAAGAACTGCAGAGCTGTTTCTCAAGAGAGATGAGGGATGGAGTAAGAACTTAAGTATGATGCAACATTGATTCTGGTCTATTCCAAGAAATGGGGCTGGATTGAAGGTCTCTGGAAGTTTGTTGTATCTTCTTGCTTCTACAAATGACAACCAGTCATTGGACCTAAAAACGCTGCTGCCTGCCAATTCTATGATAGAAAGGGGAAGAACACAGTGGCAGCCAGGCAGGTGGTGAGTTACATGTCTGTGTAGCTGGAGATGTGGTACACCTGTGTATACATGCATTTCTATGCAAATTTAGAAATCTCCTGAAACTAAAAGACAGCAACAACCCTTCTTCTCCACACCCACGTGCCTCTGCATATACATGTGACTGGATCATCTCCTTAACTTCTAAAAGCTTGCACCATCCCCTCTGTTTGCATGTGTTCTGATTCGTGTGTACAAGGTAGCCAGGAGACAACCTTGGGTATTGTTCCCCAGAAATTGGCGACTTTTTTTTGAGACAGGTCTCCTGTTGGCCTTTAACTTGTCACATGCGCTAGTCTGGCTGACCAGCAAGAACCAAGGATCCTTCCATCTCCAGCTCACCAACACTGGGATTACAAACTTGTGCCACCACACCTAGCTTTTTAATTTGGGTTCTGGAGATGGAACTCAGGTCTTCAAGTTTACAAGGTAAGCAAAAAACAGAAATAAAAGAACAGGGACTTTAGAGACACAGCCATAAACATAAGCACTGATGCGAGGAGTTTCTGTGCTGACCTGATTTCATATCCAAGAGTTCCAGAAGGTCTTGGGTTTCATTTTGCTTTTTCAACTTGGCTATTAGTGTCTTAGAGAACATTTGGAAAATAATGTAGAAAGAAAAGATTAGTATTTCTTTACCCAAAGTACTGTGATTTGTGTTACTATGATGTGTACTACCGTGTGTGTGTGTGTGGGTGTGTGTGTGTGTGTGTGTCTGTATTCACATGTACGTGCATGCTTGTGGAGTTCAGAACCTCAAGTATCACTTTTTAGTACCAGCCACTTATTGTCATTATTATTGTTGTTGTTTTGTGAGGTAGTGTCTTTCAGCTGACTGGAATTTGTCAAGAAGGTAAGACCATTCAGGACCTATCTGCGCTTCCAGTACAGAAGTTAGAAGCATGTACCACCTTGTTGAGCTTTTTTCATGGGTTTTGGAGATTAGGTGACAAATTCAAACCCAAGTGCGTACAAAGCAAGCACTTTACTTACAGATGTATCATTCTAGCCCAAACATGGCTATTTGATTGGGGTTAAGAACAAGGGGACTCTTAACGAATGCGGCAGAATGAATTTGTAAGAGCAAGTAGAAAGGACATGGGTGTGAAGCCCACAGCAAGTCCATTGCCCTCGCCATGGGGACATCACAGATGTGGACAATATGCTCTGATTTTTCTGCCACCTGCATCTCCTCTCCAGTTTGGGTCAATCCTTTAGTCATGGGATGAGCATCTGCAGGTCTCTGTGACATCAGCTCTACTTTGGGAAGAGGGAGAGACGTGTTTGTTAAACACACTCATTAGTACTTCTTCACTTCCTGTGAGTAACGGGGGAAGTGTAATCAGAGGATTGTTTGTTTGGTTTCCATGTCTTTATATATATGTCAACATTTTCTCCTCCACACACTAAATTTTAGCTTATCCTCATTTCTGTGGTTAATTTAGAGTTATCATTCTCCTTTTCGTTTGGCCTCATAGATCCTGAAAATTCTCACGAAAGACAGCAGCTAAGTTTTTATAGATCAAAAGGGTCAAACATAGATTTCTCTCCACTATTTAGTTCCTGCCATGAAGTCCTTAGTCAACTGAGAGGAAATATGTGGAGTTGGGGAAATGAGACGTTTGCTTTGAAGTCTCTACGCCTCTACCTGTGTCTAAGGTGCTTCCCACCAAGCATATGTCACAATATGAAGTAGTCACTTTGATGAAAGCATCTCTATAGGTTGGGGCCACATTTTATTGTCTTCTCTTAAGGATCAGAAATGCATTATTTCTGCATTTCCCTTTCCCTTTAAGAAAGATATTTTGCTTTAGTAAGAAAATCTCAGTAGTTAGCATTTCATATCCAGACTTTTCATTTGAGAGCAAGATAAATAGTTGCTTTCACTGCGTTCTGATTTTGATAACCAAGTTTTAGGATTGAAATGTGTAAGAAAAGATATCACAGTGGGAAATGCCAGCTCATGGTGTTTTAGTTTGTTTGCCACAAATAAATCAGGAAATTACTAAAGCTAATTGTGTGCTTGGAAATAATTAAACATTCATTAATAGGAGAGATTAGTTTAAGGGTCAGTCAATTGTAGTCTTTTTTTTTTCTTTAAGTCTGTCTTCCTGGAACACAGCCGAGCCTATTTGTTGGATTGGTGTCTAAGACTGTTCTGAACTGCAATGGCAGAGTCAAGTTGCAATGAGAGAAACAATGAGAAACAGCAGAACAGGTGAGCCTAGTATTATTACTAACCCTCTAGTTCTTCGATGTTCAATTTCCAGATTGCTTTAATAAATTATAATCTGTTAAAATGTAAGTCTGCACATTGTGATGGTAATATTGATTGTCAACTTGACAACATATGAAAGTCAGATAAGAGTCATGCCGCCAGGGATGGCTATGAAGTATTGTTTAGATTAGGATGACTGATGTGAGAACACCCATCTTCAAGGTGATAGCACCACCCTATTAGTTGAGGCCTGGTCCTCAGTAAAGTGGAGAAAGCAAGCTGGGCATTCCAGCCTTTTGGGATCTGATAAAGTACACTGATAACAACAACTTAGGGGGGAAGGGGTTAATAGATCACCGTTCCAGGTTACAGTACATCAATGAAGGAAAGCTACGGGAGGAACTTCAAGAACTAGTCCAGCCATATCCACAGCAAAGAGCACAGAGAGAAAGAATGCGTTCATTTTACTACCTAGCTCACCTTGTTTAGTCTTAAGCAGTCTAGAGACCAGTTCGTGAAAGGCCATGCCAACCACAGTTACGGCGGGTCTTCCCTCTCAATTAATTCAGCTAAAAAAAACTCTTCACAACCCTGTCTGATGGCCAAGCCAATCAGAAAATTCCTCAATGAGACTCCCTTCATAAGTGATTTTCGATCATGACAGATTGAGCAAACACTCATCAGACTGCACACAGCATCATTGCTCTATATGGCCAGATTGTGGGTACAATGAGACCAGCTGTCTCAAGACGCTGCCACCAGGACATCCCGACCATGGTGGACTATAGTCTGAAACTATGAGCCAAGATAAATCCTTCCTCCCTTAAGTTTCTTTTGCCAGGGTATTTATCACAGAAGTACTTTTACACTAATAATTTCCAGAAGAACTGACGTGTGTTGGAAGCCCCTGCTGATTACATGTTGCATTCTACCACAGCCTGGCAGCTCTCTCTAAGCTCAGCAACACGGAGGACTCGCTCACCCAGCAAAAGCTTCCTGCTCTCAACCTATCCTTATCTGGCCTGGGTTGCCTGACTTATCTAAATTGTAACCCTTGACACAGTCACCTGCAAATACTCTTCCCTTGGTGACCCACATGGTAACTAGCCAAGTATTCTAGTCATTTTGATAGGACCCTTCTGCCACATACTAAGCCTTATGATAGCAGAATACCACTTAATGCAAATTAGGGTTTGTTTCCAAGCTCCCCAACCATACACACAACACACACACACACACACACACACACACACACACACACACACACACACACACACATTTACTTTTTAAAAAAGAAAAAACTATCTTTTTTCATTTTACATACCAATCCCAGTTCCCTGTCTCTCCTCTCCTCCTATTTTCTTCACCTATGCTTCCCACCTCTATCTATTCCTTAGAGATAAGGGATATTGCTTTGGGGAAGGTCTAATGCCCTCCCTACAATATCTAGGCTAAGAAAGGTATCCATCCAAAGAGAATATGTTCCCTCAAAGTCAATACAAGGAGTAGGGATAAATCCTGGTGCCACTGCCAGCAGCCCCCAAGTCTGCCCCAGCCATACAACTGTCACCCACATTCAGTGGGACTAGTTTGGACTAGATTTTTGTCGTTGTTGTTGTTGTTGTTGTTGTTCCTTCCTTGTTTAGCTGGAGTTGGTGAGCTCCCATTCGCTCATACAAACTGTTTCATGGGTGTGCCCATCATGGTCTTGACCTCTTTGCTCATAGTCTCACCGAAGTCTGTCTCCTGGAGTATGGTGTATGTTTGTGCTTATGGGCCCTGTACAAAGCTTTCTGTCACTGCTATTTCCTCTTGACCCCTTGGCTTGGTAAACACAGGCTAAGAGGGAAAGAGGATCCCCACAGGCATGCATGTATACACACGTGTGTATGATTCTCTTTGCTTTTTTAAAGAGCCATCATGTATTCATACTTTCAGGAACATGAATTTGTTTCTCTGTAGCTCTGGAGATGTCAGTCCTTTTTTTTTCTTTTAAGAAAAAAGCCCATAGTTTCAGCCTCTTATTGGCTAATTCTCACATCTTCCTTTAACCCATATTTAGTAATCTGTGTAGCACCACGAGGTATGGCTTACCAGGAGAGATCTTAACCTGCGTCCATCTCGGAGAGGAGAAGCATGGAGTCTCACTATGGCGACTGCCTGAAGCGTCTCCCCAACTCTACTTCCTTGTTCCCACAATTCTGTTCTGTCTACTCCACCTACCTAATTTTCTGTCTCTTAAAGGGCCAAGGCAGTTTTCTTTATTAATTAACCAATGAAAGAAACATAGACAGATAACTCTCCTCCATCATTTCCCCTTTTTCTGTTTAAACAAAACACAAAGGCTTCAACTTTAACTTATAAGGCTCAAATAAGCAGGGATGTGTTCATTCTGGAGGCTGTGAGACAGAGTCTATGTCCTCATGTTTCTATATTTTAGAGGTTACCTACATTCTTTGTATGTGGCCTTTCCCCTCTACATTCAATACTAGTAACTACTTATTTCGTCTACTTCATGTTTTTAATATCACCAACTTTCTGGTTTTTGCCCCCTTTTACTTGTAAGGACTCTTCTGGATACAGAAGCCCCTCTTGATTGACTTAGCACAATCCATTCATGTCTATATTGATTTCATCAGACCTTAATCTACTTGCAACCTCGATTCTTATTGGCCACGTGCCCTAGTTAGCCTTGATTTTTGAGTTAGTGCAACTTAAAGTCATCTGAGAGAAAAAAAACTTGACTTGTCTAAACCAGCTTGGCCTATAAACATACCTGTGGGAGACTGACTTCGTTATTAATTGATGAACTCAGGCCCTGTCCATTGTTTCCAGGACTGTCCCTAGGCAAGTGGCCCTGGTTGTATAAGAAAGTTATCTAAGCAGGGACAAGCAAAAAACAAGAGGGGGTGGTGGGACTGAAAGAGACAGAGAGGGGGGAAAGGAGATGGAGGAGTAAATGGAGATAGGAAGAGAGAGGGGGGAGAGAAGATAAACAAGTAAGCTATCAGGAAGCATCTCCCAAGTTTCCTACTCAATTTTCTTGGCTGTGAAGGAGTTCCTAGATTGGAGGCAATGCCACATGGAATAATAAGCAGTCCTGCCTTCAGGTTTCTACTTTGAGTTTCTGCCCTGACTATTCTTAATTATAGACTCTGACTTGGAAGTAGAAGATGAAACAAGCCCTTTCCTCCCTTAAGTTCCATTTGGCTGCAGGGTTTTTACCACAGTAAGAGAACGGAAAGGAAAACACCACACAGTATAAAGTATGCACGGTTCAGGCAGTTAGAATGTGAACCTGTTGAGAGAAGGACATCTTGGAGCACTCACAGTGAATAGCTAAAGGCATCAAAGCATTAGGAAAAACACAACATTTTACATTTCACATTCAACGTTTTAGTTTGGTAACCACATGCTTGCTTTTATTCTGAATTTGGTAACCTAGTTCAAAAGTGATTTAGGAAAGCATCAACCAACGAAACAACATATGCAATTCAGTCAGTTTTGTGTTTGTGTGTGTGTTGTGAAAAGAAAAGCAATTTTCTTAGTACTTATAAGAAAAATATAGCAATTAATTTCAGAGTATATAGCCAAGTGCAGGCCTTTAATCTCAGAACTCGGAAGGCAGAGACAGGTAGATATCTGTGAGTTCGAGGTCAGTATGGCCTACAGAGCTAGTTCCAGGACAGTCAGGTCTGCACAGAGAAACCCTGTTTCAGGGAAAAAAAAAACTGAACAAAAACCCAACAACGAAGCTAGATGATGTGATTACACATTGCCTTTACTTTATATGTTTTAACGTCTACATACGCTTCAGCAATATTGTCAGTTTTGCAATAGGTAAAATCTAGATGAAAATACTGGGTAAATGAGCGGTCGGTCAGAACAGGCTTTTTGCAGAACACCAGTCTCTCTCTGCATTTTTACATCTATTCTTTTATTCTGGTCCTATGAGAGAGACAGACACTTCTTACTTTTAGTGGGCTTCCTATGCTTAATACAAATGAATCATGGGGGAGCTTGGCTTCCTTCCCTGCATCTTGGAAAACTCAGTACTAATGTCCTTGAACAGGACTGTCCCATCCTTCAGAGAATGGCAGCCACTCAAGTTTGCACAGAAAGAGTTCATTCATTCCTCTAGCATTTACATTGCTTTTTTGCATATTCATTACATTTCAAGTTCCTGCTGATTTATAGCTTTTGAATTTAATGTGCATATCCACCAAGTCCTCTGCAAGCCATTTTGATGCATGTTATGCTTATACAAAAATCGATTTTCAAAGTCCATCTCTTGAAAAGCTTCAAGCTACTAGGGATAATCTAAATGGGTTACTTCATTGTTTCCTGAACTTTCCCCTATTTTCAGGTAACTTATTTGCCCATTTGTTTGCCAAACATCTTATGATTCTTTTTCAGTAGTGTGCAAAATTGTTTGAGATTGTATTTTTAAGTAAGCATGTTTATTTATGTTAGCATAATTATTCTAATTATGATAGAATTTTTATAAGGATTTCCTTTTATGTTATACCCTATACAAATTTATTGGTATTTCATAATTGACAAGCATTTTTATGGTTTGTTTGCTATATACATATCTTCAGTGTTACTCCTTTTTTGATTTTCTGTTTTGTATTCTACTATTCATTAAAATATAGCCACATTATCAACCAGAACAAATGCACTATTTGGAAAAAAAGCAATGAATTTTTTTTAGTTATTTTTGTTTTACATGGATAAGTCTTCACCTACATTGATATCTGTCAACCATGTGGGTGACTGGTGCCACCGAGGCTGGGGAAGGGCAACAGATCTCCTGCAAGTGAAGTTACAGATGGTTGTGAGTTTCCATGCAGGTGCTGGAAAATGAGCTAGAATCGTCTACAAGAGCAGTAAATACTCTTAACTACTTAGTCATTTCTTTAGCTCCCAACAATGAATTTTTAAAATGGGTTAGATTAGAGATCAGTACAAACCTCAAAGTATTTACAATTCAAGCAAAAGTTAAAATAGGGTAAAAATTAAGAAGCCTAAAATTTTTAATTGTTTGGAGTTCAGCTCCTTTGTCCCTTAACTTCAGATTAGGTTGGGAGACCGGAGTCACTTTCTCATCTTGGCTAAAGGAGGGAAATATGGAGTCTGAACCTCTGTGTCCTGTACATCATCTAGGGCAATGTGGATACTTAGAAGAAACTTATAAAGAGTTGGCATCAACCACTGTGAGAATAATATTGCTCTCTAGTAGAAGTTTGGGCAGGTATTGAGACCAACAACCAACACATCTCATAGGAAAAAGAGAAAGATGAAAGAGAGAGGTAGAATTTCTACTCAAATTAATTTTGAGGAAAATCAAATTCTTGTTCTTTCAAAACCTAATAAAAGTGATGTATCTTTTAAAATTAATTAATATTTGTGTGTGTGTGTGTGTGTGTGTGTGTGTGCATGTGTGTACAGTCTGGAAGTTGATGTTATTGGCTTCCTTGGTTGTTCTCCACCTTATTCATTGAGGCAGGGTCATTCAGCTGAGCCCAGAACTTACCAATGTGGCTAGTTTAGTTTCTGAGATTCCCCGTGTCTGTCTCCTATGTATTAGGATTAAGGAAGAGCATCATACCCAACCCTAGTCTTCATATGTAAGAAGAAAGCACTTTATTGTACTATCTACCTGCCTATAACCCTGGAGTTTTTTTTTTTTTGTTGATGTTAAAACCAGAGTCATGCTATCCTCTTGCCTTCTGCTGCAAGGAATCGGTAATAAGAATATGGCATTGAGAATAAAATAAAAACACAGGTACTGTGTATGCTTTGGCCCCTGCTGGTCACCCTTGGTTCCAGTCCAATGGGGTGCAATGGAGTAAAGGTCAGAGCAGGCAGCTTTCAAAGGAAGCTGGACTCTCTTTCACTAAGCATCTGTCTCTCTGGTTTTACTTCAGGCTTGTCATGCTAGTGCTTGCCTAATAGACAACAATAAATGTCCCTCCGTTGTTGTTAACAATTTCCTCATTAGACTCTTCCAAGGGACTGTAATGTGTTAGCAGGGGATTATCCGCCTTTTAGCCAGTCCTTTCATGCAGATTGTGAGCCCTGCAGCCTAGTCCACTTGGAAGCAAGGCAGTGAAGGACATTCACCCTGTCCCCTTTCTCTGTGAAGAAGGTTGCCTTGTGAGTTCTCTGGTGATTCTATCCCTCTCTGTCTTGACATTTAAGAATGTATTGTTTTGATTTCAGGCAGTATCAACGATCTAATTGATAATACAGTAGCATTCATCATCAGCTACGGAAGGTGGCAAAGGAGCACCGTGCTGTTTCTAACCACAGACACTTCCTGCGCAGTGACATTTCCTTGACATTGGTGGAAGCTCAGTGTGAGTGGGTAAGGAAGGGCGGAGTTTGGATGAGACCTTGAAGCCTGGAAAAGCACATTGGCCTTTTTTTGTTTCATTAAATATCTATCCTTTGAGCGCCAAAGTGATTATAGAATAAAAGAATCTGTACTTGTTTCAAGCGGCATTTTTTTTAAAAAAGATGTATTCTCCTTTTATTTTGCCTTTCAACTTGGAACAAGATGGAGAGTGCATAATGCTCGGTTAGAGCAGAGATGGCACGATATGCCAAGTAAGTCCCACGAAAGAGCTGCATTGATGGCGTTTGCGTTAAGGCTTATTACTGGTATGCAAATTTCCAGCCTATAATTGTTTGCAAAATCAGGCCCAGAGGCATTCCCACAGAGGAAGTAATTATAAAATGGTTAATTAAAAGTAATTATAAAATGCTAAATGACTTCTGATACGTCCTCATACATTGTTCCGTTATAACTTCGTCTCTGAGATCCTGGAATGGCTGCCTCCCAAGAACACGGCACCCTTCAGGGAAACGTAGCTCATCAGTCGGTAATAGCTGCCCTCTCTTTTGGAGCTTTGAAAATTCACATTCCTGCCGGTTCCAGGTTACAGCTGGCTTCTCCTCCCGTGCTGTGGTCAGTGTTGAATGCACCGTAGGGGATTTCTATGGAGAGTGGTCCGAGGGCTCTTCAGGTCCATATGGGAGAGGAGAGTGAATGCATGTAATGATGCAAGCTCTAGACTGGCTTCCTGGAGTCCCACTCAGCCTGAAAGCCTTTGTGGGCTGAGCAGATGGGGAGCAGGCTCTCAGGCCACTCATTATCCATGGCAGTTGAAAATAGAGATCTAGAGAATCCAGCCAGATGCAGAGAGCAGTTAGTGAACCAAAATTAGGGGACATGGTTGTCTTTCACACAGCTTAACGCTCAGTTGCTACAAAATTATATTTTATAACGAAGATGCAAAATTTTAATGCATGTGTGCAAATGCATATATGTATGTGTATGAGTACGTGTGCATGCTTGTGAAGGCTGGAGGGCAACCTCAGGTGCCAAATTTAGAAACAACACCCACTGCCTTTGAGACAGAGCCTCTCACTGGCTTGGAGCTCCTTAATTAGGCTTACTTGACTAACCAGCAAGATCTAGGGCTACTCCCTCTCTTCATCAGATTATAAGGCTGATGACTCCAGGCTTTTTAATGTGGATTCTGGTAACTGAATTTGGGTCCTTGGCTTGCAAGTGTTTTTGCTGCTTGAGCCATCTCTCCAACTTCCGAGATGCAATTTTAAGAGTTAAAATACATTTCAACAGCTAAAATGCTGTTCTTTAGCTGTTATTATTTTTAAAAAAATCTTAAAGTTTGAAAATTTAGAATTGTATTAAAATCAACATTGAAAAGGAGAGCTAGTGAATTTCTATACACTTGTGTACAGTAAGGTCTGTGAATTGCTGTCTGCCTTTGTCGCTAACATCTTAAATATCTGATATGATGTTTAGGATGTCCAGCAATCCATACATTTCAGATTAAAAAATGTGTAGATTTTTAAGAGAAGTAAGGCTTACTCAAACTAAACAAATTATCCACTGTATCTAAGATTCAAAGGTTATAAGAAATGCTAGTTTTATTTGTTAGTGGCAGCCATCCAGTCTGGTTGCTATGCAAATGATATCATCTTATCTCCCACTCGGAGACTGGATATTGCCAGTGTGAGGACAGAACCCTGATTTTTTTTTCAGATTAACCAACTTGGCTTCCCCATTCCTCTCATGAATTTTATAGGCATCACAGTTATGCATCCCTATCTTTGCCAAATCCTGAGGTGTTTGCCTTCTCTGTCTTCTATGGTTCTTAGATTTTACTCTTTTTCATTGTATTGTTGCACAAAGAGTAGAGAAGCTGGGCTGTCCTCCTGGCAACAGTGGGTGTGTGGACCCCTAGGCCTCTAGTTTATTGCTTGCTTTGCTTTCAAATTAAATAGCTGATGCTGCTGTCCCGAGTTCTGCGGGGGTCCTACTCCTGCTGTGTGGTTCTCAGGATCTCAGCCGCTTACCCCTCATGGCGAGCTCTTCTCACTTCTCAAGATCTTTTTGTTAGTTTGGCTCTCTTGTCTTTTTTTCTGTTTTGTTGACAGATTCATACATTATTGGAAGGAATTTTAGTCATGTTCCCTCCCACTCCGTTCTCTCACCCCCTACTTCTCCCACTGGATGTCTTCTCCTTCACAAGTATCCCTCCTACTCTTGTGTCTTCTTTTAGTGTGTGACTACATCTAACTAGATTCTTTCCCGAGCATAGGTGGGAGGCTATTTACTGTAACAAAGGTAACTTAGTGGTAGCTCCACCACTGAAGAAAGTGGCACTCCTTCTGCAACAATGGTTGATTTCCGATGGTCCCTTGAGGAGGGGTGGGGCCTCCAGCGGGTTGTGTACAGATAACCACAGCTGCAATGAGTTAGTGAGTGAAACGGCCATGAATTGTTGCATCTTCCTCATCCTCTGGCTTTGGTATTCTTTCTGTCCCCTCCTCTAAGATGCTCCCTGCGTCATTTCTAAATTTATTAGACTAAATCATATCTGATAGGGTCTACATATTCTCTCATGGTTTCTGCTTCTGTAGTTCTTCTCCCTGCTCTTTATTCTTCCAGATGTAGAGCTACTCCAGTGTTTCTTCAGCGCACATACCAGAAGGAAAAGTATTTACGGTAAGCCGATCCTGGTACTCTGAGGTATTGTTCTTTTTGAGCCCTTGTGGAATCCTCATCTACCTCTTTTCCAGTGGAGATGGCTCTTCCATCTGTTATTTGAGTAAAATCCATATACTTACATATATAAAAATTCTCTCCAACATGAAAAAATCTTCAAATATAGATTGCTGTATATGTGTTAAATGTTTAGGTTACTTGTTTAATTTGTTGTACACACATACACACATACACACACACATCCTTCCTTTTCTATGTGTTCATTTAAATTTCATTGCTCAGGGACCCCTTTCTCATTTTTCAATTATTAGCAATGCAAAGTTCTGCCCAAGAATAAAGTGCCAGGCTTTCTTTAATTTGGGCAAGAACAGATTGTGCGATTGAACTCTTCTGGGAAGTGGGGGCTTGAATGGGAAATGGCTTCTCCTTCTATGCACTGTGTCTTGCTTCTGATTTTGTGTGTCTTCTAAGTATTTTTTACCATTAATTATGAACTAGGCTGTTGCTCAGAAATAAATACTTTGTTTACTAAGGACGTTCTTGACAGCTATGACATTGAATTGTACCAGTGAGCTTTCTGACAGCCAACAGAACAATTGATCTTTCCTCCACATCATTTTTGATCAATTACTGACTCCGATGATGTCAATGTATTTTTGACATCAACCCTCTTTGTTTTTCTGAAGAATTATTAATGTTAACTCTGTTCTTTTGATAATATTCCTTAATATTCCAACACACCATTAGGGCTCATCTGACTAAGCCATGATTCTCATACCATACTAGGAAATAATCCATTCTCCCCAAACAAAGGTAAAATGATCATGCAGCTAAGCAGGCTCTATCTAGAGAAGACACACATAACCAATTGTTTTGGGAAGGCCTCAGAGAACCACAAAGTTCAGATATGTGTTTTCAGTTTTTGAATGATTTCTCACTTGAGAAGAAAAAATTCTTAAATTGATATTTTTCCTGGTTTTGAAATTGTGAGTATATAGATCAAGTAAAGTTTATCAGTTCATAAATACTTGGAGGAATACTTTAATACAGTTCAGGGAGAAAAATGGGGAGGGGGAGGAAGGTATTGAGAACTAAAGGTAATTGTTGTTAGCTGGAGAGATGGCTCAGCAGTTAAAACACTTGTTGTTCTTCCTTACTTAGTTCACTTCTCATCATTCATGTATCGTTCAGTCATCTGTAACTCTGGCTCTAGCGTCTCCAATGCCCTCTTCTGGCCTCTGCAGATTCCTTCACACATGTCCACACACACACACACACACACACACACACACACACACACACACACACACACAATTTTGAGGAAAACCATGAATTCTCTGTTTTTCCATTTTATTTATTCAAAATTCAATGCAGGTTACCAGTTTCTTTGATGATATTACACATCAGGACATTCTTCCATTTACTATCATACTCATGTAGAGCTGCATAGAATTATCTATATACTATAAACTTATTTTTAGATTTTAACACATTTTATGAAGTTTCTGCAGTCAGCACTGCTATTTTCTCAGATGGCCACTTCTTACACTGCTTCTTACCTCTCAAAAACACCTTTAGCAAAAGATTTTATTCTTTAGCACATAAAGACTAGACTTCAGTAATGGGCACTTCCTCTTCTTCATGTCTGCCAGATACTTCCTAAGAGCATTTAGATGTTTTCAAATCTCTTCACCTTTGAAATAAATGCCAGAGAGCCGTAAAACATATGTCCTGAAAATATCTCTGGTGCTCTTTCTTTCCTAGTTGAGGTGAATTTTCCTTCCCTTGGGGATGTGCCGTATTTAGCAAATTGTTTATAATAAATAGAATAGAACAGAAGGGACTCACTTCCAGTGTAGGCTTATGAAATGTGTGCTGTATCTTTAGTACACACCCTTTCTCATATGCACACACTCTTTCTTATGGATCCTTTGCCTTGGAGGAACCTGACATCAGCAGCCCCTTGAAGATGGCCCCTGTGGTGAGGAACTGAATCTGCCCGTGTCTGTAACCAGAGAGGGTTTGGAAACTGAATCTCCACCTCCAAGCAGGTTTTCATAGACAACAGCAACAATGGTCATTCTATAGCATCAGAGAGATGAGGCAGAAGCACTCACTTGAATATCTTCCTCCATCTTGATGCTCAAAAGCGACTTTGGTGGTAATTGAGTTCCTCATTTCAAGTACTACCATGGTGGCAATGTGAGTGAAAATATTCCCTAAATTCTCAGGTGTTTGAACACTTGGTCCCCATTTGGTCACACTATTTGGGAAGGTTACAGGACCGTTAGAAAGTGTGGCCTTGTTGGTAGAAGCACATCACTAGAAGTAGGTTTTGAGGATTTATGTCCTAGTCTTGCTGATAGTTCTTCCTCTCTGCTTTGTGTTTACCACTGAAGATGAGATGTCTTGATTTCTTCCTCTGACTACCTATTATCATGTTTTCCTATCACAATATGCTCTTCCTTTAAACTTTAAACCCAAACAAACATTTTGTTTTATAAGTTGTCTTGGTCATGGTCTTAGCAACAGAATGGTGACTGATGCAATCACCAAATTGGAAGAAAAGAAATTAATTTTATTTATTGATTTATGTAATTATCTTTATGTGTGAATAATATATATGTTTCGAAGATTTATGTGCGTATGTGTATATAGGTGCTTATGTCCCTGCACACACATTTAGAGACAAGAGAAGCAATATATTGTCTAGTGTTAAGTATATTTTGCTGATTACACCTGTAAGAATGACCAAGACCAAAAACACTGATGACAACTTATCCTGGAGAGGATATGGGGTAAAGGGAACACTCCTGCATTGCTTGTGGGAATGCAAATGGTACAACCTCTTTAAATATCAGTGTGGTGAATATCTGACAATTAGGAAACAACCTTTCTTAAGACCCAGCAATACCAGTTTTGGGTATACATCCAAAGGATGCTCAATCACACCAGAAGGACATGTGCTCAGCTATGTTTATAGCAGCATTGTTTATCATAGTCAGAACCTGGAAACAACATAAATGCCCCTTGACTGAAGAATGGATAAGGAAAATATGGTACATTTACACAATGAAGTATTACCCAGCATAGAAAAATAACGACATCTTGAAATTTGCAGGCAAATGGATGGATCTAGAAAACATCATATTGAGTGAGGTACTCAGACTGAGAAAGACAAATATCATATATACTCACTTATAAGTGGCTTTTTAGACATAAAGCAAAGAAATCCAGCCTATGATTCACAATCCCAGAGAACCTAGATAACAATGAGGACTGTAAGAGAGACATGCGTAGATCTAATTTACATGGGAAGTAGAAAAAGACAAGATCTCCTGAGGAAATTGGGAGCATGGAGACCATGGGAGAGGGCCGAAGGGGAGAGGGGAAGAAGGGAAAGGAATGGAGAAAATATATAGCTCAATGAAATCAACTTTAAAAAACATATATATTGCCGGGCGGTGGTGGCGCACGCCTTTAATCCCAGCACTCGGGAGGCAGAGGCAGGCGGATCTCTGTGAGTTCGAGGCCAGCCTGGTCTACAAGAGCTAGGTCCAGGACAGGCTCTAAAAAAGCTGCAGAGAAACCCTGTCTCGAAAAACAAACAAACAAACAAAAAAAAAAAAAAAAACATATATATTTTTCTGGTTTAGAGTAGATTGTAACATGAGGGCCTGCTTGTTGTCATTTCTGTCCTGCCTAGTTCCCACAGTCAGTAAGCCCCAAAGAAATTACACAGACGTCTCCATAAGTTATATACTGATTGGCCCATTAGCTCAGGCTTCTTATTAATTCTTATAACTTAATTAATCCATTATTCTTATCTATGTTAGCCACATGGCTCAGTACCTATTTCAGCGTGGCATGTCACATCCTGCTTCTTTGGTGTCTGGACAGGACTGTGGAGGAATGGGTTTCCTCCTTCCCAGAATTCTCCTGTTCTCCTTTCCCCACCTCTACTTCCTGTCTGGTTGTCCCACCTGTACTTCCTGCCTGGCTACTGGCTAATCAGCATTTATTTAAAACATAATTGACAGAATACATAATTGTCCTTCACCAGTTTATAGTCTTGATAAGACGGTGTAAGAGACAAGGAAGGAAATTGTCAGTCACTATCAGCTATTTGTTAGGGTGAAAGAATGAGTCTTAAGTTCTGCAATATGATAATGTGAGAATTTTCCTATGTCTTCTTAAGGTGCTGAAACTTTTCCATTCCCTTTTGAACTTGGATCTTTCACCATTCTCTGCATTTAAATGTCTAGATGATGTAAAGGACAGGCTCTGAGTACAGGAATATAGACTTCAGAACTATGTATAGAATGCAGGGATAAATACATCCTGTGAAGGGGAAAATGGCATGTCAGTCCATCCTGTGCAGAGGAGTCACAGTGGGAGCACCCAGATAGCAACATCCCCTTGTCTTGTGATGGGATTTAAATGAGGACTCTTAGCACATTGACAGATAGCTGTCCTTTCCATGTGTCCCCTGATACTCTCTTCTGGTAGTTTGTTTCCATTCAGTGATATACCGTGCATGGCAGGATGACTGCCTGCAGTCCTGTGATGTTGGATTTTTTTCATGATAACGCTGCACCTGATGAGTTCATGCAGTACGAAAATTGAAACTGCTCACATTTTTTTCATTAGATCTTCATATTAAGATGATGTTTCCTCTACTTAAGGTGTGTGTGTGTTCACTGTATGTAACCTTCAATGTTCACTAATAAATGGCTGAGAAAGACAATGCAGCTAGAAATTTAAGGACAGACTAAAAAAGCAATAAACTGTATATTCTGAGAAAACTTTTCTAAATATTAAAAATACTGAAAAAATGGTTATAAATGGCCATAATAACCACAACCCCAATGTTAAAAATACATAAACTCAAAGTAAATGAAAATATTCTCAGAAAATATTAAGAGTTTCAAATACTCAATCATGTACAAAGGGAATGATGAATAGTGCAATGATTCATTTCGAGAAGACACATAGAGAGAGAACAGAAGTAAAACAAACCCAACGTAGTGAGTAGCAAAGACTATGAAATTTCAGGACATGACTAATATCTTCATAAATCCAACATCTAGTTTTTTAGAAAGATACAAAACAGATAAATTCTACAGAAGGTTTGTTAATGAGAAAGAAGAAGGGAGAAGAGAGAAAAGGAGAGTTGAGGAGGACAGAGAAAGAAAGGGAAATACAGAGGAGGAAGGAAGGAAGGAACTAGTGAGCAGAAAGAGCCCACAATTTATTAAGAAAGAAGGAAAGGACTCAAGGGTACGTTGGTGTTCGTAAGGTTCTGCCATCTCGTCTAAATGTGATGGGAATAGATGGGACTTCTATTTTCAGAAAGAAACTTAGCGATTCGAGATAACTAATGTCTAGAGCAGAGGACAGGAAGTGGATAAATAGAGCTCAGAGATGCATTTGAGCATAATTGCAGGTCAGTCCAAAGAAACCTTTCAAGTATCACGACTTCTTTGATTGCTGCTTTAGTTCCTTTTTCTGTTTCTACAATGATAAAATACCCCGCCAGAAACAATTTAAAGGAAAAAAGAGCTTCTTTTGGGTGAGGGTTTCAGAGGGACAACATCCATCCTGGCAGGGAAGACATGATGGCAGGAGTAGAAAGCTCTCTGGTCACATTGCTTCCACACTCACAGAGTAGAGAGTAGTGGATGCAGGCTGTTGGTCAACTCTGTTTCCTCACTTACAAGGTCCCAGACCCAAGTAGAGAAAGGTGCTGCCACAACAGGCAAGTCTCACCTTAATTAAAGCAATAGTGAACACCCCACAAGCACGCCCAGAGCCTGGCTCTCAGGGAACTCCAGATACTGTCAAACACTTATCATCATAGATATCCAGAGATTTCCAGAAACTATAGAATGAAGGAAGTTTTCTAGTCACCTTTACACATTAGGTTAGTCTTAGAATACAACATAAGAAGCAGAGGGTCTGTTCTAGAGGACTTCAAACTTAAGACATCTATTTTAGGACTATTACAGGCATGTAACATGTTATCATCAGCTTAGATTTATTTCAGAATCCAAGAATGAGTCAGCCATAAGAAATGCATGGCATAAATCATCTTAAAAGGATAAAATGAGTGTTTTGATAGATTGCAAAATTACTTTTTTTTTTCTTTTCTTTTTTTTTTTTTTTTTTTTTTTTTTGGTTTTTCGAGACAGGGTTTCCCTGTACTTTCTAGAGCCTGTCCTGGAACTAGCTCTTGTAGACCTGGCTGGCCTCGAACTCAGAGATCCGCCTGCCTCTGCCTCCCGAGTGCAAAATTACTTTTAATGTTATTTAATATCCTTTTCTGATAAAAAAATGTGACATTAGAATAAAATAATTTAAAAATAATTTTAAAAAATGGAAGAGAAGTAGGGAAGAGCCACCATGGCTCAACTGTTTTCCTCTTTTTTTGGCAAAAGCTGATGGTTTTCACTTTATTTCTTCTGAGGGGGAACATCTGGGTTACAGGGTTGAAAAGAATGAGTCTCCACATATGTACTGACCTGCCTTCATAGTTTCTTTAAAATGGTCAATATGGGCCTAGAGAGATTGCTCAATGGGAAAGGATACATTTTGCTTTTCTGGAGGATGAGAACTTGGTTCTCAACACTTTCCTGGGATGGCTCAAAATCACCTGCAACTCCAGGTCCAAGGGATCCTTCGCCTTCTGACAATCTCTCTCTCTCTCTCTCTCTCTCTCTCTCTCTCTCTCTCTCTCTCTCTCTCTCTCTCTCTCTCTCTCTCTTTCTCCTCTCTTCTCCTCCTCCTCTTCCTCCTCCTCCTCCTTCTTCCCCTCCTCTGTCTGTCTGTCTTTCTCTCTATGTGTGTAAATGTGAAGGAATAGTGAATTTAAACTTCAGACAATATTAAATCTGAGTTTTTATACTAGAAGGAGCAATAATATTAACAAAGGTGTCAAGAGCACGATGGGGAAACTCACAAAATAAGCTGATGAGAGCTAATGGGAGCTCACTGAAACTGGACTGATAAGTAGGGAACCTGCATAGGATTGAACTAGGCCCTCCTGACTGCAAGTGACAATGGGGTGGCTTGGGCAGTATGTGGAGCTACTGGCAGTGGTGCAGGATCAAACCCTAATTCATGAACTGACTTTGTGGAGCCCATTCTCTATAGAAAGATACCTTGCCTTGCTCACCTAGGCACAGGGTAGTGGGAGCTTGGTTCTGCCTCATTAAGGTGATGATACAGACTTAGTTGACTTCCCAGGGGAGGCCTTACCATCTCTGAGGACCGGATGGGGGCAGTGGGAGAAGGTGGGGGGAGTGAGATGAGAGGAAGGAGGGGAAATTGGAATTAGTATATAAAGACATAAATTGGTACCAGGATAGTGGGGGTACTTCTGTGCCTGACCTGACCATAATATTTTGGGGGAGGATGGTAGAAGCACTTTGGAATTTTGGAAGACAAAAGTAATGGAGTTATCAAAGCTTGGTGAACTTGGAAGAAAAAATTATTGAAAGAAATGCAGACAGTAGAGGATCAGCTTGTGAAGTTTCAAAGGGTGGTTTGAGGCTACATTAATGACTTTATCTGGCTAGTTGGAGCTGAAGAATCAGCTGTTAAAACAAGATTTCAGAACCATTGAAGTAAAACCTTTGCTTTTCTGGGACAATTGATTTTGCTCAGTTTGGGCTGAAGAATCAGTTGTAATCAAGAAAAGACCAGTATCAGCTGGGTGGTGGTGGCACATGCCTTTAATCCCAGGACTCAGGAGGCAGAGGCAAGTGAATCTCTGTGAGTTGTAGCCTGGTCTACAAGAGCTAGTTCCAGGACAGGCTCCAAAGCTGTCTTAAAAAACCAAACCAGCAAAGCTACACAGAGAAATCTTTTCTCGAAAAACCAAAACACTGAACAAACAAACAAATAAGCCCCCCCCCCAAAAAAATTTAAAAACCCAGCATCATTGAGGTGCAATCATCTGGGAAGTGTTTCCTAAGAGTCAGCACACAAAAATCTGTGTCCTTGAAGTAGTCAAGGGTGTACCTGATGTTGATAGCTGAATTTGGTAGTGCAAGAGTCACCCAAGAGGTACTGGTTTTGAAGACATGAAGAGATTATGAGGACAACTGAGGCTTGGCACTGTGTGGCAGGACTGGAGTCTTTGAAGAGAGACCAGGAAATGCTACTGGGAAAAGTACAGCACAACTTTTTTGCAAGAGAACAGAATTTTTGAGATGCCAGTGCCATGGGCTGGCCACCAAGAAACAGAACCAACAGTGGCATGAAGCCTGCCGGAGCCTAGAAGACAAGCTGTGTGTGCTGCAGAGGGCAGAGCTGGGGAAATGACCCAAGTTGTTTGGAGGAGCCCAAAAGATTGTGAGTGGATCCCAGACATTGGACATTGAGTTATTTCGACTTTTGGAGTGTAATTTTGCTTTGTTCAGATTGTGTCTCTGCCCTGATTCTTTCCTCTTGGAGTAAAGAAGTACTTCACTTATCTTTTATATTATAGGGGTACACTGTTGGTAGACATTGGATTTTAAAAGAGCCAACTGAATTTTTAAATGACTGGACTTTAAGACTGTGAAGGCTTTTAAAAATTGGAATGTTTATATTGTGATAGCTATAATAATCTGTGATCTTGGGCATGGACAAGAAAGGAAGGTTATGGCTTTACAGTGGTGTGTTTGTGTGTCAACTTGACAAGCCATCAGTTGTGCTGGCTAGTTTTATGTCAGCTTGACACAAGCTATGGTCATCTGAGAAGGAATCATGATTGAAAAAATTTTCCATAAGATTGGGCCATGGTCAAGAGCATTTTCTTAGTTATTGATAGGGGAGAGTCCATTCTATGTGCATGGTGCAATCCCTGGGCCAATGATCCTAGTTTCTATAAGAAACAGCCTGGGCAAGCCATGTAAGCAAGCCAGTAAGCAGCCCTCTTCCATGGCCTCTAAATCAGCTCCTACATCCAGGTTCCTCCCCTCTTTAAGTTCCTGACTTCATTAACGAACAATGCTGTGGAAGTGCAAGCCAAATAAAATCTTTCCTCCCCAAGTTGCTTTGATCACAGTGTTTTATCACAGAAATAGTAACTCTAACTAAGACTGCTGGTTTGGACTTTCTAGGAAGTATTCTGTGTTTCCATGGGCAATTATGGGACCCATTTGATAATTTTGGAGTTCATGATATTATTTCCCCTTTTATCTCATAGCCAGTGTTGCTTATCTTTTTAGAATGTATCTCACCTAGAGATAAGCTCTTCTTTAATTGCCTGTTTAATTTGGTTGTCTCCATCAAACTCAGTCTCATCCGTGAATCCTCCATGTGCAGTTTTTACCCTGTATTTCACTTAATTAAATCTTGACCAATTCAATTGCTTGAGATGTTAGCTGTCATCACAAACACTTTTGTTCATCCTTGGGTGAACTCCTTCACTGTGTCTAATTGAAACCTGTGTGCACAGGCTCCAGTCTACTTTAGCACCTCCTTTAACTCCTACTTCCAAGGTAACTTCCCATCAGCCATAATATACATTTATGTCTTTGAATAAGTCTTGCTTCTGCTTCTCACTGTCTATCTTTTGCTCATGCTGTTGCTAGAAACTGTAGTATGTTAAAATTTAGTTCATGTGGGCGGGCATGCTATTGCATGCACATAGAGGCCAAAGAACAACTTGCCAAAGTCACTTTTCTTCTTCACCATGAGAATCCCATATTACTTGCTGACCCTTCTCATGCTTTTCTTTCTCTTTGCAGTGATAACCCTTCTGATATTAAGTAGGCTAACTCCTCTCTGTACCCTAAGTTATGTTCAGTCTATTCCTGTAAACTATTCTTTCCCTCCTCAAAATGCATCACAATTCAAAATTGTGAAAAGGTTTTTGCTTCTTATTTGCTCTCTGCTGATTTTCTGCCTATGTTCCTAAACTTTACAGGGGATAGATTCTCACCTGTTTTATTCCGTTGTACTCAGTATTCATTGCAGCGTCAGGGGAGGAAGGTGTGGGTACTTAATGAATATTTATTGAGTGCAGGGTTGGGTCCTGTAACGGAGCTGTTGCAATGACTGAGAGAAGTGTGAGCAGGTGATTTTCATGGGACCCTGTGGACGCTAATTGGACTGTCTTCAAAAGTAACTTGTTCAAGTTCATGTTGCTTACAAAGATAAGTTATTATTTAATTATGAGAAAGGAAAGGTGATGTTTTCTATGTGAAACATTATTGTAACATTTCATGTAGAGTCATTCACCTGGCTTTCATTGAATAAATAATTGTGTTGAAATTCATGAGACAGAGCTTGTTAGTTAGTCAAGCCTGGCATCTTTTAAAGCTAAGTCCTGTACACTCTTCAGAAAATTCTAATTGTTGAATTGGGGACCAAGTGCCTGGTTTCCATGTCATAATCCATTTTAAAAATTTAAACTGTCAATTCAATATTAACATCATCTGATGTAATGGCTTGTTTTCCACTGTTTCAACAAAATGCATGAGTCTGGGAAATCTGTAAAGAAAGGGGATTTATTGAAGTCATGGTGTTGGAGGCTGAGAGTTCACAGAGTGTGGTCTCTGATCTATAAGAGCCACTCTGGCTGCATCGTATCCTGGTGGGGATCTAGGAGAGGGAGTTGAGATCCTATGGTAAAAAGGAAGGCACTGAAGAGGAAAGGGCCAAAATGCTCTTTAAAAAATATCATATTTTCTCAGAAAAAGACTATCTGGAAGATATGATTAGTTCCTTCTGAGGGTGAAATCATTAGTGATCCAGTCATCTTGCATGAGGATCCATCTCTCAATCATTCCAGCACCTTCAGCATCACCACACAAGTGCCAAGCATCTACTTTATGAACTTAATGGACATTCACACATATCCCAATTATCTGTGATTAATTAAAATTTGTTATATTTATCATAAAGAACACATAGCACCATATGATTAGTGTACAGGGTTATTGAGAAAACTATCTTATATTAAGATATAATTACCAATAATAACACTGATAATTTGAAAGAAATAATAATGATGAAGTTAAAGAGAGGAAGAGTCATCACCAAACATTGTACTCTAATAGCAACATGGCATACTTGTGATTCCAGCATGTGAACGGGCCATAGTATTTAGGTTTGAGCTGGGCTACACAGTGAATCTCCATCTCAGTTTTTTAAAAAGCAACGAAAAGTGCCATATAAAAATGCTACTGCATGTATTTCTAGATTTCTGTTTTCTCTGGTTTTATATATGGTGTTTCCCTAAATAATAAATTGTTGGATAAAGAGTTTAGGCATAAAGAACTAAATTGTGTCATCTGATGGAGAATATAAGCAAATAGAGATTACTATATTAAGCACAATTAGTCAAATTGAGAGAAATAAACAAACTAGAAACATTTTCTTTAATTTGCGGATGATAAGTGCATGTGTGTTAATTATGTGTACATAATATTTTTGTGTATATCCATGTGAGTGAAAGTGCCTGAGCAGGTCAGAGGAAGCAGGTAGATCTTGTAGAGAAGTTACAGGCAGCTGTGGGTTGTCTAACATGGGTGCTAGGGACTAAACTCTGAACCTCTGCAAGAACATAACACACTCTGCACTGATGAGCCATCTCTCCATATTGCTTAGACCCAGCAAATACAAGCCATATTTTATCCTTTAAGCTAATGTGTTCTAGAATACTGTGAAATACATGTCATGAAGTAGTGTTCTAAGTTCCCTGACACGACTGAATTATTTACTTACTATCAGGTAATCAGTTGTGTTCCTTACTCTCAATTCTTCTTTTGATACCCAACCTGCACTGTAATACACTAGGACGTGGGTGTTTAAGAGTAGTTAGTTCACAAGAATTCCTTTCTGGTATATGGAAGCTGAGTCATTTATAAAAGGCCTCAGACAAATATTCCAGTCTCCCCACCCCCCAAATCTGAAAATACATTCTTCAAAAGAGCTACAAATGGAGACGGTGCAGCAGTTAAGAACACTTGCAACTCTTGTTCAGTGGAAGATTAGGTCCCAGTATCCACACAGGGAAAACTCCCAACTGCTTACAACTCCAGCTCCAGGGAATTGACACACCCTCCTGGCCTCCACAAGTACCTGCGTTCATGAGCACATTTTCTCACATAGACACATATGAATATTCATAATTTAGAGTAAATATTATTGAAGGGAACTGTGGCATAATTAATAAAAGCCCAGAGACAGAAATTGGGGTTCAACCTGAGGTCAGAAAAGCAATACGTTCAACCACTGGTTCTTACATCTCTCTCAGTCTGAAATGGTGGTCCTGCCTCCAGGAATCTCAGAGACCAGATCATTGAGAAACTTGTGCTTGAACTTTCCAAATGTCAAAATCATAAACAGCCACCTGTTTTGTTTTAATACATTAATGAGTGGGAGGCATTTTGTCATACACAAAATTGTCGCCTTTTTATCTTCATGTTTTCTGTACATGTATCCTTTGACACTGTGACACTCCTGATAAAATGAGTAAATTTTCATGCATCAAAATGTTCAAATTTAAAGATATTTGAGACATCTCCATGTACCTACCACTAATTTCCATATTTATAAAGTGGATTTAAAAGACTCAATTGCTCTAAAATATTCCTTTGCTTTCTTTCCAGCCAATTTCCTTTCCATCCATTTTTTCTAATTTTTCTAAGTTAATATTTTCATTCTTGACATTATTGTTTCCATTTGCCAGCCATGAATCTCCCTGAATTGAATCTGCAAGATATATAGTTCCCTCTGGCTTCTTTCACTTAATACACTTTGAACTTTATCCGAGTTGTTATATATCATAAATATATGCTTATGTTATGTGTATTATTATATATACATTTTGAATTTTTCCTGTTATTGAATGCCATTTCTTTGTCTGACAATGTCAAAATTTATCTAGTCCTTCATTTGCTAACAGATTTTTTGGCTTTTTTTTCTTTTCTTTAACTGTTGTTTGTTTTTCAACACAGGGTTTCTCTGTGTAGCCTTGGCACTCCTGGAATTTGCTTTGTAGACCAGGCTGACCTCGAACTTACAGAGATCCACCAGCCTCTGCCTTCTAAGTGCTGGAACTACATGTGTGCACCATCACTGTCCAGGGTCTTTTTTGGCTTTTAAGTAGGCCTAAGGTTATGATTCATCTTATAACTTTCTCTGCATAAGAGGTCTATTAATTTATTCTCACAATTTCCCCCTTTCCAGCAATTTAGGACATATTGCAACCAAAACCAAGAGTACTGGTAGAACTGGTTTAAAATATAATACCATATAGCAGTAAATACCAAGCATCACTTAATTTAATTTACATTTTTAATATTGTTATTATGTTTTTGAAAATTTACTGTGCAAACCATTTCATTATCATGTTTCTCCACACATTGTTTTGCTTATTATTCAAAATTTAATCTGTATGATATACATTTATTTATTAAGGATCTGAGGTTTCTAAATCTCCTTTAAAAACTTTCTTAGCATGTTGGAGACACACCTCAGGTTAAGAGTTCTTGCTGCTCTTGCAGAAGAGGGAGTTTGGCTCCAAGTCCCCATGTTAGGCTGCCAACAACTGTCTGTAACTACAGCTACAGGGAATCTGAGGTCTCTGGCCTCTGCTTACATTGTACACACACACACACACACACACACACACACACACACACACACACACACACAAAAGAGATGAACTTTACAGCAAATTCATGATATATGAAGTTAAACCCATTACTCGGAGTATTAATGCAGAAAGTAGATTATGGAAGTAGATGTATGGCAAGTCTACCAATCCTTGGCAATACTGTATGAGAAATGAGGGGTGGAGCAGACACTTGACCCTAGATAGTATGGCTTTCATATTGGTTTGTTTAAACACCATGGTAACAGTTATAAATGCCTGCTGGCAAGTCAAGCCTCTCAGGCTTGGTCAGCTGATAAAGCAAACAAGAGGCAGTCACTGAAACACGACTAAGGAAATTGAACTACCTTTGAAGTTTTCAGCTTTGAGGCTTCCCCTTTCTCCTTACTAAACCATCTCAGCAGTGGAATTGAACACTGGTACTTAGAAGAAAGTCTGTGGAAGACACAGACCCATTCTTAGTTCACTGCAAATTTTAAAGCTGGGTAACATGTTGATTTTCCTTTGAAGTTTATGGATTGGCTATCTCTTCTGGTCTCTACCCGGCTGCTGTGTATGCACCTGGGTCATGCAAAGGTTCTTCCCACAGAAATCACAGAAAGGGAAGTGGGCGAGCAAAGCTGTACAAATGTATCACTTCTCTCTTTCCTATCCCATTTGCTAATATTCAGTTCAATATCATCAGAAGATTAATAAGGGGATACAATGATAGACTACAATTAGAGTGGGGAATCTTGGGAGCCTATCCAGATACTTTCAGAAAACTAGCTCTTAATTTTCACTCAAGTGGCATTAATTCTTTGTCACATTTATGTAAATATTTTCTCCAAGATTTTTTATTGGCTTTTAAACATCATTTATGGCACCTTGGCCTTGCTGAAGACCTTAATTTTTATGTAGTTAAAATGCCATGATTTGTCTTTTATGGTCTTCTCCTCCCTTCAGTATGAGATCCCTGGGAAAACTACATGAGATCCATTGTTTCAATAGCTTGATAGCAGAGGCGAGGGCACACATCTCTTTCTCTAGAAAATCTTGATTCTTGGTAGGATTTTTATACATGTTGATTAAGGGCAGTATTGGAAGAGGCATCTATGACTTTCATTTGTAAAGATACGGCATGACTCAGTAGCTGACAGACACAAGGATTAGTCCCTTGAGAGATTAATCAACCCTTGCCTTGTGTGTAACAAAAGTGTTAAAAATTCTTTGGCTTACAGCTATTTTCTATTTCATGATTCTGAGCAATATGATCTGGACTCTGTTGGTTTGGTCAATACTTCCTATGGTCTCTTTTTCTGAACCTTGTGAAATTAGAGTCATCAGTTTGGTTCGGTGAGGCCTGAACTGACTCGGTTCATCTTTCTTTACCTGGTCTCTTCAAAAGCACATCAACCTCCCTTATGTGGTTTTCTCCAACGTAGCAAAAGTATGAGAGAAAATTTTGGAAAACTCAAGGCTAGGACTTGGAAGATAACTAGCACAAAGGAAGACATGAAGCCATGTACATGGAGGTTCCTGCCCTGTCTGGTCCTGTAGCCATTCAGTCCCATAGAAACATACAGAGGTTTATGGTAATTATTAACTGGCCTATAAGCTCAAGCTTGTTATTAACTCGATCTTATAACTTAAGTTGACCTATAATTCTTATCTGTGCTTAACCATGTGGATTGGTACCTTTTCTCAGTAAGGCATTCTCAGCTTTTTTCCTCTTTGTCAGGCTGGTGACTGACTCTTTGCTTTTCTTCTTGCCAGAATTCACCTACTCTAGTTGCACCACCTATACTTCCCACCTGGCTATTGACCAATTGGCAATTTTTTAAACTAATGAGTGGCAAATCTTTACAGTGTACAAGAGCAGTATCCCACAGCAAACTCAGACTAGGTGTGAAGAATAGACTCCCCATTTCCTGGTAGACTGCAAAGAATTCTCCATACCTTTGCGGAAATGCAAGCAGCCAGTGGGTGGATATACAGGACTACAGTGGTTAGCCCTCTCTAGCAAGTAATTACTTCTCCCCAGTGCTCAGTTCCTGGCATATAATATCTGCTCAGGTTATTTTGTGGTTTAGCTAAATAAAGGATAATTCACTGAAAAGTCGAGAACACATTTAATTTGTATACTCTTGGGGAAATCTTTATATAAATAGATTTTGTAAGTTGTATTCCTTTCTCTGGGATTATGTGTTCTAATATCCAATTAGGAAATTTGTAAACAGCAGGATCTAGAATGCTAAACTGATGAGCATTTTAATTAGTGTTAGCCACGGCAGACATGAAATCGATCCTTGTTGCTTTAAGTTACTGGTAGAATACTAATTACACATGAAGAGACTGAGAAAATAAAAATAAGGAAAGAAATGTTTACTCGGTATTAATGTTAAACATCTATTCATTTGGGGACACTGAAGGAAAACAAGAGAATATTTGTACATTGTACATCTAGATAGTACATTACATAGCATGCATAGTAAGTTAACCCTAAGACTAACGTTGGAAGAAAGACAGTTTTACCTGCAATTTTTAATCAAATATTTCACCTGTGACTGATGTGGGATGGGTGGCTTTCACAAGGTTGATATTTGTACTTACAACAACCCTTCTTGGCCAAACTTTAACTGAACTGGTTTGGGATCCCCTTATGCTTGGACCTGGGCTTTAGCTCAGCTGCAATCTGTTAGGTGAGAATTGCTCTTCCTTTGTATTTCATTTCCCATCTTCATAGCAGATCACCCCATCTTGATTCATGTAAGAGCAACTGAGTGAGACTCTCTTTGTTCTTGGTGCCTTCACAATAATTTAAAAACTCTTATTCTGTGCATGGGTTATAAAATCTAGATGCCTTTGTCAATTTAGTGCTGAACTTGGCCTATTTACTCTACTGTAGAACTTCTAAACCAAGTGTTCCTAACCAGTTTAGCAAATATGAGAACCCTTTCTTTACCAATGCTTGCCACTACAGCTATCTACCATGGTACTGATTTCAATGAAGATAAGAGGAGACCCATGTAAGAGATCGTGTAAAATTTAGCACCTATAGGGTCTATCAGGTTATACCTTTGAGTCTATGGAACCCTGCAAAGAAAAGAGAACAGGTTTCCAACACCCTCTGTCCTTGGGAGCCTAGAATTATATATTTTCTTTTATCTCTCACCACCTTGCTTCCACCTTCTTTAATTTATGTCCTTGTCAGTCATGGTGTTGCTCATAACCTCCCTTTCTTTTAAAAATTTGTGTATGGATCCTCGTCTGCATATATGTCTGGTCATCATGCCAGGCACAGGGTTAGATCCCCTGAAGCTGGAATTACAGATAATTCTGAGTTGCCATGTGGGTGCTCTGAGAGAGCAATTGGTGCTCTTAATCACTGAACTATCTATTCAGTCCCACACCTCTTTCATTTGGTCACATTAACTTCTCTCTAGCTATCACCAGGACTGGTTACTGGAAGCATGTTTATTCTGTCATTTCTCACTAATTCAAATGGCCTCAATTCCCAAAATATAGCAGAACTAGATATAAAGATAATTGCAATTTTAATGAAACTTTGCCAATTCAAAATAATACACAAGTAGGATAAGCACAAAACTTAATTCACAAACTATTTGACCTTCTTCCAAACACAGAACACAGAATTGTACTTTTGGAAACTGTAGCGCTTTCTCCTTAGAGGGCTTTCCCCTCAAATGCTGGCTTGAGTCTATGCTGCCTGCTTCTGTTCACAATGCTCGGGGGTATGACTGAGGGTATTTGCTCTTGAACAGAAGAGCAACAAAATAAACACATCAAAACAAATTGGCCCAGCCTTGCTAAATTGCTCCATGTTACAGGTTTTCCGGTATACAAGACCCCCTGGTTTCATGCCCCATAAAGTGTAGTGTTTTAAGTTTTAATCTCCCTGCCAGGAAAGAGTACACAGGGCTGGATGCTTTTCTTTGCATCTTGGTTTCCTTTTACCAAAGTTCTGGGTTCTAGTCTTTTTTCCCCAGTGATTTATCTCTCTGTCTGTCTGTCTCTTTATCTCTCTCTCTCTCTCTCTCTCTCTCTCTCTCTCTCTCTCTCTCTCTCTCTCTCTCTCTCTCTCTCTCTACCTATGATCTACCTATCTACATACCTTGACTTTCTTTTTTATTTAAAGAACATTTTTATTCTATTTTATAAACCAACCAGATCCCCCTCCCTCCTTTTCTCCCATCACCTCCTCTTTCCCATCTACCCCAACTGTCAACATACCTGAGAAGAGAGAGAATGACAAATTTCTAGATCTTCCCAGTGGACATATCTTGTGGTGTACATGGATGTGAGAAATTCCATTTTGAATGTAAGTGGCACCATTTTACAAGTTGACTCTAAAATCATGTAAGAGTGGAAAACTCAGAATACTAAGCAATAAATCAATCGAGCAAGAGTCCATGGGTTTATTCTTTTCTCTGCTTTTTATTGCAGATGGGCTGTAACTAGTTGTTTTAAGTCTCATCTTTGACTTCTCAAAACAATAGACTATAACTTGAAATCAGGATCTCCAACCTCTCTTCCTTAAGTTGCTTTTGTTAGGTGTTTTATCATAGCAACTGAAATGGAGCTAAAGCATCATGCATGCAGGTGGGATTGGATGTGTACCTGCATGTGTGTGTGTGTGTGTGTGTGTGTGTGTGTGTGTTTGTTTGTGTGTGTGTGTGTTTGCACGTGTGCATGTAGCCATTTAACTAAATAAAATCAATGTTCTAATACAATGTAGTCTCAATTTGTGGTATAGAGAAATACTTCTCTGTAACACCAACAGCCTCTGAAGTTACAAGTTTTTGTAAAACTTCCATCACCTTCCACATTGCTGCTATCAGGCATTGTGGATTTTTGAGACACCAGTTAGATCTTTTTTAAAGGTAATTTCTGCTTTCGATTGATATAACTGAAATCCCTGTATGACTTACACTTATATAAGTGCATGTTAGATTTTTAGTATTATTAATCAATTAAAGTTATTCATTTATTTTGCATCTTGACTACATTTCTCCCTCTTCTCCTCGCATTCTCTCCCCTACGCCCTCATGTACTTCTCCTCTGTTCCTATTCAGAAAGGGGCTAGTTAGTAATAGTTTGTATAAAAGCTAGTTAGTAATAAGCCTGAGACATCAGCCAAACAGTATGTAATTAATATTGAACCTCATAGTGAATATATGGGAACTGGTGGGCAGGAGAAAAACATCCAGCTACAATAGATCATGTACTAACTAAACCACTTTTTTTCTGCAGGGCCCCCGTTCCCTCAGAAAGGTTTAAGAGTAGACACACCCTGCTTTGTCAGGAAGTAAGGAAGCCTCCTCCTGTAGCATTAACAAATCTCTTTCCCAAAGAACAAGCCTTTCTCTTGAGCCCCCACTTTTTCCTTTCTCCTTCCTCCAAACCTTACTTTTGTGGTATCCAGCAATGTTCCCTCAACATGATTTTCGAGATCTTACTCTTAGTTGGATAGTTTGCTATTAGGAAGCTTGGCTATCACCGGGAATCAGTCTTTATGCTGTGGTTTTCAGTAGCCATTATTTTGTGTTGGGCTACATTCACAGCCCTCCTCAGCTACAATGACTGCATTCAGCTTGCAGGCTACAGGTTGGACACACCTATTTGGATTTCAGGCAAAGAACAAGAACATACCATTGCCTATTAAAGTCTATCAAAATAGAACTGTCAATCACTAGAATAGGAACCCCTCTCCCAAAGAAGTCTTCAGGTCTAGAGACTGTAGAAATCGTATAAAAACTGCATAAGATACAGATGAAAGCAATGGTCTCTTTGCTGTTTTTCTACTGTCACTTTCTGAGCGTGTTCTTTGCAAAGGTCCCCTTTGTTGTTGTCCTTTCACTCTCGAAAATGTATTGTCCTCTTTTCTGCAATAAACTCCCACCTTTTCACTGCTAGTTTCACATTTGAATTCTTTCAATGAATATCGCCAGGACTGGGGACTTAAGAAGAGTCCAGAACCTCATCTTGGGTATAATGCCCCAGAAATTTCCTGATGGAGGTAGGGAGCTGGAGGATGTGTGCTCTTTGCTTCTATTTGTGGTTGAATGATGACGGTGTCTGGGAGTCATTTTCACATTCAGCTTCTGTAGGATTGATGGCAAAGCTCTGCCATCATGATCCATGCCACCTATGGAATGGCAGGCGTTGCTTTATTGAAAGCACACAGCCACCAAAATGGAAGAGAATATCATGAAGGAATGTGGAAGAGCACTTTAGAGAGTACTAAGAAATATTTTCTTCTCTCAAGTATGGTATAAAAGGCATGAAAAGGTCAAGTTGAAGGGCAAACCAGAAACTGAATAACAAAAATTATAAGGAAAACTTTTTTATTCAGCAAAGACTTAGGGAAAGTTAGTAAAAAATATCAAGTATTTTTCAACCCTACAAAGATAGTACTATAGATCCAGATTGGAGTCTGAATGATACTCACTGGGAGTTCTTGAGTTCCAGAAGGAAGAATTGGTTGGGAGACATATGTATAGTGGTAGAAATAAGGACAGTTCATTATGGGAGAAATGTCCTGGGATTGGAATGGGTCAGAGAGCTGGCATATGTTAGAATAGTGTTTTTCAACTTTCATTAAGCTACTACCCTTTCATATAGTTCTTCATGTTATGATGACCCAAACCATAAAATAGATCTTATTTCTACTTCATAATTGTGATCTTGCTACTGTTATGAATCATAATGTAAGTATCAGATGTGCAGGATATCTGATATGTAACTCCTGTAAAAGGGATCATTCATGACCCACAGGTTGAGAGCCACTCTATTAGGCCACTAAAGCAGGACCCTTTATGGGTTAGATTCATAGAGCCAGACTTATGCACTTGTAGACAGAAGCTTTTCTCATGCATGATTTGTTCTTTAACAGTCTTTCATCCGGTTGGAATTTTCACGTCTTCTTTTGTTATTGATCTTCCCTGTGCTTCTCCTTCTCCACATCTCTCTCTCTTCCTTTGTCCCTCCCATTCTCCCCTACTTCCTACTCAAGAACACATATTATCACATAGCCTAAGTTTTTGGTGATAGGAGTGACCATTTACATTAGTTAATAATTGACTTTTTTCAGAGAGAAAGAGACACAACCAAACATTTCAACATAAGAAGAGCCTTGCATCTCAGTGACAGGAGGTATAATTCAATTTAGAGGCAATTGCTCAATGGAACTGACCTCCACTCCTACTGGATTTCAGAGAGAGTCACACCACCTGCCTTGATGTGAACATTTCAAAGAGGTAGTACCAAGGTCACCCAAAAAACCTCCAGGGTCATGAAGCTAACAAAAGCTCTATCTGGTTTTAAAGTGAATTATCTGTTTTCAAAAGGAGAAGCTGTGGCAATTAGGTTTTACAAAAGGCCAGTAAAGTGGAAAAATGGTTTTTCAACAGAAAATAAAACACAAAATCCATTCTTTTTTATTTATACTTGCAAAGGTCATGGGACTTGTCAGCTCAAGAATTGCAGCTTATGTAGACATATACACACACACACGTGTGTATGTACTTATTCTTTACAGATACCATTAAGAACTGTGATGTTTAAAGTAAATCGTTAAACATATTCCCCCTTAAAAAATCAATAACTAATCTCTAATACTTTCAGTGTCATGACAAATACATGTTGGTGTAAAAACATAGCTCTCACCTTGAGGGGGAAGAGAGATAGCTTATTCTGGAGCCAAATATGAGTGACTGTATCCTGGGAACTTAGATCAAGGTTATCCTCAGTTCCATGTTTCCATGTGGAGGCAGTTTCAAAAGTTTTTAATAACAACAAAACCAAGAAAGTCACAAATCAGTACATGTTTAAAATGCAGCAGTAGGGGCATCAGTAGGCATGTCCCAGCAAAGACTTAACCTCTGCATCAGTGGGCATGTCCCAGCAAAGACGCTAGCATCTGCATCAATAGGCATGTCCCACCAAAGATGTTAGTCTCAGCTTTAGGCTTCTCATGCTACCCGATGACATCCTTAGCTTTGGGGATGATGGAAATGAGGAGTCTGCTTGGGTACCTGAAAAGGACTTACTTGGTACTCCTGAGGATGTTACGTCACACATAGAGGAAGGCAAGATATGATGATGGGGGCCAAGATACCCAAAGATAATGTATGAATCTGATCTAAATCTGCAACATTCTAATTCCTCCATAATCAAAGAAGTTCTAAGCAGTCAACAAACCTTGCAAATTGTAATTTTATTCCAGGAATTTCAGATCATGCAAAATGCTCTCCTCCTCCCCGTGTGTGTGCGCATATGTGTGTGTGTGTGTGTGTGTGTGTGTGTGTGTGTGTGTGTGTGTGTGATAGTCTGTGCATATACCTCTGTATAGGTGTGTAGAGGCCAGAGGTTGGTGTTGCGTGCTTCCACTGTAATTTTGAGAAAAGGATTCTTATTGTCCCTGGAGCTTACAACTAGACTGGTTGCCAGTGAGTCCCTGGGGTCCCTTTGTGTTTGCCTCCTAGTGCTGGTACTACAGACACGTTCCATTACGCTCAGCATTTTACATAGGTGCTGACCATCCAAACTCAAATCTTTATGCCTGTGCAGGAAACCCTTTACCCACTGAGCCTTTTCCTCAGCCCCCACAAAATATATTTTAAGTGTGTATTTTTCACCAGTTAACTCATATTCATATTGAGCCATTATATCTGGCATACCCCATAATGGAAATGTTAACTACAATGACAAAATATCTCACAGTGAGAATTTTAGTTATTGAGTATAGAAGTGTATTGAGTGCTAACAGGATAGGACAAAAATGTATGCTCTATATGTTTGCAAGCACTGTCAGTTTTGCAAGGGAAGTATATTCAGTGGACATAAAAATGTTTGCTAAAGTAGAAGAAAAGTTCACTTTTCCTGGCATATTGGAAACCAGATATATTGCAGAGATAAAAATCAAATTTAGCAGGCAGTAAAATACAGGCACATCTGTGAATGAAGTGCGGATTCTACCAGCTTTAACCATTTAAGGTTTATCACACTTGTTTCACTGAGATGAAGTCTTTAACATAAACTTGGGAGGGAAAATAAAAGTACAGAAGAAGACTAACAATAGCAGAAGCATTTGCAGCTACCTGGAATGATTGTGAAATTGCACGTACTAGGCCTTTTCTGGTTCCCATTCCTGGCAGAATGCTTTAATTTCCTGTAATTTATAGACCCTAGCTAGTCACATTTAAGCATTTGTTCCTGGCAAGAGAATGGATGTTAAATGCAGTCAGGCTGCAGAAGAAGTTGGCTGAGCTTCAGCCTCCTGATTCTTAGAAGCCTGGAATAAGGATGTGGGAGCTAGAGGAGATCTTGGGGATCAGATTGCCTCTTTCCTTGCCTAGCAACTGGAGATGACTAGGGACTTGAAGAGGTTCACAAAGGCGCTTTAATTTGAATTGGAGTTCACACATGTCACCATATGTGCTCAGTGGGTTTTGCCTGAGTTAATCTTATTAATTCACATATTATTGTCTTGCATAGTCACGTTACTATTTTTTCTTGCCCTTTCCAGTCTTCATATGCCACGTGAAGGATCTGTCTCTCTACCGTGACTCTCTTTCCTCCAGTCTTTGCACTGTATACAGCACTCTAGAGCCCTCCACACAATCCCCTAAACCCTGCACAGTATCCAGACTACACCTTAGTCCTATGTCTTCCAGAAGAGTCTTGACTCTATAATCGCAACTTGGTTTGAATCACCTTCTGAAATGAAAATGATAAGCAGTAGTAGATACTGAAAATCTTAAACATGATATTCTTTTATTTGCTTGCTTTACTGTATCTGTTTTTTTGACATTTTCATAATGAACAAGAGGTATTCTGATTACTCTTGCCCTGATCCCTCTGTTGTCTCTCTCACAATCCATCAATCTTCTCTTTCTCCAACAAACTTCTCTTCCATATTCATAGATTTTTTTTGTCTCAAAATCCAAAGACTTTAACTTTTATAGGTTGGGAGTTATCTATTGGAGCCTGTTGGGCTTACCAGTAGGCAAATACTACTAGACGGTATTTTTTGATTCATCACTGACACAAAAAGATTTCAAAATGAACAGCTCATTTTATTAGATAAGTCAACTATATTCAGTACTGAATTATCATTGCTTTTGATGTAGCACACACAAAGTGGATTTGATTTTTAAAAATATGCATATGATTATGTCTGTATTGGTATATGCCACATATATGTCCAGATAGTCAAGAAAGAGGGTGTCAGATCACCTGCATCTGGAGTTACAGGCTACAATGAGCTATTTAAATTGGTTCTTGGCACCTAACAATAAATCCCTGCAAGAATCACACGTATTCTTAACTACTGAGCCATGTCTTTAGTTCATAAGTCATTAAATTCTTTGAAAGATTTACTTATTTTGAATGCATATGATATGTTTGCTTTCATGTATGTATGAACACTACATGTATGTCTGGTATCTATAGAGACCAGAAATGGTTCTTAAATGCACTAGAAATGGAGTTATGTGGGGTTGTAAGAGGCCAGGTTGGTGCTGGAATTGAACAAGCCAGTGCTCTTGGCTGCTGAGCCATTGTTCTAGCCCTGTGATTTTATTTTCAGCTCAGTGTAATTGTTCAAAAATACCTCTATGGGACCTGAGGAGCTACCCCACTTGGTAGCACGCCTGCCTTGAGGAATGAAGACCTGAACTTGATTCCCAAGGAACAACTAAACAAAACAAAACAAATGCAGAAGAGACTTGATGTGATACATTTGAAATCCCAGGGCTCGGGAGGCAGAGAGGGCAGGAAATTTTGGAGCATCTGCTGGTCAGCCAGTCTAACCTACTCAGAGGGTTCCAGGCTAATGAGAGACCATCTCAATGCCCTACCATCATCAGCAAAACATAAAAGAAAATAAGATAGACTGAACCTGAGAAATGACCACTGGAATTGGCCACACACACACAGACACACACACACACACACACACATACACACACACAACAGAGTCCTCCATTAACCTTAAATAAGGGAGTAAAAGATGAGCCCATACCCAGAACTTGAGGATTTTAAGTGAAATTCTCCCATTATCTTTACATCCCAGCTCTTTACTTCACATCCTGAACTATGAGACATAAGGTACATTATGACCCCCCACCCACAGTCTCACAAGTACAATGAATTCCCAAGTAGGCAATGAGCCATATACTTCCTGTGTTCTTGCCTTCATTAAATGTTCTTTCCTGTCACTGTGCCTGCTGCTGTTTCAGCTTGCCTAATTCAGTCAGCAGACACAACGTATCTACTTTCTGGTGGCTTTGGCACATTTTGATTTCACTTTCATTACCATATTTTATTAGCTATGAATAAACAGATTCTTGAATTTCAAGAAAATTTATGTGAAATATTTTGTGAGGCTTTTTCATAAATCTACATGCTATAGTTGTGCTATGCAAGATGTTTTGTCATCAGATTTCTGGGAGTACATGATGATGATTTTTTTATTAATTTTTTAATACAATCTTTTTCATTTTACGTAGCTATCCCCATTCGCACTCCCTCCACTCCTCCTGCTTCCCCCACCTTTCTCCTACCCCATCTCCCCATTCACTCAGAAAGACTAAGACTTCTCATGGGAGTCATCAAATTCTGACACTTCACTTCCAGGCAAGACGAAGGCCCTCTCGCCTGTATCTAGGTTGAGCAAGGTATTCCTCCAAAAAGAATGTGATCCTAGATGACAGTTCAAGCACTAAGGAACAAATCCTGGTTCCACTGACAGTGGCCCCACAGACTGCCCAAGCCTCACAATTGTCCCCCACATTCAGTGGGACTAAAATTGTTCTATGCAGGTTCCCTCACTACCATTCCAGAGTCAGTGAGCTCTCACTAGCTCAGGTCAGCTGTTTCTGTGGCTAGCACCACCACGATCTTAATCCCTTTACTCATATTATCACTCCTTCCTCTTTCGGACTGGTCTCAGGTAGCTCAACCCAACGCTTCACTGTGGATCTTTGTATCCGCTTACAATAGTTGCAGGTTGAAGGTTCTATGATGACAATTAAGGTAGTCATCTGTCTGATTACAGGTGAAGGCCAATTTAGGGGTCCTCTCCACTGTTGCTTAGAATCTTATCTGGGCTCTTACAATCAAGATATCTCTTTCCTTTCTCTCCCACAGTGTCCTTCCCTGTCTTGAGCATCCCATTCCCTCATGTTCCCCTTCTTACTCCGCTTCTCCTTCCCTCTTCCACCTTCCTTTTTCTCCCTCCTAATTTTCTCCCTCCTAATTTTCTTAGGAGGTCTTGTTTCTTTTCTTTACCCAGGGGGATTCATGTGTGTCTCACTTAGGGTTCTCCTTGCTACTTAGCTTCTTTGGGGTCATGAACTATAGGCTGGTTATCCTTTACATCTAATATCCTCTTACACGTGTTTACATACCACGTTTGTCTATCTGGGTCTGAGTTATCTCACTTAGGATGTTTTTTTTCTAGTTCCATCCATTTGCATACAAATTTCAATATGTCATTGTGTTTACCACTTAATAGTACTCCACTGTGTAGACACCACATTTTCTTTATACAGTCTTCAGTTGAGAGGCATCTAGGTTGTTTCCAGGTTCTTGTTATTATGATTAATGCTGCTATGAACCCAGTTGAGCAAATGTCCTAGTTATGAGTGTGCATCCTTTGGGTATATGCCCAACAGTGGTATTATTGTTGGGTCTTGACATAGAGTGTTTCCCAATTATTGCAGAAACCACTATACTAATTTCCAAAATGGCTGTAAAAGTTTTCACTCAAACCAGCAATGTAGGAGTGCTCTCCTTATTCCACATCCTCTCCAGCATAAGTTATCATTGGAGTTTTTTATCTTAGCCATTCTGACAGGTATTAGATGGTATCTCAGAGTTGTTTTGATTTGAATTTCCTTGATGGCTAAGGATGTTGAACAATTCCTTAAGTGTCTTTTGGCCATTTGTAATTCTTCTTTTGAGAATTCTCTGTTTAGATCTGTACCCCATCGTTTTACTGGAACAGCCTCCACATAGCCTCTATCATCCCCCACCGCATCTGTAACCACCACAGCCTTGGCCCAGTATGCCCCTAGAGAGGTAAGCATCTGGGTCCCCACTTAGAGGGCTGTGGGGGGGGAATTCCATTCCCCCACTCCCACCCACCAAGCCCTGAAGATCCCTAGCAGTCTACAACATAGCTACTACCTGCCGTGCACCGCGCCCCCGTGTGGGCACTCGATGCGCTTTTACCCAGTTTCCGAGCTTCGGGCAAGGGACTGAAGGTTAAAATACACAGACACACACAGACAGAGAGAGAGAGACATGGGTCATCCTTGAATTCCCCAAGAATGCCCCCTTTATTGTGTTCAGGGGCAGATTATATAGAGATAGCCATGCCCCAGCCAAACCCACCAGAAACCACTCTCCTGCCATCAGGAACTCCTGGAGTTCTCGTGCTCAGAGCAGCTGTAGGCACTCAGATCAGGGGATTACAAGAAATTCAGGATCTGGGGTCACACTGCTCCCAACAACTATCAACCTCTGTCACATACATCTGTGACCAATGGAACCTTCACCCAGACTGCCTGGAGAGGAGCTCCAGAGTCTTATCAGCATCCACTAGAGTCATGACCTGCCTGCACCCCAAGGAAAAGCAACCACCTAAGCCACAGGCCCTACCTTGACCAAGTGGAGGAAGAGGGACTCCTGAAGCATAGGCCCCATCTGCACGCACTGAAGGAAAAATTGGGTAGATGGCAGTATAAGAACAAATCCAACAACGTAAAGACCAATATGGCACCAATAGAACCTAGTGGTCTTACAACAGGAAGAGCTGGGCATTCTAACCTAGAAGAAGCAGAAGAAAATAATCTTCAATATAACTTTATGAAAGTGATAGAGACTCTTAAAGAAGAAATGAGAATTTCCCTTAAAGAAATGGAAGAAAAGACAAACAAAAATCAATTAAAATATATGAACAGGTGTTATATGTAATTGTATAATTTATCTATGAACATTTGTATAATTGAGATGTATGAACAATTGTATGGGGATACCCATCAATTCAGGAAAATCACCTCTATTTCCTTCAACCTATCACTTCCCTCTGTAGCTCTCTGCATCCTGCTAAATAACCATTGTATTTTCTGTGATATTCCTTCTGATTTCTAAAGCACCTTATTAATTGTTATACATTTTTAAATTGTTTTCCTTACGTCTGAAACTATCATTATAACTGATTTTGAAGTTTCCATTCTCTCTCTCTCTCTCTCTCTCTCTCTCTCTCTCTCTCTCTCTCTCTCTCTCTCTCTCTGTGTGTGTGTGTGTGTGTGTGTGTGTGTGTGGTTTATGCACACCTGATTGGACACAAAAACATTGCGACCAGAGAAAGACTTAGGTGCTGTGGGAGCTCCTTCTGCTCCTTCAGCCAATAGCCTTTAAGATACCAGTCTACTTGGGCATGTTGGGCATGGTCCATTCTCTTGCTTCTGGATCTTGATTCTGGCTGGTAGACTCTGTTCCTGTTGCCCGTTCTTGCAGAGGACTGTGATCTGTAAGTCTCCCCTAAATAAATAACCTTTTATTATACATATTTCTGAACTAGTGTGGGATTATTTTGTAATTTTTACCATCATCTGGCACCCGAACATGGGGACCAGGCCACACTTTTTGAGATTGGTCTGCCAGCTGTGTGGTGTATTGTGCATAGACTATCCCATCCATAGTTCTAGTTGGCCCTCAAACACAGCAGGCTGACAGTCAGCAAGCCCCAGAGATCCCTCTGTCTAAGCTTCCACAGTGCTGGGATTGAAGGCCATGCATCAAAACCCATTGGCATGGGTACTGGATTCCAGAATCGGGTCCTCGTGTGCATGCAGTGAGTACTCTTATTCTTGCTCCACCTCTCCAGGACCTAATGGATTCTTTTTTAATCACATTTTTTCCCTGAGTGTTAGCAGGTACTTTTATTTTCCTCATGATCTAAATTCTTATAAACTTTCCAATGTAAAGCCCAATTCTGACCTGTTTTCTATTTATGTTCTGACACAAAGGTGACAAATACTCATTTCTTTTACTATATTTTTCTGGTTTCTGATTAAATTTTTATAAATTAATGTTAGTATGTGCATATGCATGTGTATCAAAAAAGTCAGCAATGTCTAATGTTTATATTAAGTATTCACATTCCTTTTCCCTATTCTTTCTGATACTCATCAGCCTTGTCTTTTTAAATGTGTGTTATATTTTATAGGAAAAAGTTCTGTCTTTGGAGATTACTCTTGTTATTTCTCATATAATTTACCTTCTACTGAAGCACATTTGAACCCCTGGGCAAACCCAGATTAGCCACGAACTATTATCCTTTTCACACATTGTGATGTTTGGGTTAATGATATTATATTTAGGATTTTTATACTACTTTACTGATTAAGATTGGTCCATATATCTCTTTTATTATACTGGTCTTTTCTGTTTTAAAGTAAGTCCATTCTTTTTCAATTATAAACTGATAAATAAAATCAATCAACAAATAAACAAATAAAAGGGATTTACAATTTTTTTCCTAACATTGGAATAAGCATTCCTTTGAAAATCTGGTGCAGTTCATCTGTCAACTCTTCTGCAGGTGAGGGTTGGGTTCGCTAATATTTTAATCCATGTTTAAAGGTTCTCTATTCTTGAGCATTTCCAGTGACTATTTCTGTAGGAAAATTTTAATCTCCTTTGGTATTAATTAATCTTAAGCTTTCTTAACAATAAAGTTTTAATGAAATTGTAACTTTTAAGAATTTCGTGTGTGACCACACAATATTTATATCACTCTACCTCTACCTCTCCTTCCTTCAACTCCTCCTTTCCCATCCTTTAAATCCTTTATATTATTTATGGCCTGTTCAGGTCTGTATTAATATTTACAAGTGTATTTATTTTTTCAAAAGCAAGTCTTTGACATTATTAATCTTTTCTAGTTCTATATTTTCTTATTTTATGCTTATTTTAATTTTTCAGATCTATTTATTTTCTTCTGCTTTATGTACATGTATATGTATGCATGTATACATGTGTGTACTTGTGTGGAAGGCAGAGATTGACAATGGATATCTTCCTCAGTTACTATACATTTGGCTTTTTGAGGAAGGACCTCTCATTAAATGTGAAACTCACAGTTTCAGCTAGACATACTGGCCAACAAATCGCAGGGAAACCCCTGTCTCTGGCATCCTAACACTGGAATAATAGGCATGTGACACTGCCCTTGACTCTGTAGATATGTCCTGGGGAAGCCAACTTGTGTATTATTACATATTTTAATAATTAAACTTCTCCAACCAAAGATAAACTGAATAATTTTTAGAATTTATTTTCTGAAATGAACATTTACTTACTAATCTTCAAGTACTATTTGAGCTACAATAAATAAGTTTTCACTGAAGTCTAAACATTTATATTTTTCTACCTGGCTTATTCTTTAGTCAGTTTGTCATGAGGAAATATCTTAGGAAGAGTCTGTAAGTTTGGGCATGTCTACTTACTTCTAGTATATTTTATCTCAAACTTTCTTTTATTTTAGATTTCTACTACGTGGTTATAGTATATCTTTATAGCAATATCAGTTATTTTTAAATCACTCATTCTTTTATGACCTATATCACATATTCTCTTCCTTAAATGTATGATTTCTCAAATATTGTTTCCTGGTTCTAATACACTCACTATATAAATTGGGAATTAAGAATTCCAAATCAGGTTTATTTTTTTCAGTGTTTGTCCTTATTTAATCACTATGAGAAGCGACTTAAAAAAACCTCCTAAGGCAATGAAGGCTTGTCAACTTTCCCTTGCAGTTCTATTCATTTTGGTTGATCTGTCTGAAATTATGTATATGATTCACTTTAACAGTCGCTAACATTTATTCTCCACTAATTAGGAAGAATGAAGATTATACCCTTGACTATAACACTACAGAGCATTTCTAAATCTAGTCAGATTGTCTACCTACCATCTTGTACAGACAATAGAAATCTAATTTGTTATAAAAAATGACCAGTGACTCTAATCTTAAAGCCAAGGCTAGTACTCATTGCCTGGCTTTTATTCTGGGTCACTGTAATGTTTAATAAACAGACTCAGGGAGTTTTTATCTGTATAGCAGGAGAGACTCTGGTTAGTTGCTCAGCGGGTATTGTAGGTAATTAAAACACTTCTTCAAGCTGAGGAGCAACAACAAAAATGTTTGAGAGATTTTTGCGAACAGTCTCAAGTAAGATAATTGTTTCCTTAGAGAGTTATCATCTTTTATCTCAGACAAGTTTTGGTATAAGTCATGACTGGAATTACTTATAATTGTTTGTTAATATTTTTGCACTATGACTGAGAAATCACTTGTTTTTCTTAAAATAAGTGGCACACTATTAAAAGTAATAGATTAACCTTGCCACTGTGACTGAAAACTCTTCAATTATGTAAGTGATTTAGGTTTCTGACTTTAAGTATTGTATTGTTGTATATATATGCTGTTGGAATATTTAAGAGAGATAAAGAATTATCATGATAAGAATTAAATTAATTATATTAATTAAAATTACTTATATATTTAGAAAATATTGAATTAATTTTTTAAAAAATGAACATATTAAATTCATGAATACTTGTTAAGGAATTTAAAACAACTAAACTACTTGATCAATGGAATAATCAGTAGATAATATTCTTGTCCCTGTGCAGCCACTTTTCCTATGGTTCCAGATACTTGAATAATTGTCTTACTGAACATTTTACTTGTTAGTGGAAGCCATGTAATCAAATCTAGCCAGGGGTATCATTTCCAAGGTGATACATTCCCGGGCCTTCTTCCCTCTTAAGGACAAAAAACATCTTGCAGAAAGAATAGAAAAAAAATTAAAAAGGCATTCTACTAGCTGTGTCCTTTGGGCAATTCTCCACTTTTCGTATAGAGATTCCCTGAAGATTGGAGCTGGACATGGTGCATCAGGAAAAAAATGAATCCTGTTTCTTTAAGCCAGTGAGACAGGCATTCTTTATCAGCTGGACATAATTTATCCTCTCCTGGCTGATAACAGCTGTTCTAATCAGGGGGTAACAATAGGAGGGCAGACAGGTCTTGAGGGATACTTCTTTTGCTTAGCTCCTGAGAGGCAGGTAGAGATCAAAATTACACTGAGATTGCAAAGTTGATGACTCAGGCTTAGTCACTAAATATTTGCTGAAACCTTCAAGAGATATACTTTAGGAGACATATTGTATACATATTACAATATAATCTATAGCAGAAAATGATTTTAAAACTTCCTCTGTAAAACTGAACTTTGAGATAAGGCAAAACAAAGATTATTATCAATTCATACATGGATAATTGTAGACACCCCATTATATTCCCAAGGCCCTTTGTGGGGCGCAGCGATCCAAGGAAGAATTACTGTTGCAATAATAGCAAGACGTTTACTTTTTCTTTTTAACTTCCATTATCTCACAAGTATATGTTACAAACAATTCATTAAGATAATTTCTGTCTCTATATTACAATTAATTTTTAAGAAATTTTCATTTGTTATGCATAAAGAATATCGACAGTTATCTGAAAATGCAATTAAAATGCTCTTCCTTTCTCAATTGCATAGATGTGTGGAGTCCGATTGCCTTCATGTGGCTTGACCAATGTAGTGAAGTGTAACTGATTAACTTACAAGCAGATTAAAAATCTGATGAGCTGCAGCCAACTTTTACTTCATTCCCAGGCAATCCCTTCTACCCCAGCTGTAGCAGAGTAAATTCTACAGCCTTTTAGACTTTCTGTCAGTTGATTAGCTCATGCAAAACTTAACTAATCTGACGAATTGATGGACACTGAATCACAGATCGTTTGCTATTTTATGGGTCAGATTTCAGGGTTGTCTTGCTTCTTCTTCATTTCTTTGTTAACCTGGATAATGATATGATCCTTAGAGTTCTTGAGTCCTCTACATACCTTGCCCTTACTGTTGACCCTGCAATTAAAATAGAATAAATAAGTAAATTCTTGTAAATTTTTCTAGTGTTCTTTTCACTTTTCTCTAATATGGGTTTATAATTAATACCCACAGCTCCCATAATGGTATTTTATTTTTGTTTGTGGGCTGCTTTTATTTTCTTGTGTGTATATATGTATGTATGTATGTATGTATATGTATGAATATATGCATGTGTAGGTACATGTGTATATGAGGGTGTTTGTATGCACACATCTCTGCATGAGGAGTCCATAGACCTCGGGTTTCATTCTTTGGGTGCTATCTATTTTATATTTGGAGGTGGGCTCTGTCACTGACCTATTGCTCACTGATTCAGCTATAATGGCAACTTTGCAAGCCCAAGGGATCTGCCTATCTCTGCTTTCCTAGAGATAGTGTTACATGAGAACTCCCTCATGTTTCATCTTCCTATATGCATTCTGGAGTTCAAACTGAGGTCCATATTATTGCATGTATAACACTTCACCAATTAAGCCATTTCTCCAACTCTGTTTACAACACGGTTTTATAGTAAGCAAAATTGAACTATTATAGGCCACAGACACAAACAAATTTACTTTTAGCCTTTGTAGGAAATACTCTGAAACATTATCAGTGCTGCTAACAGAATAAGTAGAAGTACTTCTTGGTCTCAATGTATAGGGTAGTTCTTATGAAGAATAATTCAGTTTCCAAACACTTATCTAGTGTGGAAAGTCCTTCTGTCTGTGTGTTGCTTTTATTGGTTAGTGAATAAAAAAATCACTTTGGACCTATAGCATGGCAGAACTTAGATAGGCAGGGAAAGCAAGGCTGAATGAGAGTCAGAGAGAAGCCATGGAGCCACACCACTGGAGACAGATATGTTGAAATTTTCCTGGTAGGCGACTACCTTGTGGTGATGCACAGATTAATAGATATGGGTTAAATTAAATGTAAGAGTTAGCCAATAAGAAGCTAGAGCTAATGGGCCCAGCATGATTTAAATAATACAGTTTCTGTGTGATTATTTCAGGGCTAAGTGGCTAGGAACAAACAAGTGGCCTTTCTTCCAACAGATTGGCAAGCCAACATGGTGGACTAAATCCATGTAAAACCTGAGAAATCTTAAAAAGGAATCCTAGACACAAAAGAACCAAGTTAAGCATGGTTTCATAGCAACATCTTCTTGGGTGGGCTCTGTTTGCTAGAGGCATGGCTCCTTTGAGAGAGGTTTTCCTGATTCAGTAGTAGCAGAAAAAAAAGCCGCAGTTTTGAAATGTTGGTTTTCTGAGCTGTGCTGCTGGTGCAAGTTCTGGCTATCGAGCCTTTAAATGGGTTTAGCTTTATGGGCCAATGGGACCATTTTCTTTAAAACCACAACAGTTTTCTACTGAATGTGATGTTGGCAAAAACAATTTCCTACTCTGTACGGTGTTACTGTTTTTTCTGTATGACAGACTTTTGGCCTTACACAAACTTTTCAATTTTATGAGATTCCATTTATTAATGGTTGACCTGAGTGACTCTACCAGAGGTTTTCTATTCAGAAAATTGTCTCCTGTATCCATATGTTCAAGACTATTACCCATTTTTCTTCTATCAGGTTCAGTGTCTACTGTTTTGTGTTAAGGTCTTTGATACATTTGGACTTAAGTTTACGGCAGAGTGATTAGTTGGATCTATTTGCATTATTCTATATGCAGCCATCCAGTCTGATGAACAAGATTTGTTAAAGATGCCATTTTTTCCACTGTATTTCTGGATGATTTATCAAAATTCAGGTATACATACATGTGTGGATTTATTCCTTGATGTTCAATTCTAATCCATTAATCAAAGTGTATTTTATGTCATGTTGGTTTTTATTATTAAAATATACATGGTTTCTATTACTATAGCTTTGTAGTACAACTTAAAATTGGGAATGATGAGAACTCTAACAGTTTTCTTTCATTGGACAAGGTTTTTTTTTAAGTATCTTGAGTTCTATTTTTTTGCCATAATCTATGAATTATCCTCTCAAAGTTTGTAAAGAATTGTGTTGGAATTTTGATGGGGATTACATTGAATCTGTATATTGCTTTTTGTACAATAACCATTTTTAGTATTGTAATCATACTGATCCATGAGCATGGGGGAGCTTTCCATCTTCTGATATCTCCTTCAATTTCATTCTTCAAAGACTTGAACATTATTTATAATACCAGTCTTTCACTTGCTTGATTAGAGTTACCTAAAGATATTTTATATTACTTGAGGTTATATTATATATTATATTATAATATATTTATATTGAATCTCTTGTAAAAGGTGTTGTCTCTCTGATTCTTTATTAGTCTGTTTGTCATTTGTATGAAAAAAGGCTACCAATTTTTGTGAGTTAATTTTGTGTCCAGCTATTTGGCTGAATATGTTTATCAGCTGTAGAAGTTTCCCTGTGGAATATTTAGGGTCACTTATATATACTACCTGCAAATAGAGATACTTTGATTTTTTTTTTCCAATTTGTATACCCTTGATCTCTTTCAGTTGTCTTATTGTTCTAGCTAAGATTTCAAGTAGTATATTGAGTGGGTGTGGAGAGAAGACAACTTTGTCTTGCTTTTGATATCAGTGGAATTCCATTGTGTTTCTCTCTATTTAAGTTGATATTAGCTATAGCCTGGCTGTAAACTGTCTTTATTACATTTAGTTATTTCTCCTGTATCCCTAATTGCTCCAGGATGTTTATCAGAAAAAAAAAGTTGGATTTTGTCAAAGGCCCTTTCTTCATCTAGTGAGAAGATCATGTGGGGTTTTCTTTCAGTTTGCTTATATGTTGGATTGCATTTGTTGATTTCTATATATTGAAAAATTCCCAAATCTCTGGGATGAAGCCTGCTTGATCATGGTACATGATTTTTTACTGCATTCTTGGATTCAATTTTCAAGTATATTTTTGCATCAAAGTTTATAAGGGAAATTGGTCTGTAATTCTTTTTCCTTGTTGATTCATTTGTGGTTTTAGTTTCAGGGAAACCAAAACTAAAAATCTGGCCAATCAAAATTAATTGAATAAATGGTCCTTCTGTTTCCATTTCATGGAGTAATTTGGGGAGTACTATCCATTAATTCTTTTGGAAAGTCTGGTAGAATTCTGTTGTAAAACTGTCTGGCCCTGTTTGTGTGTGTGTGTGTGTGTGTGTGTGTGTGTGTGTGTATGTGTGTGTGTGTGTGTGTGTCCAGTGGGGACTATTAGTACTGCTTGTATTTCATTAAGAGTTATAAGTTTGTTTATTTATATTGCTTATCTCATCTTATTTATTTGGTAACTGGTATATATCAAGAAAATTATCTATTTCTGCTGAGCAGTGGTGGTGCATACCTTTAATCCCAGTACTTGGGTGAAAGATACAGGCTGTTCTCTGTGAGTTTGAGGTCAACATGGTATACATAGATAGCTCCTGGACAGGCTCCAAAGTTATACAGAGAAACCCTGTCTTGAAAAACAAAAGCAAAAACAAAAAGCAAAAAAAGAAAATTATCCATTTCTTTTATATTTTCTAATTTTGTGGAGTACATGTTTTTAAACTATGTCTTTATTATTCCCTGAATTTCTTTGGTGTCTGTTGTTATGTCTCTTTTTTCTTTTCTGAGTTTGTTAACTAGTATAGTCTCTTTCTATCTTTTAAATAGTTTGGATAAAGATTTTTCTATCTTACTGATTTTCTTAAAGAACCTACTCTTTGTTCTATAACTTCTTTGTTATTCTCTTTGTTTCTGTTTTCTTAATTTCGGCCTTGGGTTTGATTATTTTGTTTTATGTTTTGTTTTGTTTTTGTTTTTGTCTCTTGTGTATATTGTAGAGCTTTTAGGTGTGCTGTTAATTTGTCTGTATAAGTTATTTCCACTTAAATTTATAGAAACTTGTTGCTATGAATTTCTTTTATTGTGTCCCGTAATTTGGGGTATTACTGGATATTCATTTTCATTCAATTCTAAAAAGTATTTAATTTCTTCATTTCTGTCTTGGCCCAGTTTTCATTCAGTAGAGGGTTGTTCAGTTTGAATGAGTTCATAAGCTTTCTTTTGTCTGTTGCTGTTGTTATCCAGTTTTAATCTGTTGTGGTCTGATAGGATGCAGGGACTTATCTAAATTTTCTTCTGTCTGTTAAGACTTGCTTTATGTCCAAGTATGTGGTCAACTTTAGAGAAAGTTCTACGAAGTACAGAGATGAAGGTATCATCTTCTGTGTTTGGTTGACTATTATGTAAATATCTGTTAGGTCCATTTGGTTTATAAAATCAGTTAGCTTCAGCATTTCTCTGTTAAGTTTTTATCTAGATGATCTGTACAACAGTAACAGTTGGGTATTGAAATCTCCAACTATTGGTGTCTGAGGGTCAATATGCAATTTTATCTGCTGTAGTATTTCTTTTGCAAAGTTTGGTTCCCTTGTGCTTTAAGCATAGATGTTAAGAACTGAGATGTCATCATTTTGGACTTTTCTTTTGAAGAATATGTAGTGTCCTTCCCTATCTTTTTTGATTAGTTTAGGTTTGAAGTCTATTTGTTAGCTATTATATTGTTATACCAACTTGCTTCTTGGAATATCTCATTCTAATCTTTTACCCTGAGATAATGTCTATCTTTGATGTCAAGTTGTGTTTCTGATACAGCAGAATGATGAATCCCATTTTCACAATCATTCTGTTAGTCTGTCTTTTATTGGGCATAAATACCATTGATGTTGAGAGATATCAATGAGCAATGACCAATGATTTCTGTTTGTAATGGTCTACTCTGTCTCTTTAAGAGGCAAGCCATGCCTACTCCCTCCCCTGTTCACTGAGGCAAGCTGAGTCCCTTCCTTTCCATCTCTCCCTTGAGGAGTCAGCTTCTGTCTCTCCCTTCTCCCTACTTCTCCCATCCCCTCTCTGTCTGTCTGTCTGTCTCTTTCTCTGCTCTTCCCTCTTCTCCCCTTTCCTTCCATAACCCACTAAATAAATATCGAACTTCACTTTGCATGGTATGTCTATCCATGTCTGTGTCTCTTGCCCGATGCATAGCACCCTGCCCTGGACCAGCTGATTTTGGAGACCTGTGGCATGGTCTTGTGGCACGCCCATCTGTCTTTCTCTCCTCATGGGACTTGCTGCCCCATGTGGCTCGCAACCCACTTGGGGGCTCTATGCCTGGGACTCGGCTGCCTTCATGGCCTGCTGTGGTCTCGGGACCCACTGCCCTCTGCCTACAGCAATTTGTGGAGCCACACCATTTTACTTTAACCATAACACTGTTATTTTGTTGTTGGTGGTATCGGTGTGTTAGTCTTTATGTCTATGTGTGTGTGTGTGTGTGTGTGTGTGTTATCTGTGTGCTTTCTTTCTTTTGATTTTACTGGTTTAAGGTTATTTATTCCATTAGTTATCATGGGTGTACTTAAACTCTTTAGGTTTGAGCTTTCTTTCTAGCATTTTCTATAGAGATTACCTTTGGGTGTATGTTCATGTGAGTGTTGTGACCATGGAATCCAGAAGAGATCCTCAAATTCTGTGGAACTGGAGTAACAGTCAGTTGTGGGTACCTGATATGATTTCTGAGAACTGAACTCTGGTCTTATGGAAGAACAATAACCACATTTAATCACTGTGCTATTATGCTCCCAACCTTTGATGACTTTTTGATGAAAAATTATGCTCTTTCTCAGTGACAGGGAAGTCAGAACGACAGCTGAGGTTTACATGAGAAAGTCATTGTCAGTTCTGAATACAAGAGAATGTGATCCTGGCAGGAAACATAAACAAATACAAACCATAAGGCTCTAACATTTTTGTTTCCAATAAAATAAGAAACTGATAATACTTTGAAGCAGATGTTTGAAAAACAAAGGCAAAGCAATAATGACATCTAGTCAATGATCCACACACAGAAGTGTTGAGGGGTCAAAAGTGTGACTGTTGGAAACATACTTCAAAATGCATTTGATACTAATGTATGGTGACAGATGGAGAGCTACATATGTGACAAATGACATTTAATGAAATAGTCATTGTAGAAGCTAACCAGAAGTTTTTGGATGCTTATTGTATAATCTTTTCAGCTTTTTTGTTCATGAGCTTAGACTATCATAATAAAATGTCAGAAAAAATAGAAGGTAGGAAATTCTCATTTCTTTAATATATACATATATCTCTACATTAATACATACATACATCTCTATACATGCATGCACACACACAAGTAACATATGCACACAAACTGGTAAAGGGAGAATTTAGTCATCTGTTGAGATGACTCAGTGGGTGAGGTCATCTTCACAAAACCCAATAAGCTCTGTTTGATCACTGGAAACCACATGGTACAAGAAGAGAACCTACTGTAGCTATTGTCTTCTGATATACCACTACACTGTGACTTATGGTCCTGTCTTCCCCCCAATAAATACATGTTTTTTCAGTTTCTTTTCCTGGAATGGACATACACATAACATTGTCATTCATGTTGAAACACTTTGGACATGTACTCAATTCCTTTCAACTGGGAGGCATGTGATTTGCAAATAGCCTTACTTCAAATATTTGGTGAATTCTCACTCTGTGCTTTGTTTTGATTATACAGTTCTCATTAGTAGTAGGTATAATTCTCACTCTGACTTTACATGTGGGGAAAGTGAGGCTTACAGTTTATGTATTCAGTTAGCAGAAGTAATTATTTCATCCATGTCCTTTGTGTCTCAAGTGTGTGTCCTAACTTGGGACTCTGTACACTTTGGCTTAAGAAAAGTGGCACAGGCATTTGATATGACCTTTTATATTAGCAAGACCAAGTCCAACCTGTTTTCTTGACCTTGTTGACCAAGTCAAGCATTGATTTCAACTTCTGTCATTATCCAGCTTCTTATTCACTGTCTCATGTGTGAATAACGAAGATGAGAATCACTTCCTCTTATTTCTAGCGAGATTCAAAGATGAACATTTCCTGTTCAGGGACCAACTGAGGCCTTGCCAAGTTCAGAGGAATTTTTACTTGTGGATTATTCTTCCTGAGAATTATCTATTCCACTAAAACAAAGTCACATGTCTTACTCTATGATATTTTTGTCTGGGTTACCCTGTTTATGCTAATACTTGTGTAAAATGAAACACCTTATTTGTTTTGTTTTTGATAATATCTAAAATATTTGAGCTTATGGAAGGTTAGTAGAAAGAAAGGTAATTGAATTCGGTAAAACAGTTAATAACCTCAAAATTTTGACAAACAAGGTATTGATCTACCATTATTATATTATCCATACTTTATATTATTTATCACTAGTATATGTACATGAAACAATATGTATGATACACAGAGAGATAAAAAGAGAGAAAGATGTATGCAAACAGAGAGAGAAGGTAAGAGACACAGAAACAGAAGGGGGCAGGGAAGAAAGATTTACTTATGAGAAATTAGCCCATTATTTTATGGAGGCTGAGATATTCCACAAAGCTAGAGAAACAAGAAAACTTTTGGTATCTTTTGACCCGAGTTCAATGTTCTGGCAATCAGATGCATCAGCGACATAGCTCCTTATCCAGAGTTGTTTTCCACAGTGTGGGCTTGCACTCATTACTGTCTGTACAGGAGGAGTGACAAGAGAGTTCCTAGATGGAAGATTTTTCTGCCTCTTCTCCAGTTTGCCCAGTCTTGTTTCTCAGTGAACTATACTTGTCTGACATTTCTTCTTCGTACTTCTTTGCGTTATTGATATATGACACACAGATCTTTAATTCATAGTGTCTATTCTTGTTTCCCTATTTTTTACACTAGCATTGTGATAAACGTTCACAACAATTATTTTTTATATAGTTTGCCTTTTTATTATTCATTTAGATGCTTTACTTCCTGTACATTATTACTTTGCACCCAGGAAGCATCTTTCTTGAAGCATCTGTCTAGAAAGATTTTCTATTTGTTTTTTGAAGTTAATCACTTTGCTCACTACTAGATTAGTTTTAAAAATTGTTTTCAAAATTTTATTTAATTTTTAATTGTGTGTGCGTGTGTGTGTGTACCCAGGTGTTCTTGAGTCCAGGTTCTGACAAAGCACATAAGAAAGCATCAAATGAGAGCTTCAGTTTGTTGTGAGCCACCATGTGACTCTGATCCTCTTCAGGAGCAGTATGTGTTCTTTAACTGATGATCCATCTCTCCCGACCCACAGGCTGTTTTTTATTTATGACCTATTGCCCAAGTTTGTGCTCAGGCTCCACTAAGGTCAGTATTTCACTTTCTAATAGAATTGACCTCAATTTTCTTGCCCAACTTCTGAGCTGAGTGACTTTCTCATGGCATTTATGACTATGGGTGAAGTTTTCTTCATTTTATTTACATAATTAAAACCTTCCTAGTAGAGCTGAAACTTGAAGAATACTGAAGCGTGTAGTTTCCTCACACTAGTAGCACCAAAGCTGAGCAACCTCTCTTACCTCAAATGGCGTGAATGATGAGTTCACATCTAAAGTCTTCCTGTGATCAGCTCTTTCATGTCCAGGTGGATGTTCTCTCCAGATGCTGTATGTTTAAAACCACAGTTTCTCTACCCAACCCCACACTGGTTTCTTTTCTTTCTTTTTAATCTTTCCTCTTTTATTACTTTATTAATAATACCAATCAATATTTCCACTTCCTCCCCTCCTCACACTTCCATCCATCTCCCACCACACCATCCCCCACTCCCTCCAGTCCTAAGAGAAGGCAAGGAACCCTGCCCTGTGGGAAGTCCAAGGCCCTCCCCCCTACATCCAGGCTTAGGGAGGTATGCATCCAAAGAGAATAGGATCCCAAAAAGCCAGTACAAGCAGTATAGACAAATTCCCAGTGGTTTCTTTTAACTTTGAACTAGGTATGAACTGAGCTTTTTGTATGTGTTATATTTTGCTTAGCATTTGAGTTACTTGGAGGAGCAAACCATTCATATCAGCTCAGGCAATTGTTTTGCTAAAAGTTCAAAATCTCAAAGTACATTTTTCTAGATCAATATGTGTTCCCCTGTAGTAGTAATTCAATGATCTGTTTCTGAAATAGATCAATAGTTCTTAAGATGAAGAATGTGAGCTGTGTACAATGATCAATTTCCCTATTTTTTTTCTGTATGCTAACAATGGTGATTAAAGGTGTGGATGAATGAGATCCTTAGTCTAGATTGGCTCAGGGAAACACTGTGTGATTTTTCTGCATTTTAACACTTGTCCTTTTCTTATTTTTAAGCACATGATTTCAGAATTACTTGGTAAATATAACATAATTATTTCAGCATTTTTATAATTCGACTTATAAAGATACTTTATGGAATGCATATGTTTGTGATGTGCCTATGTATGGACGTTTGTGTGTGCATATGTTATGCAGAAGTGGGACATAGCTAACTAAGTAGATATTAAGTGTGTTTCTCAATTGCTGTACTTTATTAAGACTATTTATTTATTTATTTATTTATTTATTAAGACTTATTGAACCCAGAGAATGCCAATTCCAGTTACTCTAGCTGGCTAGCCCATTCCATGAATCCCTTATATGTCTTGTAAGTGCTGGGTTTGCAGGCTACTGCTATGCCTGTTCAGCTTTTATGAAGATTCTAGGTACATGAACCTCCCATTTGCATACTTGGCAAGTAAACACATAATCCACTGTCATCTCTCAAGTTCTGAATTCTAAATTCTACCTATTTCAATTTCATCTTTCATGATTTCAATCCTTATTTGTAAAAATCCTTACCTTAGTTTCTTAAGAATGTATTATAGAAAGGGGAATCTCTGGTTCCAAGACAATTTCTGATTTAAAATTTAAATACATGTTTTAAATTGTGAATATATTTATTGGTTTAAAACAACAGAAACACTGAAGCAGTTTTGATTTGCATGAACATTTTAGAATGATTGCTATAATTTTTTTATATTTTATTTAAACCAAAATGCTTCATTGATTTCCTCTTTAAAAATAGGACTTGATTATCTGGCACATTTTAAATATTGCATGCAGATTTTCTTTGAGTCATTCTCATTTTAGCAATGAGTATTAATCTTTAATTTTCACATGATCATTTTTAACAAAAGGCTCAGAACCACTTGTTTGTCATGTAAGCAGAACAGGGGAACACTCTTACTGTGTGGAGAATGGCAAGTGACATTTCTGTACCAGCCACAGGAACAGGAATTTCAACAGGCTCAATATCTATTGCATGAGTCAATGCAACAGAGGCATGACACGTTAAGAGAAGCAACCTTATTACTTAAAGAAAGGGACAGTAGGAGCCTGGATCAATAACAAAAAGATCTCTCATGGCTCAGAAATCTATCAGAGCAGATGGACTCTCTTTTGTTCTCGTCCTGCTTGTAATGCAGCTGACGAGTCTAAGAGAATACTGTGGCCAGGTTTAATATAGATTTCTGGGTTAAAGTGCTTAGTGTCTGAAAGATGCCCCAGTGGCTAAAGGCACTTGCCACAAAGCCTGATGACCTGAATTTGATTTCTGATACCCACATGGTGAGAGTAGCAAATCAAGTCCTGCAAGTTGTTCTGTTACTTCTATGTGCCAGGGTCTCCCCTCATAAAGAGAAAACAACCAACAAAGTCAATGAAATGTAAAGGTGATAACAAGAAGAAAAACATTATAGGATATTAATAGGACATTTTGTTCTAGAAAAATGGGGACAAAGTTTGGATGATTTACTTCATTTAATCCTTATCGCAGAACGTTTTATTGCTAGAGCATTCTGCATCTATTTGTTATTTATTTGTCTGTTTGTCTTGCTTATGCTGGGGTATATAACTCATGGCCTCAGCCATAGTAGGCAGGCTCTGTACTTCCTAGCTGTAACCCTTGTCTCCTAATGCATTTTGAACTTATTTTTGAGAATTTAACTGTGGAAGTAAGGTCATGGACCAACCAGAGACCACCCACAGAACTTTTCTAAAGTATGTTTTATAAAAATGCCCTCATTTTCCTAGTTCTTTATTTGTTCATTCTATTTTAAGCTTTAGACTTCATTTGTATAGAATTAATTTTTAACATTTTGGTTTGCTTGTGTATGTAGAAAGATTTCTGCATTTGGAAACTATATAAATATTCATCCATGCTTTAGTTGAACACATTTACTGTTCCTCATTCTGTCAACCATTAATATTGCAGCTCATATTCAACTTTGTTCTTATTGCCTGAGTTAATAAAGTAGGATAGTGCTATTCAGTTTGCTGTGGTGAGCCAGAAGGCCTATGTAATTGCAAAAATAATCCAAAAATTTTGCATTGGCTTGACATTTCAAATTTACCAAATGAGAGCATATTTCTCCAACATCCTTCTGCTTGTCACTGCATGTCTAAAACCCTTTGAGAATGTTCTACCTCTGTCACTTGCTACACATATTGTAAATTTCAGCAGCTATTTTTTAAAAAAAATTTTCAATTACAAGTCCAGGTGACTTTAGATTTGTTAGGACAAGTTTCAAGATATAATCCTTGAGAAAAAATGGTAGAGAATAATTTATCATTTAGGTAAAAAAAGAAAATGGAGCTTGACTTTATAAATGCTTGCCACTGATGGCCATGGTATCACTTCATTGATTGACACATCCTTTATTACTTTTCTGTTTCTGGTTTCTTCTTTTGCCTTTCACAATCATGGTATTAACCTGTATTTCAAAAAGGATCCATGCTGTCTTGATTGAGATTATTTTGCATTAAATTGATAATTCAAAACAGAATCTCATGGGAAACATCAGTGAAGTTGTTCTGAGATCCTCATTAAAATATGCCTGAAGTAACAGAATAAAGCAAAACTTGTAGTAACAAACGAACAAAGACTGACCTCAAAATCTGGAAAGAATTGTCACTAATTATGAGGCAGAGGGAACAGTAATAAGGAAATGCCCATAGAGATTCAGCATAAGACAGTCTCTAATTTTGAGTCTAGAAGAGCATCCTCGGATTGCACTCCCAAAGGAGGATGGACAGAACTGATGATAGAAAGTTTAAAGTTCCACAGTGCCACAGCTCACCTTCCTGCCTGCTCTGAGTCTAAGCACTCACCCTCTGATCTTTCTCTTACATTGTAGGCAATTATGGGGCTGTACTTCCCTCTCTGACTCATTCCTTTTCCTTTACTTGCTCCACTCACCCTTTATCTAGATTTGTGAATAGAACAGGAATCATCCCTGTTTCCCTGTGTGTAAGTGCATGTCTGGGTGTGTGAAGGTAAATATGAGAGGCTCTGGCTGTGGTATCATTCTGGGGACACTGTCCACATGTAAAACTGTCTCTATGGGTACTGAGAAGGAACAATTCCATCCAAAGCTTAAAGTATTAGTAAAGTATTTTTCTATGCAAATATGTTAAAGCTGCTCTGTAATAGAGTTTTGGGAATAAGAGTTAAGTGCTCTGATCCATCATTAAAAAAATAGAATAATTCAATGCACTGAAGTCTAAAATCTGAACCTTTTATAAACGGACTATGTTGATTTACTGAAATAATCACTGGCTGGGCATTTTCCTATCAGATTATCTATGGCATTGCATTTAGAAACAACATATTTTCTTTCCAAATGCAATACAAAAGGGTAACCAAAAAGTTATGAAGCCTATCTTATCCCAATAAATCTAACTGTGGTCAATACTTTTTTTTTCGTTTTTAACATTTCTCTTTTACATGTAATAGGGAAAATGCATCCCCACAGAGAAGGAGAGGCTGTCATTCATTGTCTTTCACGAGGATAAGACATTAACAAGCCTGTAAAACAAAATATCATGTAAGTGAAGGGAGGTATTGACATGCAGCCCCCATGTCCTCTGCTAATAATAAAGGGACACATGTAAGTACAGATTTTGGAAGCCTGGCAGCATTACAAGAATATAGCATATGCCATGGCTTAGTTTTTGTGCCACAGGCATATATGGTCTTTATTTCCACTGAAGGTGTAATATGTATACCTTGCCGGATACTACCCAGTTGTTCCCACAATTATAGCATGTCAGTCGAGTATGATGTACCACGGTAGACATGGTGATGGAAAGGTATTGTTAGTTATTATAGGAAAAATCTAGATAATCTCTTGGTGATAGATGAATGTGCCTCTGAATTGTTCAATGTTATGGATTTGGCATGAGGTAGTGGCCACAACTCCTACTATGAGAAACACAAATCTGAAGAGAACGAATTTGAGGTGATATTATCCTTGATGTTAAGGTATGTTTCTTGAATGTAGAAGAAGTTTAGATTATGTTTTAATAACCATTCTGTTAGTCTATGTCTTTTTATTGGGGGAATCAAAACCATTGATGTTGAGAGATATCAAGGAGTAGTGAATGCTGATTCCTGTTATCTTCTCATTGTTTCTATTGTTGTTGTAGTGGTGGTGGTAGTAGTCGTAGTGTGTTTGTGTGTGTGTGTGTGTGTTTATGTTTTCCTGTTTTCCCCTCTTTTGATTTGCTAGTTTGGGATTATTTATTCCTTGTACATTCTCAGGTGTTACTAACTTCTTTAGGTTGATATTTTTTCTTTCTTTTTTATTTTCATTTCTTTTCTTTCAAGACAGAGTTTCTCTGTAGCTTTGGAGCCTGTCCTGAAACTCGCACTGTAGACCTCAAACTCACAGAGATTTGCCTGTCTGTGCCTCCCAAGTGCTGAAATTAAAGGTGTGTGCCACTGGTGTAGGAGGTCTTTCTGTGTTTGTATTGCTTTCATTGGTTGAATAAAGAAACTGCCTTGGCCTTTTGATAGGGCAGACTTAGATAGGCAGAGTAGACAGAACAGAATGCTGGGAAGAAGGGCAGTGTGGCAGACGTCATGATTCTCCTGCCCAAGACAGATGCTGGTTAGACTCATGCCAGTAAGCCACAGTCAAGTGGCGATACACATTAATGGAAATGGGTTAAACTAATATGTGAGAGTTAGCCAATAAGAGGCTAGCAATAATGGGCTAGGCAGTAATTTAATTAATACAATTTCTGTGTGGTTATTTTGGGAGTTAAGCTAGCCAGGCGGCAGGATGCAGCCCGCCCCTTTTACTACATGCCACCACCAGTCGACTGACGTTTTCATTTCAGCACCTTCTTTCTTTCCTTTTTATTATTATTATTATTACTACAATTTTTCACCTCTTCCCCTCCTCCCATTTCCCTCCCCCCTTCCCCTCCCTCTCCAGTCCAAAGAGCAGTCAGGGTTCCCTGCCCTGTGGGAAGTCCAAGGACCTGCTGGCCTTGGTGAGTTCCCATTAGATCAGCCCCACCTTCACAGTGGGTGGGCGCACCCCTCGCAGCCCTGACTTTCTTGCTCATGTTCTCTCTCCTTCTGCTCCTCATTTGGACCTTGGGAGCTCAGTCCAGTGCTCCAATATGGGTCTCTGTCTCTATCTCCATCCATTGCCAGATGAAGATTCTATGGTGGTATGCAAGATATTCATCAGAGTGGCTTGTATGCCTTATAAAAACCATGATACAAACCAAATGCTTAAATTCCAAGATAAAAACCTAATTTAAGAATGTTTTATTTTGTCCATCTACTGTGATTAAACACTTTGCTGAGTCTGTGCTGGCATCTCTGTGGTCTCTTAAGAGTCGGTAGCATATCTGTATGGTCCCTTCTGGTTTTAGTCTTCACTGAGAAGTCAGGTATAATTCTAATAGTCACACCTTTCTCTGTTACTCAGTGTTTCTCCTTGCAGCTTTGAATATTTTTTTGTCCTGTTCATTTAGTGTTTTGTCATGTGTCAAGGAGACTTCCTTTTCTTGTCCCGTCTGTTAAGTTTCCTGTATGCTACTTGTATCTTGAAAGGTGTGTTCTTCTTTAGGTTAGGGAATTTTTTCTTCTCTAATTTTATTGAAAATATTTTCTGGCATTTGAATTATGTTTCTTTTTTTCCTCTATTCCTATTTTTCATAGATTTGGTCTTTACACAGTGCCCCAGATTTTCTGGAACTTCTATGTGAGAAATGTTCCAAGGGAATGCCTGCTAGTATTAGAAGCTGAGATAATGGAATTCAAAGGGGGATGGAATAATGGAGGTGAAGTTCTATGTGATCCACTGGAGGTGGGATCGACTAGGAATGGGAGTTTGTGGCTGGTATTTTGCTAAGGAGCTACAGATGTGACTGGGGGATTGGATTTGGAGGAGTTGAGTGAGAGGTGAAATTCTGCACCCTAGTTTGAGAGGCTTGAGGTTTCCCAGGGAATGCCTGCTGGAACTGGGCCTGGGTTAAAACAATAGGTGAGAGGAAGGAAGTTTGGAGGGAAGATCTGTGTAATCCCCTGGAGAAGGGAGAGGCAAAGGAGGCTACAACAGGTGATCTGCTACAGAGCTGAGGAGAAGACTTGGGATTGGATTCAGGAAGAGCTGAGGGGGAATCAATCAGCCTGCTGTTTTCCCTGTCCAGAGTATACTGTTTAAAGAAAATTAAAGTAATTGTGAAGTTAATTTTAAAAATTAAGTGGAAGAGTTATCTTCTCTACATTCACTGAGATTTCTTTGAAAATATTTTTTCTTTTGACATTGGAGGGGTTGGGGATTTAGCTCAGTGGTAGAGCGCTTGCCTAGCAAGCGCAAGGCCCTGGGTTCGGTCCTCAGCTTAAGAAAAAAAAAAAAAAAAAGACAAAATGACATTGGAATTCATTCACACAGCCTTATATGCTTTTCTTTTTCCATTAAAACTGCCAAGCAAGTCCTTATGCCTCTTTTCATAGTTCATCTAAACACATGGGGTCCGTGTTCAGATAATTCACTGTTAACATCTCAGCACACAGATTTCCACAAGAAATCAAACCAGTTCTTTCTTTTCTTAGACCTATCTGCTGTTTAGTTTGAGACATCTGTATTCTACTCCTCATTTGCCAAAGAATTTCTTCTCTATCTTCCAGGGAAAATTATTTTGTCTTAATGACAGTAATTTCTTAATTTATTCTTGACTAAAAGCAATACAACAAAATGAAAAGGCAGTTGCCACTGGAGTTGGCTCTGTGTCCCTCTTCATTATCCAGATTAAAGAGATGCTGGTAAGTGATGTGCAATTATGGGGCATCATGCATACACTGTGGTTCCTGCTGGGACTATTGTCACCTTCAGAAGACCTTCATTAGGCAGGTGCTCTTCTTCCAACCAGTGCCTGTTAACACACCCTTGCTACTAAGTCCCAAGGCCTGTAGGCTCCTTAGTCTGTTGGAGCTTAGATGTATGCTGTGCCTCTGATAAAATCTACCTCAATTCTCTCAACTTTTTCTGATGGAAAATTTGAAAATGGAAAAAGGAATATAGATTACCAAAAGTCTAGGGTCATACTGATCTCACTGATGTATCTCAACCCAAGAAACAATAATTACTTAATAAATAATTTTCATACATATACCCCATGAATTTGAAATTTGGTTGGGTAGACATTGGGATAGAAATCAGGGATCAATGGGCCTTTAATTGCTTTGAATTCTTTAATATATATAGTTAAGATAGTAGACAAAAGTTGTTAGATTATCTTTGTGGCCAGTGAAAATGTCTCTATGACTTGATTTGATTCTGAACATGAAAGGGCAATGATAGGTCAAAAATTCTGGAGGCCATGTATACATATTTAATGTTACATAGCCATATTCTCAGGAGGGCTGGGCATATAATCAGTTAGAAAAGTCCTGTTTTGCAAGAATAAGGACTTGAGTTCTATCCTCAAAAAGTACATTGAGCTGGACGTGGTGGTAAGCATTGCAATCCTGTCACTGGGGAGGTTGAGACAGGAAGATACCTGAGACTCATCACCAGTCAGCCCCAATTGCAAGTGAAAAATCCTGTTTCAAAAAATTTTTAAAAAGTGCTGGAAGTTGAAAAATGACACTTAAGGTTGTCCTCTAGCCCCTCTACACACACACACACACACACACACACACACACACACAGAGAGAGAGAGAGAGAGAGAGAGAGAGAGAGAGAGAGAGAGAGAGGCACACACAATTACAAACCACTTTTAAGGAAATGATAAGACTCTCACAGGAAATAAATACTTCATGAATGGTTGGTTAGCTTCAGGCAGATAGACTCTGCTTATCTCTTTTGACTCCCTAAAGTGCAGACATTCAGCCTGCAGAATCAGGGTTTTTCCAAAGGGTATGCAATATCCACTCTATTTTGAACGGATTATGTAATACTAAAGATTAACCAAACTTTAATTCATTTTTATTTAAAAACAATGCAGGCAGAGACAGAATTACCTAGAGGCAAAAATCATCAATTTGGTTCTTTTCTTTCTTCTTTTTTTTTTCTAATTTAGGAATTAAATAAAACATAGTTTTAAGCTAGATTTGAAAACTCAGCAGAAGCCAAAGTAGGGACTTTTACAAAATCTTCTCTTGGAGGTAGGTCACTTTTTGTTGAAAGAAATTAAATTCCGCCATTTGAGTGAAGGATTTCAGATCTGCTTCCATGATGCGGAAATGAAAACATTTTACACAGACTGCATCTAAATGTGGGTGAGTCACCAATCCATATCTGGCCTTCACCCATGCTTATGTCAAACTAACACACTGAAATAAATCTCAGCAGGGCCCTGTCTCCTCTCTGAGTATTTGTTCTTAGGTTTTTAACCTGAAAGCACTCCTCCTGGCTGGGCACAGGGCAGAGGAGCTATAGAGAGCTGCTGTCTTGATCTTAATTCATAGCAGAGGTGACTCAGAAGGTCAAACGCTACATAAACAATAAATGCTAGCCTCCATTTGACTCCCAGTTTTAAAATCTACTTGCAGTAGGAAATTCTTCTGGAAGTTATACCCTGCCCTTTCTGACTTCTGCAGAATCAAGAGTAGTGGATTTGGCCATGTGGTATGAACTTTTCTTGGCAGCTCAATCTCTTTTTACATTATCTCCCCAACACCAGCCCAGCCCTTCATATCTCACTGTCAGAAGAGCGTACTTGGTCAAACCTCACTCTCGCTCCTTGGTTGGAATACGGAAGCATGTTTCTTACCAGATGGCCATGAGTCCATCAGCATCACTGTCACGTGGACTTCGGGGCCTCTTCTTATCTTCCTCATTTTAGGAATAGAGGGAGAAGATTCAGGACTTTTAAGACTTTGGAAACTACTTACATAGTACTATGCATGATTTTTTATTGGCATGCAGCATGCAATCTCTTCAGGGATTTTAAATCTGAGAGTAAAACTTAAGCGAAAAAATTGCAATGTCTACCAGAGGACACAGGTATCCTAAACAATTCCATATCACATAATTTAAATCCTCACAGGTGATATCTAGTTTTAATTGTCAAGCGGATACAATCTAGACTCACTTTGAGAGGGAGTCTCAGAGATAAACTGTCTACATTAGGTATTAGGTTGGTAGATAGGCATCTGTGGGGGAATTTTATTTTCTCTATTTTTTATGTAAAATGAGAAAGATTGTTTTAAAAAATAAATAAAAAGAAAATATTTATTTTAATTTTGTTTCTCTCTTAAACTCTTGTGTTCTTTCTCTCTCTCTCTCCTGTGTGTGTGTATGTGTGTGTGCATGTGTGTGTGTGTGTGTGTGTGTGTGTGTGGTGTCTGTGGTACACTAACTTGGCAATGGATACCTGTGGAGTCTAGAAGAGGGCATATACTCTGGAGTTGGAATTAATAAGTTGTTGTGAGTTGCCTCTGCCATGTGTGCTAAGAACAAAACTCTGTTACTCTAAAACTAGCAGTTAACAAGTGCAACTGCTAAACCGTTTCTGAAGCCCCATTAGGGATTTTCTTCTTTGGGTTTATTGAGGTGGGGAAATATGTCCTGAATATGGGTGATGCCTTTTCATGGACTGGACCCTGAACTAAATAAAAATGAGAAAGGGAATGAGCAGTGGCATGCATATATTAATTAGTTGGGATGCAACGTGATTTTGTGACTTCAAATTCTAGCCACATTGACGCTCTCTGTTAGCAATTGGGGGATGTGGGACAAACAAACCCTTTCTGTTTTAAGTTGCTTTTGTTGGGGCATTTAATCATGGTAACAGGAAAATAAAATAAGACATCATGCTCAGCAAATACACTGATAGTGCGAAATAGTATTAGAAATTAAAACATGAGACTCTTATATTTTGCCCTGGATGCTTGGGTACCACTTTTAGCATCTTCATTTTGTGCTTAAAACATTAATACACTCTATACATTTTATTCTATAATTCCATTGCAAAAGGAGTCAGTCTTGCCAGTATTTGTTCTTTTCATTTACCTGCGGTGAAGGATTATGGTGTGACCTATCTAGGTGACAACTGGCTTAACCACAGTGGCTGCATGGATAGAGATTTTCATTAGTTGGCTGCTCATAATCCTGTGATGATATTTTGTTTCTGATGTAGCAAATAAGCTTCCCTGTAGGTCAGAATGAGCCACTGGTTAGCCATAGAGGCCAGGCAGTGGTGGCTCACAACTTTAATCCCAGCACTCAGGAGACAGAGGCAGACGGATCTGAGTTCAAGACCACACTGGGCTACACTAGATTGATCCAGTCTCAAAGAGAAACAGAGCCAGGCAGTGGTGGTTCACACTTTTAATCCCAGTACTTGGGAGGCACATGCTTTTAATCCCAAAGCTAGGTAGGTAGAGACAGGCATAGAGAAGGATGTAAGGTAGGAAGGGACAGGAGTTCAAATCATTCAGTCTGAAGACTTGTAGAGCCAGGATACCCTATTCAGACTGAGGATTTTGTAGAGGTAAGAATTAATGGCTGACTGCTCTGCTTCTCTGATCATTCAGTTTTTACCCCCGATATCTGACTCTAGGTTTTTATTATTAAGATAAATTAGAACTTGCGCTACATAGTCCTGTCCCTTTTCTCAGGCATTTGGCTGTGGCATGCTGCCTCTCCTAAAAACATACTTATAGAGACAACACTGTTAGATACCAACCTTTCTATAGGAACTTGGATTCTATGTAGAAAGAGGCAAAGGGATATGAGAATTCTGTCTTTCAGCAAGTGACTGGATTGGCAATATCACATCTAGAGAATTTTAGACTATTTGGACCCCTGAACCCAGGAGCAGGGGTCGGTGTCTTGTTAACAACAGCCGTTAATTTTCTATGCTTCTGTAAAGTCTGAGTCCAGACTGCTGACATAGTCTGTGCTGGGAGGCGCTCTCTTCCCTGTTGCAACCACAGTGTCCTCACTGTGTCCCTACACGGTGGAAACAGAACAAGTGATCTCAACCATCTCATATCCCTGCTGCTGAAATTTCTCAACCGTGATAGACGGGATCACCTTAAACTATTAGCCAAAATAATCCTTTCTCTCTTAAGTTGCCTCCTGTAGCATATTTAACCACCACAAGACAAAGAAATAATACATTTCAGGTGGAAATCATGAAGGCTCCTATGTGACTCACGAAAACCTTCTGATTGACACCTCTTCAGAGCGACGGAATTCACAGCTTTATGGAGATATCTCTGAAATTCCTATGTTGTAAGTTCCTAAAAGCCAACAGCTGGTTCCTTATATTTATTTCTATGTCTCTCCCAACACTTTCCTAAGACAACCTTCTCTATATCAAGTGCTACCAAAACTTTTAGCAGTAATTTTTTGTCCTCCCTGTTTTTTATTTTTTGATATGTGCATTCTTCTTCATGAAATGTTATGCTACTTTGGACTAGTAGACTTTGGGCTTTGGGTTTCATGTCATCTAGGACAACTGGGATATGGAATGGCCCTGGTGTCTAGAAGCAGGATGGTCTGCATGTAGGTGAACATGTATAAATGTGGGTCCCTGCCCAACAGTTCAATTAAATCAGCTTTAGGATTATCCCCACTAGTTACTAGAATGATGTGGAAGTGAAAAACCTTTGACATCATTCTATCAATTTAAGTCAGTTCTGATTGTGACACACACTGTATTGGTAAAATATCATGCACTATTGGGCTCTAGAAGTAGAATTTCCACCTCACATTTGAGCCTCAGGCAAGTTAGTTCCAAATGTCCTCAAAATCTCCATGAGTTGGGGCAGACTGTTCCCTTAACTCAAACAGGGACAAAGGAAAATAGCAAAGAGCCCAAGAATAAAACTATTATGCCCTGGAAAATAGCTACGAGGTAAACCATTTTATCAGAAGTTCCAGCTGTTTATCCTATGATATATAAATGTCTACACTGAGAAACCAAAAGTGTATGTCAGAAATCCAAAAGCTCATCCATAGCTTGAATATCCCTCTGTCTGGGACTCTGAATTTGTAACTCCAGCTGACTCTCTGTGACTCTAGTCAGTTTCTGCTGGGTGCAAGGAGCACCTTATTTGATGATGTGTTGCTACCTGTGGCTTGTTGTTTAATTTCTTTTAAATTTGACTTTCTCTACAATGAATAAATTTAGTAATTCAATATCCAAATCATGGCTATTGTACATCATGATTCTTACTATACAGAACCTAAGTCTTCAATGCTAAGACTTCTGCTATTGCAGAACAGAGACAAATCATCCACCAGTGTGCTGTCTGTCTGACTTCCTGACAGCAAGGATCAGCACATTTTCCTCAATACATTTTAGAATAGCTTGTCACACAGTAGTAGGTAATTCTACTCTAAGGACTGGTTTCAGTGTTCTTGGGAATTCTTATCTATCAAATACCATTTTTCTATTTCTAGTCTCTGTTAAGGCTAATAGTCTTTTGTGGCTAAAATACTTTCAAAACTATTTTCGTTACTCAGTTGAGGATGTGATGCAATGTAATTTGACCATATTCAAGTCCTGCTTTCCCCATGACTCCTCCCAGATATACCCTACCCCATATTAGTATTTCATTCACAGGTATGGTGTGAGTGCTTGAAGCTTTGCTCTCGATTTGCATTGAACATTCCATCAGCACTGAGCATCAGTGCTTCTGAGGTAATGCCAGGGTTCTCCAGAATCTCACAATGGCCATGGGTTCTGGGGAGTTCAGGAATATGTATCTTCATGATGGAGGATTGACAATTTACAAAGGAAACAGAAAGAAGTGTTCTGACCCAGGATGGACTCTCACATTGTATTTTATGGCATGTGCTTGTTTTCCTGGGTCTGCAGTCCTCCTTGTAGTTGTGAAATATTTGCCATTTCATTTGTTAAGAATAATAGATGGAATGAAATTCTCATCATATAGTTTGGCTTTTGCATATTAGCTAGATTCATGAATTCTCTTTTATTTATGTTTTAGATAATACGTATTCCTATGTTTCTTTGTTTGGGAATATGCACGTGTGAGCACAATGCCCAGAGATTTAAGAAGAAGACTTTTGATTCCCTGGGACTGGAGTTACAGGCAGCTGTAAACCACCCAACCTGAGTGTTGGTAAATGAGCTCTGATCCTCTGCAAGAGCTCTTAACTGCTTAGCCATCTCCCCAACTTTTGGCATTATAACTTCTAAATTAAGGGAAATGATGAGGTCTGTTCAAATTCTACCACTGCTGCTGCTGGAAAGTGGTTGGACCTCTCCCTGTTCTGTTACACATGAGGATCTGTGCATGACTCATAGACACAGGCATGCATGCTAGATGATGAATGATTGCGGGCTTCAAAATGGTATGCAGACACCAAGTATTATTATTTGAATAAATCTTCATAATTGTACCTAACTCTTGCTCCTTAAGACATCTTATTCATTAAATAAGTAAAATATTGTACCAATAAAAGTGTGGGAGACTCCTTTGTCACACTAAAAATGATTATTCAGAATTTCAATAGTGAAATGATTTTTTATAATGGGCACCCCTCTCTTTTTCTGTGTACTTTTTCAGCAATGGACATCATTTTGAGGGGGATAATTGGCCATGGATAAGTTATGGTTTAGGACAGAAAGCAAGTGACAGACATGCTCAGCTTGAGTATCCCACAAACAGCATCTGTCTCCTTCTCCTGTGTAGGGATCCAGAGGCAGATGATGCTGTTTAAATGCTAATGTTTCTGCAGCACCTGCCTGTATGTCTGCTGTGCCCTTCCCCAGGCATTGCTCCATCTCCAGCTGTCTCAGTGGTCTCCTTCCCTGAGCTGTGATAGGATGGCTTTCTGAAGAGAAAGCATGACGAAAGTTGAACATCCATCTTCTGACCAGCAAGGATTCAGCATAATGCCTGCAGTCTAATTTCAGCCAGCTGGAGATGCAGGCCTGCCCTGGGTCTCCCTTTCATCTAGATATTTAAACACTGACAGTCTTCCAGGACACCATGTTTGGCACCAGCAGGTCATTTTTTTTTATCCTTCACAGTAGGAAATGAATATACGTGGGTTTTGTTTTTATGTTTAACCTAGATGGGCGGTGTGGCGCACACCTTTAATCCCAGCATTTGTGAAGCACAGGCAGGTGGATCTAAGTGAGTTGAGTTGGAGGCCAGTGTGGCCTACAAACTGAATTCCAGGACAGCTAGGAATGTTATACAGGGAAGCTCTGTCTCTAAAAACCAAAACCAAAACAGACAAATACGAAAATGCTTAATCTAATTAAATTTTAATTCAATTTAAGAGGATAAGTGCAGTTTTGCAAAAGAACTTGAAACATTTGTTTTATGGATGCTATCAGAGGCAATGGAAAACTATATTTTATATAATGTTTGAAAACAAACCAAATTTCAAAAACTAAGAAATTTATTCTAATGGCTAAGCCACCTAGGATCACTTTTTGGAAGGACTTCAAGTAGGCATAAGATTAATCTTTTGGTCCTTAGAAGCTCTAAGCTGTTGGATTGAGAACACATGCAGACAGAAGTGGGGGGCACTGGCTATAGCTGGAATCTTTGCTATGAAATTACTGGGAGAGATGGGATAGCGCCAAGGTAATATTTGGTCTCTCCTTTCTTATTTATTTGAAATATTTTATCACTTTGAACTTTCATATAATGTATTTTGAGAATATTCACCTCCCAAATTTTTCTAGATTCACCCCCTTTTCCATGCCCATCCAACTTTGTATGATCTTAGTTTTATTTTTTTCTTCTTAAACCCCAGAGAGGCTAATTTGTGCCAGCCACACATTCTTGGATGTGTTGTCTTCCATAAGAGCTTGGTCTATAAACCAAGGGCCCATACCCTTAGAGTAAACTGGCCTTTCCGCTCTCAGCAGCTGTCAGCTTCTTATAGATCCACTGGTCAGGTGGTATTTCCTGCCTATCTCCCTTCTCCATGCTGGGATTTGGTCTGCCTTGCACTTTTTATGTATGCTGGATAACTGTTGTGAGTGATATGTGCAACTCTTGGGTGTCTGGAAGATTCAGTTTCATATTCATCCACTGCTCTGGCTGTAGTTTTTGTTTTGTTTGTTTCTTTCTTTGTTTAACTCTTTGGGGATGAACCACACAGCTTCCAAATAAATATATGGAGACTACTTATTCTTTCTTATGAATGCCCAGGCTTAGCTGGGCTTGTATCTAGCCAACTTTTCTAACTGAAATTATCGCATTTCTCTTTGACTATATTTTGCCTTTGAACTTTTTTTCTTTCTTGATTCTATACATGTTTCCTTCCTTCTCACTCCATGGCTGGCTGTGTGGCTGGGCAGTCTTCCCTTGGCATCCTCCTCTCCTTTTTCTTTTCTCGCTCCTCCCTCTTCTCAAGTTTAGATTTTTCCTCCTAATTATTATTTTTGCCTGGCAGCCCTGACTATTCCTATTCTGCCTGCTTATTGACCATTCAGCTCTTTATTAGATCAGTCAGTCAGGTGTTTTAGGAAGGCAAAGTAGTATCACATCTTTACAGAATTAAATAAATGCAACATAAAGGAATACAACACATCTTTTCATTGTTAAATATTCCCCGGCATAAATGAATGCAATACAACTTAAACTAATATACTACAACTTCTGACTCTTACAATCTTTCTGTTCCCCTCTCCTGTGGTTGTCTCTGAGCCTGGAGAGCAGGAGTGTGATATAGAGATCCCATTTACAGCTGAGTACTCCACAGCCCCTTCTTCTCTGCAGAAGATCTATGCTAATTGCCATCTACTGCAAATAGAAGCTTCTTTGTTGAGGGTTGAGAGGCTATGAGGAGTTGGTTTAATACTATGTCCATTTCACCTAATAATAGTAGTAGGTTCTCCCTTGGGCATAAGACCTCTGGGACATGGGTTCTTATCCACTTCACACATTCATCTTTCTAAAATCTCCACTGGGAGACAGAAAGTATACATTAAGAGCATGCCTTGAAGTTCAGCACCACAAAGAGCGTCTTCAAAGTCTGGAGGGATATTTCTCTTATCTAACTTCTACTGGTTTTCTAATAAACGAAAAAAAAAACATTTTAGAGTAACTTACATTTTAGTCTTCCAAATCATCATCCATCTTTTTATGTTGCTTTTACTGCCTATTCTTTGTTTCCTTCACCATGCAACATCTAGTATTATTTTGTTGATTTCAATGATCACCTGATAACACCTATGTTCCTTGGCCTCAACCAATATCTTAAGGTTCACTCTTTCAGTAGTTTGATGGCTAAAAATGGAACACACAAGTGTCTCTTTATGCTCATTCCTATTGAACAGACTTATAGTAGGACAAACCTTTTCCATCCTGTTGCATTCACTGTAGTGCCGGTATGACAGTATACTGTTCTTGGAACTTCCATAATGAATGTGTCCATGAAGACTGTGATTATTAAAGTCAAAAGGCTTTTAATTAATGAGTTTATATAAGTAAATTATAAATTACATAATATATGTATGTGCTTAGATTGCACATGATAGTCTGTTCCCTATTTGCAAACAAAATCAGTTTTCTACACATTCTGAAGGCAAATGCTTGGTTGGTCAATATGCTTGCTGGAAAATGTTTGGTAATGTTTGACTTTAGGACCTCACAGAATATGACAGTGTGGCAGGAACCCTTACTGAAGTGATGTCAAACTTCCTGGCCCTCAACTACTTATGGACAAGTGCAGTCTGAAAGCTCTGGAATGCCGACTCATGCTGGCTTGGCTTCTCAGTGGTCTTCCCTTCAACCTCAAGTGCTGTGATTTTAGACAAAGACTTGTGTTCCTGGTGAACATTCCTTTCCTTCACTTGCCCTTCAAGTGTTGACTCTCTGTTGCATGCATACCCAGACAGACCTCTTTCATTTTACCCTTTCTTTACTTTCTGTCCATCTAACACTGTTGTTATTTGGCTTTAATGAATCACCCGAAAATTCCTAATCCATTTTCATTTTACCTGAGGTACTAATTCATCTAGAAAAGTTCTTGATAGGCAGAACATGTGGGAGCTAAGCTAAGTTTTATTTAGCTTGTAGCACAGAAAAATCTTCCAGAAAAGAAACCTGTGTGTGTGTGTGTGTGTGTGTGTGTGTGTGTGTGTTGTGTATATATCAGGATGACTTCCTCAATCACTTTTCCACCATATTTTTGAGGAAGGTTTATCACTGGCTGGCCAGTGAATCTCCATGATCTACTTGTTTCCTACTTCAAGCTGTGAGGTTACAGATGTATGCTGCAATGTTTGGTTTTCAGATGGATTCTGGGTAAACGAACTTAGGTGCCACACACATACAACAAAATTTTTACCTCCTGAGTTACCTTCCCAGACACCTACTCCTAGGAACAGAAATATATAAAGGAAAAATAAGACAAGGAAGATGACAAAAATATCTGTGACACCCACCCACACACACACACACACACACACACACACTTATAAAACAAACAAACAACTTACTTTCCATGATCAGGTTTTATACTAGATTTCTTTAAAAGTCAGCAATCCAGAGCTTACCTCTCAGGCCCCAACTTCAGTATTTTCAAGAAAAGCTCTGGTCAGCATGTTTACCACACCAGTCTTTAATTTGCCAAACTCCTTTCTCTGCCGAGCATCAAGGTACTGTACCAAGAGTCAACTAGGTCATTTGTACCAAACACTATCCTGCAAAGGAAGGTAGTAACAGTCATACTAGAGTGAGCAGCTCAAGTGAAGATAGTTGTGCATACACTCATGGTGGAGATGGAGGGAAAGAGGTTGTCTATGAACATAAGCTCTCAGACTTTTATGCATCTGTGTATCTGGTGGCAAAATGACATGCCTAGATATGAAAAACTAATGAATTCAATATGAATATAAAGATTTATTTAAGCAGGTAAGGCTTAAGTATAATTATCTACATCTCAGACAATATGCTAAATACCTACAAAAGTCTCAGATCTCTTATAGTATGTAGATATTTTCTTTTTCATTGTGTATGTTTTGGTGTCGGCATATACCACCAAGCAGGTGTATGTGTAGTTGTAGTTGGAGGTATCTGTCAAAGACCTGGAACTAAAGAACAGGCTAAGCTTGTTGTCCAGTCATCCCCAGGTCCCCTCCTCACTCTGCTTCTCTAGTGATGAAATTATAAACATGAACCTTCATATCTGTTTTTGTTTTTTATTTTGTTTTGTTTCTATCCGTTCCAGTCATAAAACTCAAGTCCTTGAGCCTCTAAGGCCAGCACTTTAGTGGCTGAGCTATCTCCAAGCCTATAGATACAATATTGTCTTTCTTTTCCTATAGGGAAACCAAGGTACCACCAGTTGAACAGTTTACTCATAGACACACAGCTAGGAAGTAGTGAGATACTGGGGTGTAACTTGCTTGCTTGATTCTGTTTAATTTTAATCAGGTGAGTCTTCCCAAGTGGTATCTGAAGACAAAAAATTTCTCATCTATCTGTGTTGGGTCTGACTTCTGGAGTGGTAGCAGTTATCACTCTTGGCTGATTTTCTTCCTAATCTTTTCTATCTCAGTTATTACTAACCTGTAATACTGGGCAGTTGAGGCGGTGGCTCTAATGATTATTTGACTCTTACTGTAAGGACAGAGCCAATCTGAATGAAACTGACAATGAGTTTAGTTACTTTTTTAAAGATCATTGAAAAGATGTTTTGGTATTTTGACACAATAGGGAAGTTGGAATCTAAACTCTGCACAGTTATGAAAGCATGCATAGGGCCTGTGCAAGCTCAACCCAGATAAAATCCAAACATGGAGAGGGCAGGTAGGCAGAAAGCCCCATTCATTGCTGAGAAGTTATTAACAGTTGGTAGCTGCCGGGAGGGGAAGAGTCAGCTTTCTTTAAGAGTGTGGCCCTTGGTAGGTTGACCCCACTCCAGTGGATGGCCGTACACCCAGTAGTGTATGGACACCTCGTGGATTTTTGGTTTCTCTTTATGAAGGGCACAAACTTGCAAGTAGGGAAAGAGCATGGAGTTTGGAGGAGTTCGGATAGGGTATGTTTATGACCAGCATACATTGTGCGAAATTCTCCAAGTACTACTAATAATACACAAATAATCAAAAAGAAAGCTGGCAGATTTCAGGACATGCTTCATTTTTATCCTCATTGTCAGACCTTGATTTTCTGTGTAGGTGTGGGGCTGAGGCCTCTTTGGTTCTTTTCCTTTAACAAAAGCTAGGGGAAAAGGTTGTCCAGAGCCAGCTTGCGCTGTGTGGTAGCTGGCATTTCACAGTCTGACACCCCCGTGACAAATGCTCTCGGACCTCTGCTGCGACTGTCTCAGTGGAAGGATTTGGCATCTTCTATACAGAGTTATTTGACATTTTCTTTAATTCTTTGAGGCAACCAGAAAAAAAAAAATCCTTGGAATGCTATGAATGCCTTCCAAAACCAGAAATCTGAGAACCAGTTTCTCTCAGAAACTCCCAGAAGGCTCATTCTGGCCATCAGTCAGCTGACTGTGTGCTGTATGGGAACACTCTATGAAATGGACCCCTGTGCTGCCCAGGCAGGTTTTAGTTCATGCTCCCTGGCAATTCTTTTAATCAACCTAAACCTATTTTTAATAAATTATAAAGAATATCCCCATTTTAGTAATGATATACCTTGATTTCTGCATGTTTTTCACCAGGCAGATGCTAGGGATCAGCAGACAATTATGTCTCTCAATAGCTTCCTTAGTAGAACTTGAGGAGAAAAGAAAAATCATAGCCTTTCTATTGCAAGAACAATGAACATGCAGCTAACATGGGCAAAGAAAAATTTCCTGCATCCATACATCACTGCTGAGTCAGGTAGGATATGGGGAGCAAATGCCCTTCAACCTCAGGACATTACCGATTTGAGGGCCTTGTAGAAAACCATTCGCTATCCAGAGGAAGGTTAATAAGTGTTCAGGGAAGAAGCAGAGGCAGCCAGGGAGAGATAGTGCTTCTAAAAGGCAGTAATTTGACTCAGGGAGATGCTGCCATCCCTTTGAGGGTGTTAAATTAAGAGCTGTATTTACAGAATCTCCTAGGTATGGGGCCTTCTGAAAGGAAAATGAACTGGCTTTGCTTCTGAACAGAGTGGAAGGCATTAATCAGAACTGCCTTGAATTGATGGCAAAATCCATTTTTAACTGCTTGTTACTCTAAACCTGTGTCAGCCTCCAGCATGGCAAGTGGCCTGTAGTGTTCTGATGGCCCGCTGACTAACAATGAGGGCTGGTACTTCTCTGCTTCTCAACCTCTCCAGCCCTTTCTCTACATATCTGCAGCCCCTAGGTGTGTGGATGGTTGTCTGTTCAGGTGCTGTGGCTCAGGCTCTTGATAGAACTGCAAGCACCATATTGACAATAATGTCATGCAATCTATGGTCCACTAAGCAATTGAGTCTGCAGAGATGGCTCAGTGGTTAAGGTCATAGACTGCTCTTAGGAGGAACAGGGTTCAGGTCCCAGACTCACTTGTGGCTCACAACCATCTGTGAGCTTCAGACCTAGGAGATCCAATGCTCTCCTCTGGCTTCCATAGGCACCTTATACATGAGCTTCCCATACATACAAGTAAGCAGAAATTCATACAAATACAATAAAAGAAATAGAAATTTTAAAGGTAAATTAATTTTTTATGTTGTCTACTTTAGAGAAAGCAGTCTCTTGATAAGACCTGGACAGGACTGGCTGTTGAACACTCTCAGGTTTTTCAATAACCAGCTTTTATAAAATATAGTATCTTTTGTTTATTCTTAGAAGATTGCATACATGGATACAATGTATTTCAAACATATTCACTCCCCACACTCCCCTACTCTAACCCCTCTTTGGTGTTCTTCCCAACTTCAAGCTTTTTTTTTTCCCACTTTTAATCCACTGAGTATAATTCGTGTTATCCCTGTGCTCATGGATGTGGGGCATTCTAGTAGATTATGGTCAGCCTACTGGGGACCTTATGCCTGAAGAAAACTGAACTCTCCCATTGCTAGGAGCCTTCAATTGTCATTAGCTCCCCAGCTAGGAGAGGAAGCTCAAGTGTGCTTCCACAATCCATGTTGGAGTATTGACTGGCTTGATCTTACGTATGTGACTACAGCTGCTGTAGGTTGAAGGGTGCAGAGATCCTGGCATATCCAAAAGACTCTGTTTCTCAATAGCCTTTTCTGTTAGCTTTTCATTTTGTTAAAGATGTCTCATCATTCTTAATTGCTCTCTCCTCTGTAAAATACCTATAAAGAAGCATTGCAACACCAACACTCCTTGTAGAGACTGATGAATGGTGATGCACAAAACATACTTTATCCATCCCTTAGCTTGTAATACATACGGAGTCCGATGCCAATAGCCTCATCTTTCCCTCAGGTGTGAATCATACTCTTTCCAGGAGAATCTGCTTTATTAAAGAGGACTGAGTGGAAACAACTTTCTCTTTAACATTCATCTTAATTTTGGCCTTTTGAGTACCATGCCTGCTCAGAGAAGACCCTGCCTTCTACCTTGTGATGGATAGCATGGGGGCATGGGCAACCTACCCATGGCCACACTCCTAAAGAAAGTGCCTCTACTGCCTCAGCAACCTTCAACTGCCAATAGCTCCTCAACAAGGGGTGGGGTCTTAGAAGTCCCTTCTTCCTCTTTTTGTTGGTCATTCCAATTTTCCCATTAGATGACTTATTTGAATCTTTCCTTTATTGTAGAAGGAGATCAAAGGCACAGAGGGACTTCCAGGAGTGATAGAGTTGTAACCTGAACCCGAGCAGCCTTCTCGAGAGACTTCCCTTTTCAAATCCACTGCATACCTTCACAAATGTTTGATTACTATCATCCCCCCAAATCTATTATTGTTTTCTTCCCATAGGTCCTCTCTGTCCTCAAAGAGGCCTCGTAGACAGCAATGCTAAGAATGTTTGCTTCTTCAAAGCCTCACCTGCTTGGCACTGCCCTCATCTTCTGGGAAAGAGGAGGAAGATGTATTGGCAGTGTTGTGTCCCTTGGGTCCTTGATCCCAGGATAGGACTCAGAGGGCATAAAAACAGCCTTAGGGTCTTAAAACTCAAGTTAGAATGGTAAAAATTGTCTCACACTGGGACTCTGGGCAGCTTCTCTCAGTGACGTCCTCACAAATCCTGAGAAATATTGTTAGCTGACGTGGAGAAAAGGAGAGAGTTTTGCAGCTAAGCAACTCTGCTCATGTCACAGAACAGAACGTATCCAAAGCTTATCTAAATCCGTATGGGGTCAGGAAACTCATTGCGAGGTCCAGTCTCCAGAGAATCTGGTAATTGGTGACTTTGGCTGGATCTGAAACAGTCAGAGAGAGCTCCACTCCTAGCAACCTCCTGTTATTAAATCCTCTATGCTACAGGTTCTCTGTCAAAATAGCCTGCTGGTATAAAAAGAATTTGGCTTAGCAGAGAATTTGGAATTAGTGTAATGAAAAAGAGAGTGGAAGAGACTCTTTGGGACCATACTCATAGCTCAGCAAACCCTTCTATTTCCTGACCTGTTACTTGTATCACTTACTGCTCTAAGAGTTATTGATAATAACCATGGAACAATAATAATAATAGTAACCTATTACGTTCAATAGATTATTGTAGTAGCATAATAAAATTAAAGGATAAAACATTTATTCAATAAAAGATTGTTAAATAGTTTCATTTATTTATTTTGTGTGCATATTGTGTTTGTAGTCTGGCTAATGTGCAGGGACAAATGCTCATATCTACATGCCTGTGCAGGACAAAGAAATACCCAAGTGTTATTTCTCAGGTACTGTCTACAGTTTCTTTTCTCATTTATCTATATCTATATGTCTGCCACACACACACACACACACATATATAATCTACATGTATATCTATATCTACTTATAAACATATCTATCTCTGTATTCTATATCAGCACTATCTCTGTCATATATATATATATATATATATATATATAATCTATATCTATTTGTATCATCTATATCTATAGCTGCTACATATCTTCTTTTTTTTGCAACAGGGTCTCTCAGTTTCTCTGGGCAAGGATACATCTGCCTTTGCCTCTCCAGTACAATGGTTACAAACATGTCTCCATTCCTCTTTTGAACTTAGGTCTTTTAACTTGAAGACAAATACTTTACCAACAGAGATATCTCTCCAATACATGGAGAATGTCTTATATGCATCTCCAATAGCCCTCTTATTTTCCACAGGCAGCTTTAGAAAATACTGTCAATGTCTTTTAATCAGCTAACAACAGCAAGTATTAGCATACAGTGTATCTGTGAATTCAAGAAATGAAATGAATAGAAAAACAAATGACTGAGAAAGGGACTTAATATTTCAGGAGAGGCTGAGGTCAATATTTCTTCTGCTTTTCCTTTTCTTTGGGAGCAAATAATTAAGTCTCCTTTGTTGGAAATGTACACTGGCCTATCTTCTTCTCAGTGGTGGTTGGAACAATTGTTTTTCTTTTTCTTTTTTTTTCCAGTTTATTTATTTTTTATTAATAATTGCCATCTCCTCCCCTCCTCCTCCCCCTTCCCTCCCCTCCCCTCCACCCACACCCCCACTCCCTCCCTCTTGAGGCCAAACAGCCATCAGGGTTCTCTACACTATGTTGAGTCCAAGGTCCTCCCAACTCCCCCCAGGTCCAGGAAGGTGAGCAAACAAACTGACAAGGCTCACACAGAGCCCGTCCATGTCGTAGAGACCAAGCCCATCGCCATTTTCCTTGGCTCCTCGGTCAGCCTCCACCATCAGCCACCCTCAGAGAGTCCGATTTGGTCGCATGTTCCATCAGTCCCATTCCAAGTGGACTTGGTGGTCTCCCATTAGTTCTGTCCTGCCGTCTCAGTGGGTGAACGCATCCCTCATGGTTCTGACTTTCTTTCTCATGATCTCTCTCCATCCGCTCCTCATCAGAACTTTGGGAGCTCAGTCCGGTGCTCCTATGTGGGGCTCTGTCATTTTCTCCATCCAATGCCAGGTGAAGGTTCTATGGTGATATGCAAGATATTCATGAGTATGGCAATAGGATCTGGACATTTCTGGCATCCTCTCCTCAGCTGCCCAAGGACCTAGCTGGGGGCGTCTTCCTGGACACCTGGGAACCCCTCTAGAGTCAAGCCTCTGCCAACCCTAGAATGGCTCCCTTAAGTACGATATATAATTACTTGTTCCCATATCCACCCTTCCTATATCCCAACCATCCTATTCCCCCAAGCTCTTCCCATCCTCCACTTCACACTTTTCTCGCCCCCTCCCCCCTCCCCCCATCCCACCCCACCCCTATGTTCCCATTTTTTGTCCTGCAATCTTGTCTACTTCCAGTATCCAGGAGGATAACTATATGTTTTTCTTTGGGTTCACCTTCTTATCTAGCTTCTCTAGGATTTTTACGAATTATAGGCTCGATGTCCTTTATTTATGGCTAGAACCCAATTATGAGTGAGTACATCCCATGTTCATCTTTTTGGGCCTGGGTTACCTCACTCAGGATGGTGTTTTCTATTTCCCTCCATTTGCATGCAAAATTCAAGATGTCATTGTTTTTTACCGCTGAGTAGTATTCTAGCATGTATATATTCCACACTTTCTTCAACCATTCTTCCACTGAAGAGCATCTAGGTTGTTTCCAGGTTCTGGCTATTACAAATAATGCTGCTATAAACATAGTTGAACAGATGCTTTTGTAATATGGTTGGGCATCTCTTGGGTAAATTCCCAAGAGTGGTATTGCTGGGTCCGGGGGTAGGTAGATCCCAAATTTCCTGAGAAACCTCCACACTGCTTTCCAAAGCGGTTGCACAAGTTTGCATTCCCACCAGCAATGGATGAGTGTACCCCTTACTCCACATCCTCTCCAGCAAAGGCTATCATTGGTGTTTTTGATTTTAGCCATTCTGACAGGTGTAAGATGGTATCTTAACGTTGTTTTGATTTGCATTTCCCTGATTGCTAAGGAGGTTGAGCATGCCCTTAAGTTTCTTATGGCCATTCGAACTTCTTCTGTTGAGAATTCTCTGTTGAGTTCAGTGCCCCATTTTTTAATTGGGTTCATTAGCATTTTAAAGTCTAGTCTCTTGAGTTCCTTATATATTTTGGAGATCAGACCTTTGTCTGTTGTGGGGTTGGTGAAGATCTTTTCCCAGTCAGTAGGCTGCCTTTTTGTCTTAGTGACAGTGTCCTTTGCTTTACAGAAACTGCTCAGCTTCAGGAGGTCCCATTTATTCAATGTTGCCCTTAATGTCTGTGCTGCTGGGGGATCCAACATTCTGCTGTTTTTCTTTTTCTTGCTTTTTAAAAGATTTGGTGTGTGTGTATGTGTGTGGGGTGGGTGTGTGTGTGTGTGTGTGTGTGTGTGTGTGTGTGTGTGTGTAGACCTCATGATGTGTGCAGGTGCCTGCTGTGTCAGAAGAGGATGTAGGATTCCCTTGGAAGTAGAATTGCAGACCACTGTTGAGTTACCAGATGCAGATGCTGGGAACTGATCCTCTGGAAGAGCAGCCCATGTCCCTAGCTGTTGTGGCATCTGTCCAGACACTTGGCTGTGGTTGATATGCCAGCCTTTTTTTTTTTTTTTTATTTTGGTTTTTCAAGACAGGGTTTCCCTGTAGTTTCTAGAGCCTGTCCTGGAACTAGCTCTTGTAGACCAGGCTGGCCTCAAACTCAGAGATCCACCTGCCTCTGCCTCCTGAATGCTGGGATTAAAGGTGTGAGCCACCACCGCCCGACTTATGCCAGACTTTTTTAAATGACTAACTTTGGTGCTCTTGTCAGTGTGCTTTATCCTGCTATATGTTGTAATATGCAGGAACTCATAGCAGTGTACAAACATTAATTCATCAACTCCGTATATATAAGGATTACTATGTCCTGGTTCTCTCATAGAGATGCAGTAACCGTCCTCTGATTTTATTTGCATTTTAAAGTGTAGACACGAGTAGTCATTGAAAATTTGCATCTATGTGTAATTTCTCACTTTATTGGAATGTTTTCTCTTTAGTGTAAAATTAAATTGTTCTTTTCAAGCAGTTCCTGTTTAAAGTGGCAAATTAATTTCAAATTGCTTATACCGAGTAGAGTTTTAAGTGTAACTTTTCTGCATAAATTTGCTTAGTTAAATCACATCTTTCCACTTAGACACAGAGTATGCATCATTTTAATTAGATTACTTCCAGATTACTCTAACATATCAACTTCTTGATAATTTATCCAATGTCTTACTGGCCTGTAGAGGGTATCATTCTGTCAAAGACTGGTCCAGGCAAGGCACAGCTTATACTTCACTTTGTTGTTTGGGGCAAATATGGAGACAGGAACTACAGTCTAATGACTTGTATTCTAATAGCATTTTTAGCAAGGGATGGAAAAGGTAACTTTAATGACCAACGTACTTTGAAGAGCTGCATCTCAGTGGAGAAAGAGGAGCAGCTCAGTGCTAAAATACAGCATGCAGCAAAAGATCCCGGGGTGCTTGACTCACATGTTGGCACTTAGTTGTATTTGAGAAGCCAATAAAATCCCCAAGTCTGACTAAGAAAATTAAGCTGGTTATCTAATCTAATGCAGGTACAGGCAACTGAATAAGTGGCTGGAAAGTTAATTTTCATTCTTCTATTTTAGTAACTTCCTAGGCAGGATGATTTACTCAAGTCTCTGGATGAGACAATCAGAGCAAGTGATTCATTTCCACAGCACCAGGATGCCAGGATGAGCCGGTGTGCTCCAGTGGAGGAGAATATTGCACAAAATGGGCCTTTATGGTTTTGCTAAGTAGTGCTTCTTCTTAGATATCCTTTATTCAGATCTTATCTAATGATATCTCTTGTCTCAAGATGTCTACTGGACCCTCAATAAATGAACCAGATATACAAATGTGTTTTCTTTTCTGAGATACAGCAGAGGAAGGTGGAAAGGACTGGGTCTCTAGTGATGTGGTCACAGGGTGATTTTCTTTTGATAATTTTCATCAATGTTATGCAAACTCATTTGAAATATTTTAGCCTCAACTCTTTCACTTTTAACATGGTCTTGCTGTAGCAGATGGGGCTAATTCTTCACAAAAAGAAAAAAAAAATGTGTGTGTGTGTGTGACAAAAATAAGGCAGATGCCCGTGTGGCATTATTGTTGGAAGCGTAGGTCGTCCCATCTGTGCAAATACATGGTCTGCTCTCACCCCTGTCATCACTCTATAGTCTTGCGACAAAGCTGATGCCCTGTCCTTTTACCATGAGTCTTCTTTGTTCTGTTTGTGTGTATGAGTGTGCACATGCGTGTCCTTTAGTCTGTGTGCATATGCTAAGACCAGTGGTAAATCTCACATTTTCTTCTTAAGGGACTCTTCCCTTGTTCTTATCTTTGGAGACACCCTCACCTGTGGCTTGGAACATGCCATTTCAAATAGGCTGGCTGGAATTTTTATGGAAATTACACTAAATGTGCAAATTGCTCTTGGTAGGATTAATATTTTTACTATGTTAATCCTGCTGATCCATGAGCATCTTCTGATTATCTTCTTCGATTTCTTTATTCACTGTCTTAACATTTTTATCATACAAATCTTTCATTTTCTTGGTACAGTTACCTCCAAGTAACTTTTTTTACTTGAGGTTATTGTGAAAGGTTTTCGTTTTTTTTTTTTTTTTTTTTTTTTTTTTTTTTTTTTTTTTTTTTTTTTTTTGGTTTTTTTCGTTTCCTTGATTTTCTTCTCAGTCTGTCATTCATATATAGGAGGGCTACTGATTTTTTAAGTTGATTTTTAACTAGCTACATTGCTGAAAGTGCTCATCAGCTGTTAGAATTTTCTCTGGGTCACTTATATACCATCATATCATCCACAAATAAAGATAATTTGACTTCTTCCTTTCCAATTGGTTTCCCTTAGATCTATTTCTTTTTGTCTTTTTGCTTTAACTAAGACTTCAAGTACTATATTGATTGGGTATATAGAGAATGGATAACCTTGTTATTGGTTTTAGGGGAATTACATTAAGCTTCTCTTCATTTAAGTTGAAGCCGCCTATGGGCTTGTTAAAAAACTTCCTGTATTATGTTGAGGTGTGTCCCGTTTATTCCTTATTTTCCTATGACTTTTATCATGAAGGGGTATTAGATTTTGTCAAAGAGTTTTTCTGTATCTAATGAGAAAAACATGTGTTTTTCTTTCAGTTTGTTTATATAATGGATACCATTAACTCATTTTTGTGTGTTGAACTATCTTTACATCTCTAGGATGAAGCCTACTTGATCATGACAGACGATTTTTTTTTGCTATGTTCTTAGATTTAGTTTCTAAGTACTTTGCTGAGAAATTTTAAACTTATGTTCATAAGGGGAAATGGTCTGTAATTCTCTTTCTTTGCTACATATGTATGTGATTTTAGTACCAAGGTAACAGTGGACTCATAAAATTAATCGAGCAATGTTATTTTCCTTTTGTTTCTATTTTGTAGAATAAATTGAGGAGTATTGGCATTAACTCTTCTTTGAAAGTCTGTTTATATTAAGGAATATTTATAACCAGTGATTGCTATCTGCTATTAATTTAGTTTTCGTTGTTGGTGATGATAATTTTTGTGATTTTCCCTTCTTTAGGATTTGCTTTTATGAGACCATCAATTGTCTGTGTTTTTGTAGATGTAGCCAACTTCTTTGTGTTGGAGTTTTCCTTTTAGTATTTTGTGTAGGGCTGGGTTTGTGGCTAGGTATTGGTTAAATCAATTTACCTATAGAAAGACACAGGCTAACAGAATCCATCTGTCTTTTGCATACAAGAAACACACCTCAACCTCAAAGATAGACATCGCCTCAGAGTAAAGGGACGGGAAAAAAATTTCCAGACAAATGGACCTAAGAAAAAAGCTGATGTAGCTATCCATATATCTAATAAAATAGACTTCAAACTAAATTCAATCAAAAGAGACAAAGAAGGATATTTCATATTAGTCTCAGGGAAAAATCCATCAAGAAGAAATCTCAATACTGAACATCTATGCTCCAAGTACAAGGGCATGCTCATATGTAAAAGAAACACTTCTAAAGCTTAAATCATGTATTAAACCCACACACTAAGAGTGGGAGACGTCAACACTCCACTCTCACCACTGGACATGTCAGTCAGACAAAAAATGAACAGAAAAATAAGAGAACTAACAGATATTATGACTCAATGAACTTAACAGATATCTATAGAATATTCTATCCAAACATAAAAGAATATACCTTCTTTTCAGCACCTCATAGAACCTTCTCAAAAATTGACCACATACTTGGTAACAAAACACACCTCAACAAATACAAAAAGAATTTGGTATAACCCCATGTATCTTACAGATAACCATGGCTTAAAACTAGAATTTAACAGCAATACTAATTCCTGAAAACCCACAAACACATGGAAATTAAACAATGCTCACCTGAATCATCAATGGGTCAAGGAAAAAATAAAGGGAGAAATTAAAAACTTCCTAAAATTCAATAAAAATTATTACAAAACATACTCAAATTTATGGGACACAATGAAAGCTGTGTTAACAGGAAAGTTCATAGCACTAAATGCCTACATAAAGAAGTTGGAAAAACCCCACACTAGTGAATTAATGGAACATTTGAAAACTTTAGAACAAAAAGAAGCAAACTAATCCAAGAGAACTAGATGACAAGAAATAATCAATTGAAAGCTGAAATCATCAACAACAAAAAACAAAAAACAAAGAAAATAATAAAAACAATAAAATAAAAACAATACAAAGAATTAATGAGACAAAGAGTTGGTTCTTCGAGAAAATCAACAAAATAAACAAACCTTTATCCAAACTAACTAAAAGACAAAATTAAGTAACCAAATTAACAAAGTCAGAAATGAAAAAGGGGACAATTCAACAGACATGGAAGAAATACAGAAAATCATCAGGACATATTTCAAAAACCTGTACTCCACAAAATTGGAAAACTTAATGGAAATGGACACCTTTCTGGATAAATATCACTTACCAAAATTAAATCAAGATCAGCAAATTAAATGGACCTAGAGCTACTGAAAAAATAGAAACAGTCATCAAAAGTCTCCCAACCAAAAAATTCACAGGACCAGATTGTCTCAGCTCAGAATTCTACAAGATTTTCAAAGAAGAACTAATACCAATACTTCTCAAATTATTCCACACAATAGAAACAGAAGGAACATTGCCAAACTATTTTTATGAGGCTACAATTACCCTGATACCCAAAGCACATAAAGACGTTACTAAGAAAGAGAATTACAGACCAATCTCACTCATGAACACTGATGCAAAAAGACTCAATAAAATACATGTTTTCAGGTTTGGGCATTCTAAATCGTTCATTTTCTATCTGTTATCAGCATTGAACAGTAACTTACTTGTGGTGACATGACCAGATTTTAAACAGTAGTCAATGTTCTCTTGTCAGTGTCTAGTCCATGGTAACAAAATCAAGTAACAGAGTCCCTTGATGCTCTGGATACACTTTGCATCAAACTTCCTGAATTAGTTCAAGCAGGAGAAACTTGGCATGAGAGTGCTTGGTGGAGATCTACACCACTGGATATGACTTGTACACAATGAAGTCACATATGGTTGCTAGGATGGAATGGTTTTGGTGGATCTCACACTTACTGGGTATCTTAGTTAGATTTATATTGCTGTGATAAAAATGCCATGACAAAAATCATCTTGGTAAAGAAAGAGTTTATTTCAGCTTACTGTATAAAAGTAAATCATCCAGGAGAGTGAGGGCAGGGAGTAAAGACAAGAACTTAGGAACTTAATAAGGGGCCATTGAGGAACTCAGCTTACTCACTTGTTCCTCATAGTTTGCTCAGTCTGCCTTCTTATATCATTCATGACCACCCACCACCCACACAGAGTAGTACCATGCCCTGTGGGATGGAGGGGCCCACCCACATCAGTAACTTATACCACATTCTATCCATAGGCTAATTTTGTGGTGGCATTTTCTCAATTGAAGTTTCCTCTTGCCAAATCACTGAAGCCTGTGTCAAATTGTTATCAAAGTAGCCAGCACAGTGCGACTGTCCCATACTCAAGAAAGCCCAACAGCAGGGACTTACTGGGCGACTGCCACTGGAGGATGATGAGAGGCAGAATAAAGGGGAGGTGCTAGAGCTGAGTGTCCCAGGCAGGGGACTTCTGAGAAGCAGACGCATATCTGAAAAGACGGAACTTGAATGGACTGGTATCCAGCCTGTGCCTCCCAACCACAAAAGAAAGTCAGCAACTGTGACTTAATCCCCATCCCGTCTCTGTGTCAGAAGGGCCGAGAATATATTGTGAAATAGCAGTGGAAAACTTCATAGGAGAGACCCTATCAACTCAGTTAGAAAAGAGCAAAAACCAATGAGATTTAATTGACTTTGTGATTAAAGTTGGAATTTAAAATGAACTTGCTGTAACTGAGAGGGTTGTGAAATTATGGGATGGTGGAACAGAATAACTCAACAAACCTCCACTGAAAGTAAGGACTGGAGAGAGAAAAAGCATTTCATGTTTAGACTCTCACAGAAATGGGCCCTTCCAATAAATCACTTGTACAAGAAAACAATGGTTCCAAGCCTGTGGATTATAGACCCCTGGGGATAAGCAAAGGAGAGCCCTGGCTCCTATAACTCATTGCAAGAGGACAGAGGCAATACCTCAAACATGCACATGAAGGAAAGAATGTCTCAGCCAGGCAGGTAAAATTCCTTCCTCAATGTATATTTATTGAGTCTACATGAATAAGTAGAAAGTCGTGTTTTTATATAAAAATGTCACCAAGTTCTCAGCCCCATTTCAGTTTTATTTTTTTATACTGTTCTGTGCTACCTAGCAACTGTTGGTCATGGATAGGATGCACACTGGCGGTCCCATAGGAGCATAACAAAGCTGAAGAATTTCTCTTGCTCAGTGACACTGTTCTTGTCATGTCACAGTTCAATGACCTAATAATTTGTGAGGGTGCATACTGTGGAAAATAATCTGGTCATACGTCACATAAAAGGTATCATAAGGGGCTGGGAAGAGGAGTCAATCAGTAAAGTGCTTGCCATGCAAGCATTAGGATTCAAGTTCAACTCTCAGTACCTAGCTACAAAACCTAAATGTGGTGTTGCGTGCTTGTAATCTTGGTGCTTGGGGAGACTAAGACAGGAAGATTCCCGGGGCTTGCTTACTGGAGTGATTAATCTAATAGGTAAACTACAATCCAGGTGAGACTCTGTCAAAAAAAAAACAAAAACAAAAACAAGAGATATAACATTTGTGGTTGTCCCTTAGCCTTCACATGTGTATGCGCACACACATATGAATATATTATGTAATACATCAATGTGCACACGTGTCACACACACAAATACATACACATGAATATTGATAATGCTATGAAAGGTTGTATTACTGGTTTATTAATCATGGTAGCATACTTTTAAATTATTTTAAAGCATATGTCTACTCATTAGAAAGGAGATTGGACTGAGGTATCTCACGTGGGTACACCACGCTACTCACAAAAGACATGGGCTGTCATGAAAATTTCAGCGCCAAGCATAGGTTACTTTCCTACAAGTTCTTGGTCAAGGATGCCACAGAAACAACCAAAAGAAACAAGTTGTTGCCATTACTCTTGGTTGCCCACCAGACGTAGATGGGGAAAAAATCTATTGATTAAAACATCACATCTTGAAATGAAGAACATAGAGAAAACAGTCATGAGCTAATCAGCCATCCATGGGTCATTTCTTTAACACATAGAATTGGTATGGAGTTAAATTGCATTGGGGTTGTGGTGAATTGGAGTGATGGAGTCAGCGATGGTGTGGTCGATTGAATGTAGTTGTCCCCCATAATTTTACAGGGGATGGCACTATTAGAAGGTATGACTTTGTTGGAGTGGTTTTGATATTTTTGGAGGAAGTGTGTCACTGTGGGAGTGGGCTTTGAGGTTTCCTATGCTCAAGATATCATCCACTATGTCAGTCAACTTCCTGTTGCCTGCAAGATGTAGGACTCTCAGCTGCTCCAGCACCATGTCTGCTTGCATGCTGCTGTGCTCCCTGTCATGATGATAATGAACTGAACCTCTGAAACTGTAAATGAGCCATCCCAATTACATTTTTCTTCTTTATGAGTTTCCATAGATGTGGTGTTTTCAATTCACAGCAATATAAACCTTTAAGACAGATGGATTTACCAAGATTCCTTGTATACATGTATGAAAACTGTAAAGACAAGATGTAATTTTTTAATGTTATCGGTAAAGCAGTGTGGTGTGTACAGTGGCAGTCACCTCATACAATGCATGCTTACTGTGTCTTTTGATTATGTCAAGAGGCTGCAGTGTGTGGCTGTTCAAATTGCTGTAAGTATACTGCTGATATTGACTCAATATCACTTAGCAACATGCTTAGAACATATTCCCATCATTAAGGACACCTTATTGTGCTCAAAGTCACAAACTTTATGTGTATAGATAATTGGTTATGCTCAAACTCACAGGCTGTGTAGAGACACCTGATTTTGCTAAGTACAGGCTGTGTTTGTAAAGACGCTTGTGCTCAAGGCTGTGTAGGCGTTCTCAGTCATGTTAAAGTGAGAAAGGGATCATTGTCAGCAAAAATGACTTGAAATCACTAAAGGATATAGTAGACTCCAAGTGGCTTCTGAGACTCAGGAAATTTGAAGAACCTGTGATACTCATCCTTCCAAGCAGCCATTGTTTTCCCTTTGAGAGCACAGCACCCAGCAACATGCTGAAAAGCCACCTCAGGAGTAGACAGATTCTATCTGCATCTGAAGGAGCCCAGGTCCCTGCAGACAGCTTTCTAACATTACTTATATCTAAGAAAGGAATGTTGCTCTAGCAATCAGCAGTAGTATTCATTTCCAGAAGCAACTGTATCATGGTCTCACAGACTGAATGGATTAAGTAACAAGAATTTATTGTTTCATGGTCTTGAAAGTTGGAAATGAGAGTGCAAGATACAACCTTGTGAGGCCTCAAAAGAATATTCTTTTTCCCACCTCTCCTGGAATCTCTGGGCGCTTACTATCTATCTTTGGTAGTACTTGGCTGGTAGAAGTACTTGGCTGTCAGAAGGATGTTCCCCTTCCCTGTCAATAACTTCTTGTGGTGTTATCCCCATGTGTATATCTCTGACCCCACATCTTTTTCAATGACTGCTCACCCAACTTTGTTATCATCTCATGTTCATCCATGACATTTGCAATAACACTGTTTCCAAGTGAGGTCAGATTCTGAGCCAAGAAGATCAGCATACTGGTAATTAGTTTTCTAAGGAGCACAGTTCATTGCACGCAAAGGAGATACTTTGAGAAGTCTATTTGGGATTTGCATGCTTTGCAGACTTTTTGATAGAACAATTGTGGGCATTCATGTCCTTTATGACCTGATTGTGCTTTATTTTAGTTTTGAAGATCCTAATAAAGAAAGGGGTTCTGAAAACCTCATCATGCCTAGTGGGCATGGGTTGAAGGCACCAACCATATTCTCTCAGATTTTAAACTCCTAGTTAATATTAATATTTAGCCATTTTACCATGTAGGGTACACAGTAGCATATATAATTCCCCGTTTCAACTTCTGTGTCTTACTTGGAATTTCCAATACAGACTAGCAATGAGCATTCAATGCCAAATGCAAACCTTGTCAGACGAAGCAGGTATCATCACCAACTTGCGATAGCCACTTTATGGCTCGCTTGTTCATTCATTCGTCCACTCACTCTATGTTGTGTGTGTGTGTGTGTGTGTGTGTGTGTGTGTGTATGTGTGTGTGCACATGAGCATGGGGAGTCATTCCTTTGACACCATCTTCTTCACTTTTTTGAGACAAAATCTTTTAGTAGCTAGGTATTCTCCAAGTTGGTGAGGCTGGCAGGTCAGTTAGCCACAGAGATATACCTTTCTCTGCCTCCCTACTTCTGAGGTTAACAGGCTTAAAAATCTATACAGGATTTTTGATGTAGATTCTGAGGCACACACTCACGTCCTTCTGCTTGAGTGGCAAAGACTTTACCGACTGGACCATCTCCTCTGCTTCTCTCTTATTCTGCATCTATAAAATCAAACTCCTCTGTGACCACTTGAGAATATTTATCCTGGGCAAGTGGATTATGCCATTTTGATTCCTGACAGAGGAGCTTATTTTGGCACAGATCAATTCCTTTTCAATCCTAGTAAGAAAGTTGTGGGTTAGATGTATATTTCTTTCAGATGGTTTTTTCATCTTTCTATTAATTTCCATTTCTGGTTATTTTGGAAAGAAAACTCTTGATTTCTAACGTTCTTTGTTGAGACCATATTCAGCATTGCATTTATATTTCTGAAAAGCACCATATTTATCAAATGAGTGAAACATGTTATCATTTGACACATATTTTCTTTTAAAATTTGATTTTTGAGATATCTCCTTAATATATAGCAGAGGGTGGTCTTGAAATTGTGAATTTCCTGCCTTGTCCCCCAGGCTCTAGGAGCAAAGGTATGTGCCACCATGCCTACTTTCTATTTTTCAACTAAAAGGCTATAAGGGAAATAGCATGCTACTTTTTTCTCTAAATAATAAAAAGTCATAAAATTATGTGGGTCAGAGTTATGAGTCAATGGACATAATAAAGCCAGTTATTTTAGAAAATAAAAAGTCTGCCTTTACATGGCAATTTGTAGACAGAGTGACCAGCACGGGAAATGATTCCAAGTGGGTCTGTGAACAGCTAGTCTTTTTATTTTCTTTTTTATTTTAAGATTTTATTTATTCTAAATCTACACCCGTGTACATACACATGCAAAGAAATCCTCTTGAAGGCCAGAAGAAGGTATAAGAAACCCTGGAATTGTGTGTGCTTGTGAGCCCCATGGCATGGGTTCTGGAACTTAATTTAGATCCTTAGCAGAAACAGCAAGATCTCTTAACTGCTGAGCCATCTCTTTAGCACATTAGTGGTTTGTTTTTTTTTTTTTTTCTGAAGGTAGAGGCCATTTGGTGAAGTATCTAGTTGCAAAGGAAATAATTGAATGAAAGTTCTCCTTTTCACAGGACCCTCCTAAAGGTTATGGAGTTATTTTAAAATTTTCAGGAAAAGAGATTTTTGAAGTTAAGGGATAAACAGCAATCTATATAGAATATTTGTTTCTTTTTTCTTTCTATTTATCCTTCTCTCATACAATACATCCTGATCATAGCCTCCTATCCCTCCACTGATCCCAGCCTTGCCCCCATTACCCCTCTTCTGGAGAGCCACTCCTCCTCTATTTCCCTTCAGAAAAAAAGCAGGCCTCTCAGGGATCTCACCTGGCATAAAAAGATGCAATAAGATTAGGCAGAAGCTCTCATTTCAAGGCTGGTTGACACAATGCAGTAAGAGGAAAGGGTCTCATAAGCAGGCAAAAGAGTCAGAAATTTCCAGCCGGGCGGTGGTGGCGCACACCTTTAATCCCAGCACTCGGGAGGCAGAGGCAGGCGGATCTCTGTGAGTTCGAGGCCAGCCTGGTCTACAAGAGCTAGTTCCAGGACAGGCTCTAAAAGAGCTGCAGAGAAACCCTGTCTCGAAAAAAACCAAAATAAATAAATAAATAAATAAATAAATAAAAAGAGTCAGAGATTCCCCCCACCCCCGCGTTCCCCCTGCTAGGAGTCTCACAAGCACCTCAAGCTGAAAAACTGCAGCATGTGTACAGAGGACTAGTGTAAACCCATTCAGGCTCTGTGATTGCTGCTTCTGTCTCTGTGAACCTATGAGCACTGCTTAGTTAATTACATGGGCCATGATCTCATGCTGTCCTTGACATCTATTGCCCCTCCATGCCTTTAGGGCCCTATTTCATGTGGTTCCCTGAGCTCCTTCTAATGTTTGGCTGTGGGTCTCTGTATCTGTTTCATCAGCTCCTGGGGCAAGCTCCTCTGGTGATAATAGGGCTAGGCACCAATCTACAAGTATAGAAGAATATTACTGAGTCATTTTGTTGACAAAAATTTATTTATTTCTTCGCTTATTTATTTATTTGTCAGTTGTGTTTGGTTCCATCATAAGTCTCTGAGTCATTCTGTTTTAGGTTCCTAGCCATCCAGGTGGTATTGGGCATGGCTGCTCTCATGGCTAGGGCCTCAATTTATATTACACCACTCACTGATTAGCCACTCTTACAAGTTCTATGCCACCACTGTCCCAGCACATCTTGGAGGAAGTATAGGTTGTGGTTTAATGGTTTTGTGGATAGGTTGATGTCCCACTTCCATCACCGGAAACCTTGCCTGGTTATAGAAGATGGCCAATTCAGGCCCCATATCCTCCTCACTAGTGTCACCCTCATAGGTGACACTGCACTAGGTTTTCCTATTGCCCCCAAATGCCCTCCTATTCCTGCTGTTTTTCACTGACTTCTTTTTAGATAATCAATATATTTCTGGTACATATGATACATGTGTAAATTTGATTTCCTAAACTAAATGGTTTTATTACATTCACATATTAAGGTCTACTGCTTGGGAGGATACAAGTAGCTAATATGAAACTTAGGATTTTAATCAGTAGTGTGGTACTACCAATGCCACTTCTGACCAATTTGCTACAATCCAGCCACAAAACCTTTGGTCTATAATCCATCCTGTCAGCAAGATATGTTGGAGCAATGGTAGTGTAGGATTTGTGGGAGTGGCCAACCCATGACTGGTCCATCTTGAGAACCGTACCATGAGAGTGATCCCATCTTGATGATCTTGAACATGGGATGTGTTTTTGATCAACAGGAATTCAATGCGAAGTAGAACATGAAAATATGGTCTTGATTAGCGACATATAACACTATCTAGAATGTATGGCTATTCTCTCAATTAAGACTTGTAACTTGATCTAGAACATGAAATGTTGTGCTGGTTGATATTTGATAATATGACACAAACCTCCAAACCTTGGCATATCTGGAAATAGAATTGAATGACCTCAAAATCCAGCAATACTACTCTTAGACATATATCTAAAGGATGCATGATCACACCAAAAGGACACATGCTGAACCATGTACAGGTGGCTTTAATAATAGCAAGAAACTGGAAACAACCTAGATGTCCTTCAACAGAAGATTGAATAAAGAAAATTTAGTACATTTGCACAGTGGAGTATTAGTTAGCTGTTAAAAACAATAATATCATGGAATTTGCAGGAAGATAGATGGAACTAGAAAAGAACAAGCTGAGTGAGGTAACCCAGACCCAGAAAGATAATCATGATATGTACTCACTTGTAAGTGAACACGAGCTGTTAAATAAAGTACAATGATGCTACAATCCACAGATCCAGAGAGGCTAAGCAACAAGGAGGGCTCAAGGGGAAACACATGGATCTTCCTGGAAAGAGTAAATAGAATAGATTTTGCAGGTGGACCGAGAGCAGGAATGGATGGGAAGAGAAGGGATCAGGCAGAGGGGTATATATGAGAGTGCTGGAGGTAGAGTACTGGGAAAGATGACTGGAATTAGGGGTGAACATTTAGGGGATGATGTAGAAACCTAGTGTTATGGAAATTCCATGGAATCTACTAACGTGACCCTAGTGAAATCATCTAAAAATGGGGGCAACAGAGGATATAAAGCCCGAACTGCCCATCTTCTATAATCAGGCAAGACTTCTGGCAGCATGACTCAGATATCAGTCAAGCCACAAAACCTTTGGTCTACAATCCTTCTTGCTAGCAAGATGTGTAGGGCCAATGGTGGAACAGAATTCGTGGCAGTGGCCAGCCAATGACTGATCCAATTTGAGGCCCACACCATGAGAGGAATTCCATGCCTAACACTGCTTAGAGTTCAGGAACCAGATGGAAGACGGCCCAGAGTCCCAGGATAGAACAAAAAATGATGTTAAAAAAAAAGGTAATGAAGCCGGGCGGTGGTGGCGCACGCCTTTAATCCCAGCACTCGGGAGGCAGAGGCAGGCGGATCTCTGTGAGTTCGAGACCAGCCTGGTCTACAAGAGCTAGTTCCAGGACAGGCTCCAAAGCCACAGAGAAACCCTGTCTCGAAAAACCAAAAAAAAAAAAAAAAAAAAAAAAAAAAAAAAAAAAAAAAAAGGTAATGAAATGATTGCTAATGATATTCTGCTATACTCATAGATTGATGCCTAGCCCCATTGTCATCAGAGAGTTTTCATCCAGCAACTGGTGGGAACAGATGCAGAGACACACAGCCAAATAGTAGACAAAGTCAGGGGAATTCCACAGACATCCACAGCCAAACAATAGGCAGAGCCAAGGCAACCCTGAATAAGAAGAGGAGAAAGTATTGCAGGGTCCAGAAAGTTCAAGGACACCAGGAGAACGCAGTCCACAGAATCAACTAAGCAGGGCTTATAGGGGTTCATAGAGACTGAAGAGACAAACACAGACCCTGTATGGTTTTGAGTTAGGTCCTCTGAATATACTTTGTGATTGTGTAACTTGGTGTTCTTTTGGGACTCCCAGCAATGGGTATGGGGGTGGGTGTCTTTGACTTCTATCTGCACTTGTGACCCTTTTTCTCCTACCTTAATATGAGGGTTTGTGCCTAGTCTTATTGTATCTTATTAGACCATAGTAGGTGGATGTTCTGGGAGACCTGCTTTTCCTTTTTTTCTTTTGAAGGGAAATAAAGGGGTAGATCTAGGGGAGATGAGAGGTAGGGAAAAGGCTAGAAGAAGTGGAGAAGGGGAAACTGCAGCCAGGACAGAATGTATGAGAGAAGAATAAAAGTTTAAAAAAAAAACAAACAACAACAACAGCAAAAAAACCCACTTCCTCCCCAAGTGCTTTTGGTCATGTTCTTTTATCATAGCAATAGAAACTCTACCTGAGATAGCCATGTTCCCAATTAGTAGGATTGCAACGTGATCTAGAACATGGGATGTGTATTTGGAGAATAGGAATTCAAATCAATGTAGAAAATTATATATTTAATAGGAATGCACCATGGTCTAGAACACAAGAAGGATTCCTGAATAATAGGAATGCAACATAGACCAGAACATGAGATGTGTTTTTCTATGTTATTTGCATCATTAAGTCAGAACTAAAGAGTTAACTGAGAGCCAGATGGCACACGCTTTTAATCTCAGCACTCTGGAGACAGAGGCAAGCAGATCTCTGTGAGTTCAGTGCCAACCTGGCCCACAAGAGTTTGCTCCAGGACAGGTTCCAATGCTACAGAGAAACCCTGTCTTGACCCTACAAAAAGTTATCTCAGCATTCCTGCCTTCTCTTGACACCAAAGCTTCTTTCTAGTACTGGATTGCATCCAATTGTGCTGTTGGCTACAGGGGTTTCATGGAAATCCCTGAACAACCCATGCTGTTTCCAAGAAAATAGGTTGCTCTTCATAAACTGACAGTAAGGCCCCACTGCTGAAGAAATCTCACACACAGCTCATTGAACATGGGGAAGGTAAGCTGGTGCCAACATAGATCCTTCACCCCCACTAGAATCTTAATGGGCCAGTAGAACCTTCATGCTCTAGTGACTTTGACATGGAAAGGTATTCTGTAGGCTACCAGCTCAGACACAAAATGTTGATCTAACATCTGTCCTGCCTGCAAAATATGCCAGGGCAATAATACCACAGAATTTGAGGGAGTAATGGACTAAGTTCTGTTTGACTTAAGGGCCACTGCACAAGATGAAACCCATATCCAATATTGCTTGGGTGACCAAGAACCAGAGACCTAAGATAAAACCAAATACTACTTGTCTAAAACAAAGTAACATAAAATGATTTTTGATGATATCCTTCTATACTCATAATCTGTGCTTTATTCAGTCATCATCTGAGAAGCTTCCTCCTGAAGAGAGAGAGAGAGAGAGAGAGAGAGAGAGAGAGAGAAAGAGAGAGAGAGAGAGAGAGAGAGAGAGAGAGATATTTAAATAAGGTGTCTCCCTCAAATCCCTCTCCTTGGAACTCAGGGAACCTTACAGAAGAGAAGTAGAGAAGTCAGAAAGAGTGTAACAGCCAGAGGGGCTGAAAAACACCAGGAGAACAAGGTACTCTGAGTCAACTGAGTAGGCTTCATATGAACTCATAGAGACGAAAGCAGCAAGCATGGGACCTGCACAGGCTGCACCAGATCCTCTGCGAAGTATATATTGTAGCTTTCAGCCTAGTATGTTTATGAGTCTCCTGATTGTGCGAACAAGTGGGTCTTTCACTCTTGCGCTGGCTCCTGCCCCCCTTTTCTTCTGTTGGCTTGCCTTACTGAACTTCGATATGCTTTTTGTCTTTTATTTTGTTATATTTTATTTTCTCACTCTTTGCTGTTACCTCTTAGAAGCCTGTATTTTCCTAGTGAAACATATAAAGAGAGGATGGGAAGGAACCAGGAGGAGTAGAAAAAGGAGAAACTATCTTTGGTATATAGTGTATGAAAAAATAATATTTTTCATAAATGGGGGAATTTGAAAGTAGAGCTACCCCGTGACCCAGCAATCCTGGTACTGTGTATAAGCATAAAGGAAATGAAAATAGATCAATGAGAAGACACCTACACCTGCACACTTATTATAGCAGTAGCTGTAAAAGTCTACAAACAAAAATAAGGTTTGAATCTCTCCGTGGAGGATGGAAAACTTACCTTTAACTAGGGATATAAGGTTTTCTGTTAATGAAGCAACAGCTAATAAAACCTTCATCATGTTGCAGAGAAAAAGAGGAAAAGAGAGAGGGAGAGGGAGATTAAGAGACTGGCAGTCAGTATGGAAAGAGCCCTGGAAGACAGAGGGACTACCCTCCTGAACAGTGCCCAATGTAGAAGGAACCCATTTTCTCATCTCCATATTCCTATACACATAGGCATGCAATGGAAGGCAGGATGTGCTGGGCTCCATCAGCTCATCCATGAAGAAGACACCGCCTCAAAGTAAAATGGGGCTTGGCAACCTTTTATCAGGACAGATAACTGTAAATATTTTAGCTCTCGCAGCCATATTGTTTCTGTTGCAGCTTTTCAGCTTTGCTTTGCCAAAACAATCACAGAAGATATGTAAAGGGTTAAGTGAGACTGTGTAACAGCCCTGAAATTTGGGTTTCAAGTAATTTTCCTATGTCATAAAGTTCTGTTCTCCTTTGGACTGTAAAAGATAAAAACAAGTAACCAGCTATCTCCAGCACCTCTCAGAATCTAGGGATGGAGACAGGTCTATAACAATACGGCACTGAGAGATGGGGCAGAATGCTACAAAATTCCCTCATGGTCCACGATTGATAGAGGAGGCTTCCTGTCACATAGCTAAAATGATAAAGGAAGTGCTTTCAACAATGTATTCATAGCAACACACCAATTGTCAGCTACAGTCCAGTTGGTGCCTGCTAATGATAAACATTTTCTCAGCCAATAGGAGCCCATCTGAATTACAGGATCATGGCCAATAGGAAAAGACTTCATAGTTTCTTCTTTCTTTCTTTCTTTTTTTCTTTCTTTCTTTTCTTTTCTTTTCTTTCTTTTTTCTTTCCTTCCTCCTTCCTTCCTTCCTTTAAACTATTGGTTTTTTAAACTTGACAGATGCTAGTTGAACAACTTCATAAGGTACAGTGTGGTAGTCTATCATATTTCTACATTCATAGGGAATACCTAGCATGTCAAATGCCTATGACATCTTTGTCTTGGGAACACTGAAAACTTTCTAGCTATTTGGATTACTTGCTGTTCCGTTAACTGTGTCCAATCTTCTGTGAAATAGGAATCCAGAGCACGCAGCTCCTACATAGCTTTGCCTTTGTTTCCTTTAACTGTTCTTCTCATTGTTCCTCTCCCTTAGCCTCCCTGGCTTCTGCTGACCACTATTCTATCCTTTACTTTAGTGAGTAGAGTTGTGTTAGATTCCACACAGTTTGCTGCACTTGTCTTTCTATGTGTGGCTTATTTTTACTCAACATAGTGGCGAAGCGTGGTGGCACATACCTGTAATCTCAGCTCCTGGGAGGTGGAGGCAGGAAGGTCAGCAGCTCAAGGTTAGCCTCTGCTACATACTGAGTTTGAAGTCATCCTGTGTTCCATGAGATTTTTTTTCTTAAAATAAAACATGGAGATTTCATTATGATCTCTAGGTTAATTGATATTGACATAAATAGCGTAAGCTACTTAGGGTGGTATAATATTCTATTGTGTACGTTATGATTTGTTCATCCGTTGTAGTTGATTCAATATCTAGATGACTGTGAATATATTCCCTTAATACTAGTGAAATTATATGTAGTATATGTAATTTGTGGTATGTGCTTCTAGCACTGGTGAGTAGACCTAGATTAGTATATAAATGATATAGATAGCTATATCATTTCAAGATTTAAATTTTTTATTATTATTATTATTATCATTTGTTGTTGTTGTTGGTGGTGGTGGTGATGATGTGTGTGTAGGACACAGCACAAATTTGTGGAACTGGTTCTCTCTTTTCACTTTTACGTGGCTTCTTCAGGTCCCCTCAGGTTTACATGGCAAGTACCTTTACCCACTAAGCTGTCTTGCTGGCCATTATGCCTTTTGAATGCTTTTCTTAAATTTTGCTGTTCTTCTTTTCCCCTTTTCATGTGTTAACTTTGTTGTTTTCAGTAAATAACTGGACAAGGTGAAATGGGCAACTACATACTGTGAGAAAGAAATGGAAAAGTCCATTTGCCCAAGGTTTCCAACCAGCAAAACAGACTGATGGTTATTCAAAAGAAAGACTTTCTGATTGAAATTCCAGATTATCACCACTTCTGGTGCATAAAGTGGGTTCACTGTCATGCTATTGTTTTGGAATTCTAAACACGTTTTTAAAAAGAGACCCACATTGAAACGGTGGGACAGATCTAACGGGAGACCACCAAGTCCAGTTGGAATGGGACTGATGGAACAGGGGACCAAACCGGACTCTCTGAATGTGGCTGACGGTGGAGGAGGACCGAGAAACCAAGGACAACGGCAATGAACATGAACTCTACAACATGGACGGGCTCACTGTGAGCCTTGTCAGTTTGGTTGCTCACCTTCCTGGACTTAGGGGGAGCTGGGAGGACCTTGGACTTAACATAGTGGAGGGAACCCTGATGGCTCTTTGTCTTGGAGAGGGGTGGAGTGGGGGTATGGGTGGAAGGGAGTGGAGGGAAGGGGGAGGAGGAGGGAAGGAGATGGAAATCTTTAATAAAAAAAAAAATGAGGAGAAAAAAAAAGAGACCCACACCCAGAACTTGCATGTAGCCAAGCAAACTGAGTCCATGGCAAGAGACAAAGGGTAACCCAGCATGTCTAGGGAGGAGCGGTATCCCACACAGGGTCATGAATGCAGAGGGTGTGTCACACTGCTGAGAAAGTCACTGATCAACTGTCACCGACTATTTCACCGTGATCACCATCTGAAGCTAACAGGGAGAAGAGCCAGAGTGAAATGGGACGGGGAGGGTGAGAGAGGCGCAGAGTAATGACGGGAGGCAAGAGGAAGCCTGTTGGACAGATGTGTGGAAGGATGGCTGATCTGGAGCCCAGAGGCTTGGCTGCTCCCAATCACGAAGGATGGATGGATGGCTGCATCTGGAAATCTTCAATTCCTGGCAGCAATTTTTTTCCACATAAAAAAGAATTAGGGAGATAATGAGAAGTCACAGAATGTGACAGACTCTGTAAATAACCTCAACAGCCACCAACAAGAGACAGTGTTTAAATAAGTAAATGGGGGACAGCTGGTCATGATTTGGTGCTAACAAGAGCACACATCAGTGAACATGTGACATCTTTCCAGATGAAGTCATGCAAATAGAGAACAGCCATCCTTAGTACTTAGAAAGAAAGCATTGTGAGTGTGTGTGTGTGTGTGTGTGTGTGTAGAGAGAGAGAGACAGACAAACACACAGAGACAGAGAGACAGACAGACAGAGAGAGAGGCAGAGACAGACAGAGCGATACACACAAAAAGACAGAGAGAGAGAGAGAGAGAGAGAGAGAGAGAGAGAGAGAGAGAGAGGGAGGGAGGGAGGGAGGGAGGGAGAAAGGAAGACTGGCAATTGAACCCAAGTGTGTTGAACCCTATGCATGCTAGGCAAGTTCTCTACCGCTGAGCTACAGCCCCAGACCAGTGGTCTTCTATAGTTTCCTGGGTTACATTAATCTGTTAAAATACACATTTCCTTGGAGTGATATGGAAGCAGTTGGGGATGAGGGTCATGGGCATTGCATTGATAAAAACACATTGTGAATGTGCATTAAACTGTCAAACACTAAATAAAAGCGTGTGCTTCTGCAGCTACAATGTCATCTGCCTTCACATCCTGGACTTCACTGAGCCATGTTCAGGTCAAGTTCAGCTGTGTCAGGCTTTGTCTGCCCAGCAGAGTCCTTTGGTAATTTCACTGCTTGGCAGATGATGCTATAAACCAGATTGGGCCAGCATATGTCTCACCAACAGTGCCCAGAATCATCCCATATATCTTTATGTTCTGATCACTAGGACAGACACCCCAGGCTGTTCCTTGCACCTGAGGAGTGTCGCTTTGCTGTTGAAGATGAAGTCTCAGCTGCTTGAAGTGTAATGAAATATACAGACCTCAGAGAACTCAGAGGTCCTCTCCAGGAGAGCACCATCCCTCTGTAAATGTGAAACTATCTAAACAGGAAGAGGGAATAGGAACTTAGGCAACATGACATTCTACTCTTAGTTTTTATTTTTAATTAAAATTTTTAATCTAAATTCAAGATTCTTTAAAGACAAGAAGTCACAAATTCTTCTGACATTAGCAAGGGAAAATGAGCTACTGATACTTAACGCAACATAGACCACACATTTTAACTCTTTATTCACCAAGGTCCTTTGTTTCAAGGATGCTATATTTCATCTCACCTCTGTTATTTCAGGGCTCTTTGCTCCCCTGAAGTATAATGGCGACAGAAGTTCCATGGGTCCCTGGATCTTTCCAAACAGCTTAAGCCAAGAGCAAATTCTGCTTTATTTTGGGTTTATCATTCCGGCACTTCTCAAATGGACAGTGCACATGCAATCCTGGTGCTATCTTTTAAATATTAATTTTACTGCACTGATGCATGATAAATGTGCAGGTTCATGCAGTGCCCCATTGCACTAGGAAGGGAATGTATTTCCGTGGTCCAGTGCAGGTTTAGTAGCTCAATATTGTTATACTATGTGTACTTATCTGATTGAACTATTTGGCTAGTATCACTTGAAAGCTTTATCATATTTTTGTGATAAAAAGCATTTAAAATCCTCTTTATCAGCTATTGTGAAACATTCAGTTCCTGCTGTCAGTCAGAATTATCCCACGGTGTTATGGAAGATTAGATATCATTCTTCTACCCAACCACATCCTAGACTGCTTCCCATTAACTTCACCTTCTCCACCTTTCTCCTCACACTCTTCCCCAGCAGCAGTGACCACTTTATTTTAAACATATTCCAATGTTTACTAAAAATGAAAATTTACTGCACTATATCAATGACTATTTATAGATTGTCTTCCATTATTACCATGATATTCACCGAGGATATGGAACAGAACAAGCCAGGTAAAACTTTGGCTTTCTTAGGCTGACGTTCTAGCTGATTTCATTTTCAACTTCTCGAAACTGCTGTGGATGATCATTCTAAATTTATGCTGCCTTTTGGCTCTTTTCACTTGGACAAGTATCCTCCCAAAGGAGAACACAAATAGAGTTTGGATTAAATAGTTCAAGAAACAAAGAAATTCCAGCAAGCAGTTGGTAAAGATACAGAATAGCACCTGACAACTGGGACTCCAGTATGAAGGCAATGGACAACCCTAGTATGTTTCACTGGAAAGAAAATTTGAGAGAATTAGTTATTTAGAAGTCTGAAATAGCAAAGAAGCAATTGGCATAATTTAAGAAAACAGCATGAAGCCAGAGGCAATCACATGGCTAGGTTCCGAGCCTGTCAGTCATCTCTGGACTTGTGTATCAGTTAATTTTCCTCATTGCTGAGACGAAATATCAGACACAAGAGAGGAATTTAAAGGTGGAAGAAATTTATTTTGTCTCATAGTTTGAGGGAACCATTCATCATGGCAAGGAAGTCACAGGGGCATAAACATAAGGTCACATCTCCTTAGTCAGCCGAAAGAGATGAACGTTGGTACTCAGCTGGTTTACTCCTCTCTGCTCTGTCCTGCATGGAATGGTACCTTTCATACATTTTATTGTGGCTCTTCCCACCTCAGTTAACCCAATCTAGGAAGTCCCTCCCAGACATGTCTAGGTCCTGCCTAGTTGATAATTAGTATTAGGAAGTAGAAGACCTTTTATAGCATGCTCAATCCATGCCTTAAATAGATTGGCAATAGACGGGAGGATCAATGTTTCTTTCTTACAATGTGTTCAAAATTGCATTTAAATCTTGACATTAAAGAAAATATTGCTGAACGTCCAGTTTAAAATAGTCTGGGTGAATGTCATTTGTTGAGGCACGTCGGAATTCTCTGGGTTTTTCAGGTTAGTAATTATTCCAGAAGGTAAACGTCTCAGTGGTAGAGTGCTTGCCTAGCACTTTCGCTTCAACCTCTAGCCCTGTCATCTCTCCAAAATGCGAATCTGACAAGAGAAAATAAAGAAAAGCTATTTGCATTAGCTAGCCCTTAGGGAGCAATGGCAGCTAGTTGCTATGAAAACAGGCCTCTATCTTATCTTCCTCTTTAATCAGCAATATATTGAAGTATTTCACAATTTCAAAGTGGTGTGTTAACTGCTGACTTGAGATTCATAGACCTTAACTTGTTATAGAACAAGTCATTTGGATAATAGTTAATAAAGTATAAACTTAACTTTGTAGCCATGAATGGTCCCCACAGTGTATATAAATAAACATCCCTTTAAGGGCATCTGTCAATATAATCATAATTTCTATTAAATTAGAAGACTCAAGTCCTAGCATTTATTATAGCACAGCTGGGCTATACTCTTGGTAACGAAATTCATAAGTGGGTTGGGTTTGAGGTTTCACTGATTATTTTTGAAATCTTAATAGAATTCACCACAAAACTGAGTTCATTGCAAGGTTTGGGGCAGAAGTTTTTGGAAAGAAAAAATGGAAGGAAGGAAGGAAGGAAGGAAGGAAGGAAGAAAGGAAAGAAAGAAAAAAGGAAGGAATGGAGGAATGAAGGAGGGAAGGAACGAAGGAAGGAAGGTAAGGAGAAAGGAAGGAGGAGAGAGAAAAAAAGGAAGGAAGGAGGGGTGAGAGAAAGGGAACGTGGCTATGATGGTTAATATTATCAGCTTGACAGGATCTAGAAACACCTAAGGAAACAGATACATTCCCCTGACTTGTCTCCCGGAAAGTTTCTAGGTTGTATCAATTGAGAAAGGAAGACTCACCTTTAACATGGGCAGTGCCATTTGATGGTCTGGAATCAGGACTAAAGGAAGGTGAGAAGGTGTGCTGAGCCCCATCCTTAGTTTCTCACTATTTCCTGGCTGCAGGCACAATGTGAGCAACCGCCTCAGGTTCCTGCTAGCATGCCTTTGGTGCCACAGTAGACTGTACTCACAGCTGGGACACAAAACAAATCTGTCCTTTCTTAAACTGCCTTTATCACAGCAGCAATAAATTAACTGATTAGATGGTTTTATACATTCTTTATGTTGTTTTATTGAGATAGAATTTGAATTTTTAAAAGTCAGAGCTGAAATTACATCTTGCAATTACAATACTTCAATAGAATATTGCAAAAAATTGTACTGAGAGTGTAAAATTCATTTCTAGACATTTGTTCAATTATTGTCTTCTATTTTGGGGGGAGGAGTTTATTATTAACCCCAAGTCCTTGTCATATGAAGCAAAGCTCTAGCAGTGAGAGACATCTCAGGAATTCGTAGATGTTTAGAAAGTTGTGTGGTGCATGCTCTGGTGCTGCCCTGATTCCCTTGGGGACAGGCTTGACGGCTGGGAAGAGAGCAGGACGTTGCTCTCAGCACTCTGTTTCTCCCATGGCCATACTGTTACTCTGGGGGTGCATTAAATACAGTGCCTGATGGAGGTGTGGAGGAGTGGAAGGCTAGCGAGGGAAGTTCTTCTGTATACATGTTGCGTTTATTGATTAATAAATAAAGCTGCTTTGGGCCTATAGCAGGGCACAATATAGCCAAGCGGAAAATCTGATATATAGAGAGAGTAGGCGGGGTCAAGAAGATGTCATGTATCCACTGAAGGAGACAGATGCTCAGGAACCTTACAGGTAAACCACAAGCCTAGTGTTAAAATATAAAATAATAGGAACGGGTTAATTTAAAATGTAAGAGTTAGTTACTATGAAACCTGAGCTAATAAATTGAGTAGAGGTTTAATTAATATAGTTTCTGTGTGATTATTTGGGTCTGGAAGGGCCGGGAAATAAACAAGTAGTCTTCAACTACAGAAGGCTTGTCTCTTTTACCTCAACTTGCAAAATCTGGGTGGTCTTTGCAGTTTCAGAACATCTTCTGCGACCACCTTGGGATAACAGAGGTGTCATGGGAACTTTACTCTTCCTTTGCCTGGTCTAGGATACTTCCTTTTGTGGGTGTTAATCCTAAGAACATTTCATCAAGGTCTTCCTATGCACTCTCCTCTACCTCAGAACTGGGACCCTAACTTCTGGAGGAGCATATTATTGTTAATGTCTCATCTTATTCTACATTTATATTTGGTTTTATTTTTTAAAAGATTAAAGATATTTGTTCTACTTTTTAATTATGGGTGTGCATGCCACAGATGTATACATGTCTGTGTGATGTGAATGTAGGTGCCTGTGAAGGCTGTACGAGGACATCAGATTCCCTGAAACTGGAATTGTAGACAACTGTGAGCCACTGCAAATCATGCAAGTGCTCTTAATGCTGAGCCATCTTTCCAGATCTAATGTAATATTTGGTACATCTATACAGTATGAAATGATTGTTGTATTGATCACTGTCCCAAATGTCTGTCATTTTATCATGAGAACATTTAAAATCCTTTCTATTTGCTAATTGGAATTACACTGCACTCTCCACTAACTGTGGTCACCACCCTGACCAAAGTCTATTCTCCCTACTTCTAGCTTTGTTCTTATTGATTGAAGAACCCCAAGCTCTCCCCATGCTCCAACTACACTTATTTTCTTTTTCTGTGGCTCTATATACCAAAGACCATGGTGTTAGTATCACTGTGGATTGCTTACTTAATGTATTATCCTATACTTTATCCAGAAACCACATTTGCAAATTTGGTTTAATTGTCTATGCTTTCAGGGTCCTGTTAAAGAAAGCATTTCTCTGTCCAATTTCATAGAAGCTTTTCAATCTTTTATTTTGTTGTATAGTTTTTAAAATTGAGGTCTTTGTTTATTTAGGTTAATTCTCATATAAGGTATTTAATATGTCTATTTTTTTGTTTTGCTTTTCTTAGTTGAATTAAATTTTGGGTATTTTTATGGTTCTTGGAAGAAATTTCTTTACTCTGATACTTTAGGATATTTTAATTCTAGATATTTATAGATTTTTTTCAAACATTAAAAACATTTATTTATGCATGGGTCTGTATGTATGCAACATATGTGCCTGTGCCTGTGCAGGGCAGAAGAAGGTGTCAGAAGGTGTTTGTTTTAGTAGGACCAGGGTGGAATGTATGAACACTGCACACAAGTAATGAGTTCTGTTCATAGCTGTCCACTTTACCCAGCACCAATTCCTGAAAAGACCACCTTTTGTCCATGTTTTATTTTGGTACCTTTATCAAGAATCAATGGATCACTCATGTTCAAGCTTATCTCTGGGACTCTGTCCTGTTTTACTTGTGAATGTGTCTGTTTTCACACCATTCTGCTTTAATTGCTATGTGCTCTGAAAGGAATGGTGACACTTGATTTTTTGAATAACCTAACTTTTTACAGAAGAAATTCCTCTTTTCTGTGCTCAAGTAAGCCTAGTACTTTCCTGGCCATGTCTCCTGAGCTCTGACAAATGAAGAAGCATCCATCTCTGAGTAGAAGAGGGAGGGAGAGAGACAGAGAGAGGCAATACTGAACTGAGCACAAGGATTTCCTGCCTCCATTTTGGCAATGGACACAAAAGAGGCAGCCCCTTACAGTCTAAGCTTCCTGTGGTCTCCCCCATCCTTACTCACAGCATCCTTTTCATTTATTTTGTTTTTTTGTTTTTTTGGTTTTTTTTTTTTTTTTTTTGGCTGCACTTCCTACTTAGCACTCCCCCTACCCCTGCACCCGCCCCCACCAAGATAGCTTCCTTTCTCCTTTCTTTGACCCAAAGCTAAGAGGAAACTTGAAGGGAAGAGGATTTGTGGGTTCAGAAATGTGGCTGGTGATTTGGGGATCCTTGCCTGGCTGTGTCCTCAGTGAAGTAGCTCAAGCCTAGTGTCTCTTAAAGAGCTGGTCCTCTGGGCAGAGAAGGGGCTGGCTATGCTGGGAGGTCTCAGGTGTGCTGGAGAGATAATAGATGCACATTTCGAGTTAATTAATAAGGCAATTCAGAAAAAGATAAGTAACAAAGAAGTGACATAGACAGCTAGTACTGGAAGTCCGGAGGGTTTTAATAGCTATTTGTGGGTTTAACTTGCACAGAGACAACTGCCCATTGCACTTACATCCAGCAATTACTTTTCTATTAACTTTGTCTGTAGGGTGGCCAAGTGCCTGGCATTGCTCATCACCTCCGTTTAATTTCACCGTTTTTATTCTCATCACATGGTAATTGGCAATGTTTAGACACCAGCTCTTCAAGTAGTTTTTTTCCCCTGCTGGAAAATGAAGAAAAAAACTTTCACTATGATTCTTGTAACCTTGGCCCACCACTTAATTTTCCTCTTGTAATTATGTCAAAGAAAGCTTAATAGCTGATACTTTATTTTCTGGGAGAAAAGTCCAAGCTGATACCAGGCATGCTTCAGGTTTCTGAATTTGCTTCCTTTTCTTTATCATGGGGATAATAACCTTATAGGAGTCTTGAGTCCTAAACACACTAATATGTTTTGAAATGTTCTATACAAGAGTTTAGTAAAGTCCATGTAATTTAAGAATAGCAAATACTGACCTTATATCCATATTTTGCACCATGATTTAGGTGACTTTTAGGTTTTAATTAGTGTAATATACAATCAAAGCAGATTCTAGAATGTGATTATGCCTGCATTTTAAAAGTAAGGAAAATAAGACTCAGAAAAATCAGATGATTTTTCTTGGTTTATGTACACAGAACAAGGGTCAGTCTGAGGTAAAACTGAAATGGATGATTGTTTATAGGCTTGGTTTTCACAATATCCATGAACCTGCTCCAGTGACTATGAATTTAGAAAGGTTATATAAGGAAAATTACGCAAATGAACCCAAGGTTTGAATCATTGTCCTTCAAGAGCTCAGTGTTTAAGACTCTCCTGGTTTCCAGAACGCTGAGCTTTTAACATTCTTGGAACATAGCTCCTTTTTTGTTAGTGTATCTGGGTTGAGTGGAAACTATTGTCTACTTTGAACTGGCCACGGCAGGTAATGTTTCTGGAAACAGGAACACTTACCTGAATAGATGGCCTCAGATCCAGGATCATCATTCAAATTGAGGGTTAAGACAGCTTAGGAACAAGTTGAAGTAGATAAAACTATACACTGCCAATCCTAAGAAATGGAGACAGAAAATGGCATTGTATGGTTCTGTGTGGGTAATGCATGAAGAATCCACTTGTGAGCAGACTTCAGAAGGATCTGTGCTAAGTACTTGGATCTCGTCAAGGCAGCTGGGAAAACAAACAAGACAGAATGTTCACATGATGATATGAATATTTGAACCACAAAATTCTGCAAAGGGGCGTATTGATCCAATATAGAAATGATGAGACTGTGAGTCTGTGGTGGCCCAAACAAATGGTGGAGCTATCGATTGGACCTATAGTTAGAAGCTCTCTGGGCCAGCTGATCTAGGGCCTAATACCATGAAATATAATGTGGGGAAATTTCTCCACTGAGTTCCAAGAATTCAAAGAGTTAGTTGAGGGTAATGAGAGATGTCTCAGCTTTAAGAGCCCTTGCTGCTCTTGCAGAGGGCCTGAGTTTGGTTAGCCAAATCAAAGAACTCACAACAGCATGTAATTCCAGCCCCAGGGGGTATTCAGAAATCTCCCCTGTTCTCTGCAGAAATTCACATGCATAAAAATACTTTTGCCTGCAGGTAACACTATACAGATTGAGCAGGTTTTTTATAGAACCCCCCCTCTCATCTATCTATCTATATCTATCTATCTATCTATCTATCTATCTATCTATCTATCTATCTATCTATCATCTATCTATCTATCATCTATCTATCATCTATCTATCTATCATCTATCATCTATCTATCTATCTATCTATCTATCTATCTATCTATCTATCTATCTATCTATCTATCTATCATCATTTCTGCATGCAACAAAACTTAGCGGAAAAGGGGCTCATGGACTTAAAGGAGAGCTGTGAGGGACACAGGAGGACATGGAGGGAGGAACGGGAAGGGAGAAATGATGTTATTATAATCTCAAACATTAAAAAAGTGTTAGTTAAGGCTGGCTTTCTGTATAATGTAAACTAGTGTCTGTGGTCTTTGAGATACGCTGGACTTTCTGTACACATGGGTGTGCACATACACGCATACACTTATTACTCACTGATACCCCTGTGTATATTTTCCTTCAACTTTATTCAGAGAAAGGGACTAAGAGAACTCTAAAGGGTGAGTAAAAATGCAAAGATTTAAATTTTATTTATGGTTTTACTATTTGCATTTTCACGGCTCTCAGACACAGATGCAGTTATTACAGTCACACTTCCCCATTGTCCTCTCTACCCCCTCTCCCTCCTACTGGCCTCCTCCTTTCCTTCTACTCTCCCTTACTTCCCTGCCTTTTCTTGAAGATCAGGTGAATGTGGCCACAGCTTAGATGTTCTCATCATTACGCTGGGCAATCGTATCTAGAGGACTGAATTTTAGACCTCACTGTCCCATCTCCTGGCTCTTGTATTCTCAATGATTCCTATGATTCCACAACCTTTTATTTCTTTTAATCCAACTTTTATCCCACCTGAAGCACTTTAAAAATTAATGCATTTATCCAGGTCTTTCTAGTTCTTTCAATAAATTAGTAAGATGAACTTTTGGGGAAAATAATTACAAATAATTATTGAATTTATTCCACTATGCAGGTGCTTTAGCTAACTAAGCAACGGAGCCAGAACGTTAATTATTGAACTTTTAAACAGAAACATTCAGCATGACTTTAATAACATAGTAGAACTCGCTTGTAATACTCTTGTATATGTTGACATTTCAATTTTAAAAAGTCAGATATGCTAAATTATAGTCCTTCAGAAGATGAAATAGCTGGGATTTAAAATCAAATTTCATTCTTTCCTCCTCCTTTTTTTCTTTTAAAATCCATTCTTTGCAAGTTTCCTATTCCCAACAATCAAAGTGTTACATGCTGCACTAACTCATTTTTATTAGCGTGCATCAGATGAAAGTTCCCTTATTTCATTCAGTCGATAACATTAGCCTTTCAACTTCAGTGGCACATTCAACTGTGGCAATTCTCTCACTGTAAAAGTACCCTCAGAGGGAGCCGTGGCATTCAACACTACTCTGAGCCACAGCTATTGCATATAAATTAGAACAATGATGTGATGCCTGGCAAACTGGTCCAGAATGAGGAAACCTTTGATAATAACAACGTCGATTTACATGATGCTCTACCTCCTGAGGATGTCAAAGATCTTCCAACATGTTATGATTTAGAAAGGCTAAAAAACAGAGGTCTGTGACAGAGTCCTCACAGGACATTAATGTCTGTTCTGTGAGCAGAGCACAGGACTCCCACATATCATGAATTCCCAGCATCTTTAAAGATGTTAACATGCTAAGGACACATTTTGAAATAGATATTTCTGATCATAACAATTATAGCTGAGACAAATAGGTTACTGGATGTGGCAACAGAGGGCATTTCCATGGAACTTCAAAAATAGTAAGTCCCATTTCTACACATAAAGTAGAGCCCACCCCTTCTAGGTTCCTAGTGATCCATTTCCTGGATGGGTCTCCAAAGGAATGCTTAAATGTGCTTTCTAATGAGCCTCATAGAGATGTGCTTCAAAGAGGAATTGGAACTTTCACAGCTGTCAAGTGTCTGCTAATTGATCATGGCCTGGGGAAGGTAGCTAGTTGTATTAGGAGAAACCATGCACTCATAAAGAGAAAGGATAAAACCAAATAAACACGTGATGCATGAAACTGGTTTTATGATGTGTTTTGCTTTGGATTATGTTTATATGTGGGACTGGAGTATGTACATGTGAGTGGGGTGTCTGAAGATCCTCCAAAGCTGGAGATATATGTGATTGTGAGTTCCCTGATGGCCATGCTAGGTCCTGAATTTGATTACTCTGAGCACCAAGTCATTTCTCTGGTCCCTCTAAAAGTAAATCTTAAAAAAAATCTTAACATTTTCTTAATAAGATTCCTTAATATGATTCTTTCATATTAAGAGGGTAATCTTGCTTTTGCTGATCACTTTAAAAGACATAGACAAAATAAAGAAATCACTTGAGCAGAGCAGAAAATGAAGGGGGATCATTGCTTGACATCTCCTCACCTCTCCCAGCATGTGGGTCTAGGAGAGCAGCAGATCATATAGGAGACCAGTTTATATTCCAATATTATAGTGTCAATTATAATATTGCAATTGCATAACATGATGTCCTTTTCTACCTTCCTTTACTGAATATAAATACACATCAGGGGCTATTTTTCAGTGCAATATGATTTAAAAAGTAAATAAACACCTCCATAAAACCTCTGACACCCAAACTTGATGTATTTAGTCTTAAAAGGCAAGCTGCTCCTATGAGTACTATTTCTGCTTTATTTAGCCTTTGGAGAGCCATTTACCTTTTAGAAGTGACAATTTTTAGATACGTTAAAAGGGAAAACTGATGGCTGAGAAGAACAGATACCATTTGAATGACAGTAGATTTAGTGTAAATGCTGCTCTTGATTTATTTGTGTTGAGATGGAGCTATGAAAAGGATGCATCCCACATCCCCAAATAAAAAGAGAGACAGCAAACCTTCTAGTAAATAAGATGTCAGCTCGGTTCTGGGGTCTTCCCAACCACCCACTTCTCTCCAAATTTTAAGCTAGAAACTATTTAAAATGATGAGTATATTGCTTCTGGAATCTGAGTATGCCAGTATACAATTATGAACAGAAGGTTTGGATGCCGATCTGCAACTATGTCCAATTCAGTGAGTCCAGGATCATATTAGTGTTGACACTGTTGATGTTATTATCAACTCATGCCTTAAAAAATTGGGGAGCAAGAGAGAAAGCTCAACAGTAAACAACATTGTTCTTGAGGAGGACCTGAGTTCAGTTTTCGGCTTTCATATCCACACAGGGCAGCTCACATCTTCCTAAAACCAGCTATTCGATGATCTGATGTTCTCTCCTGGACACCTACATCTCCATATTTAAGCCCCCACAAATACATTATTTTTTAAAAATAGCAAATCTTATAAAAAGAAAGTATTTTGACTTCTGTGGAATATATAAAGAGATTTTGAAATATGTGAGCACCTCGTTGGGTGAGACGTTAGACACTTAGACAAAACCATGACAAGGAAATCTCTCTGCAGAGTGCCAGTGTTTATGGAGAGAGCTGTGTGCTGTGACAAGCATTCTCCCTAGCATAACAGAAAATCACATCTCTAAGTTAATAAGTTACGAAGGGAGAAGGACATGAAGAAAGGACTAAAGGACTCAGATCAGGGTAGCTGTGGCTATACTGGAAAAACTTCCTCCAAAAGGATTGGGTATGCTGGTAAGTGACTGTGCAGGGCCAGGAGGAACTGAGCAGCTGTATGTGACAGAGGAGAGGCAATAGCTGTTCAAGGACATAAAAGGCTAAGCCACAGAGGGTTAGGTGAAGAAAATGTGCATAGACACAATGGAATTTTATGCCACTCTAAGGACAAATGTCACCATGACACTGATTTAAAAATGGATGCAAATGGAGATCATAAAGTTAACTAAAATAAACCAGACTCAGAAAGACAAATGTCCCTTTATATGCAGAATTCATTATATATATCATGAATATGTGTGTGTGTGTGTGTGTGTGTGTGTGTGTGTGCATGCATGCTATGAAACTAGAAAGTGGATCAAGAGAGGGGAGGACAGAGTCTTAAGAGGGCAAGGAAAGAGTGATGGCGGGACCTGGAGAGATGACTCAGCATTAAGAAGAGCACTTGCTGTACCTGTAGAGAATCTGAGTTCTGTTCCCAGTATCCAAGATGGATAACTCACAGTCACCTACAATTCATGTCCCAGGACATTCAGCATTCACTTCTGGCCTCCATGGAGCACCCATACTCATGAGCATGCTTGTACCTGTGTGTGCGCATGCACACACACACTCACACGGTATAAAAATAAAATAAATATTTAAAATAAGAGTAAGCAGAGGCAAGCACTGTGTAGAAGAGGAAAGGGCACCAGTTAGAGGATAAATAAAAGCAGACAGGATCTGGACTGAGGCCCTGTTAGAAGACATCACAGGACACAAGGATGAGAAGCAGGGGAAGGAAACACATCAGATGTCATGTATGTATGAAATTGCCATAATAATGCACATTGCTTCCTATAGTATGTTAATTCAAGCAAACAAAAAATACAAAAAGCTAAAATCAGATAAGCGTCATCACAGGATACAAATCTGGAAAATGTGACATAAGTCAGAGGTTCTATGAGGCAAACACAACATCCCTTGTATGATTCTTTCAGTCTTTCCAGCCTATGACATACACTGTAACCTCATCGGACTTTCCAACATCCTGTCTTTCATCAAATAGCTTGTTAATTTCAGTTTGTTTCTGAGAAGGAGGTATGCAAATTCAAAGACACTTTGCCATCTTTCCAGGGGTTTCCATGTCTCTCTTTTGAGATCCAACCAGAAGTAAATGTTTCTTGTGTTTTCAAGATGTTCTTCATTCTGTTGTTTTACTTCCTAGTTGAACACACAGACGGTTGGCTTCAGTTCAACCCTGAAATTTGCCTGCAGTTGTGGATCTGGGTTTTACAATTTTCTATGCCTAATGATTTCCATATTTTTCTCAAGGGCATTACAATCATATGCTGCATTTATTTACTATCATTTTCATTTCTCTATTTCTTTTATTAAAATTGTAAATAAGAACAAAACATTACAAAAGGGAGCATGCAGTTTTTAACACAGGACTCTTTCTCAAGTGAGTGTTATCTGAAGGAATCACAAAGACATCACAACAATTGTGGATCTAATCCTTGCAGTTGGTTTGTGTCTGTCCCTACAGGTGATCTTGGGTTATTTATTTGTCCTCTGTCTTTCTCCCTGTTTCCTTACACTTGAAACAGAAAGGATAATATTGACTGTTTGTCACATTAAGATGTCAACAATAAAGAGTTAAGAGATGTTAGTTCCAGAAAGCAGCACTGTGTGATGGTTAATGTGTCTGGATTTAGAATCAGCATGGAAACACACCTCAGATATTACCTGTGAGGAATTTTCTGGATTAGGTTAATTAAAGACGAACTAGCCACTTTAAATGTGGGCAGCAACATCCCACAGGTTGGGCTCCATGAGGGGGAACGTCGCCGGAGTACCCGTCCTCCTCACCATCAGCTTTTCCAGTGTGGGTGCTGTAGGAGAAGCTGCCTTCCACACTTGTAGTCATGCTTTCCCTGACAAGGTGGACTATTCCCTTAAGTGTGAGCTGAAATGAACCTTCCTTCCTTAAGTCGCTTCCTGCAGGGCATTTGGTCTCAGTGATGACAAAAGTAACTGAAGATTCTTCAAGGCTCTGCTCATGGAGAGAAGCCTTGTCACCAATTATTAGCGTCACATGAATTCCAGAAATTCATATAGAAAAGTTATTTCAGTTTCAGGCATTACTTTGAGAATGAAACATAAGGTTTAAATATTTTGTTTTTGTTTCAATAGCTTTTACCCAAGTACTATTTACTGAATTATTTATTTCTGTTAACTTTTTATAATCATTCTACTTTTCAGTTACTTCATATTTAATGTGATTCTAAAAGTCATCATATTAAAGCTTGTATTATTTTATCACATGAATAATATATGTCCACTTTAGAATACATAAAATGTGTCCGCTTCTTATATCTAAAGTTTCTCATATCTAGAGCCAGGAGATGACTCAGTGGGAAAGCCTTTTACCACATAAGCACGAGAACATGGTCCACATCTGCAGCACCCACATAAAGTCTGGGTAAACATGGTGTCCTGACAGTAACTCTGGGGCTAAGGAGGTGTATAAATGTGATCCCTGGGGCAGGCAGCTAGCCAGACTGGCTAAACTGGCTAGGTTGGAGTCCAGCAAGAGTCTTTTTCATTAAATAAAATTGAAAGCAACTGAAAAAGACTCTCAAATTCAACCTCTGGCTTCCACAGTCAAGCACACACATGTTAACCTATACACATGCAGACACCAGTAAAAGTACACGCACACATACATACGTTTGTATACAAACACACATACACAAACACATGCACAAGCACATTTATTAATTGGATTAATTATTTTCCTGTGGTAAAATGTCATGGTCAAAAGCAACTTAATGAAGAAAGAGCTTAGTTTTGCTTATGGTTCCAGAGCAGGAGAATCCACAACAGTGAGGAAACCATGGCACCAGCACAGAATTAGGAAGCTGGATGATCACATGTGCATATACACACAGGAAGGGGAGATGACAGAGAGAGAAAGAGAGACAGAGAGAGGAAGAGAGAGGGGGGAGATTAGATAGATGATAGATAGATAGATAGATAGATAGATAGATAGATAGATAGATAGATAGATAGATGATAGACAGATGATAGATAGGTAGATAGATAGATAGATAGATAGATAGATAGATAGATAGATAGATAGATAGACAGACAGATAGCAGTACTCAAAATAATAAACCTTTCCTTCCTGAGACTGCTTTTGATTATGACCTCTTACCGTAAAAGTAGATAATAGCTAACACACCCATCTCTTTTAACTTGCGAACTTGTGAGTTTTAAGGTTCTGTTGAGTTTCTGATATTGAGCTGATAGTTTTCTGAAATGATTGTTCCCCTGTGATACCTTTTTTAGGACAGCCTGTCCTCACCAGCACACTCTCAGTCAAGAACATGCTATTCTGCGTAGCACCTCCAAGAAATAATCTATCAAATGTTTAGCATCCTTTCATCACGACCTGCCATCTTTTCATTCTCCAGTATCTTTTCCTTCCCTTCGTAGACCTGAGCCATCATCTCAGCTCTCTTGTTCCTGCTCTGACTGCCTGGTTATATCATAAATGTAGATTAGCCTCACTTCTCTAAGCTAGATTCTGTCCGTGTCGATCATCACATGTGTGCCTCACCTCCACACAGTCTTCATGGTTACACGGGTTGGCACAACTTACTGACGGTATTCCTAGTCACTATGAAGGCGTGCGTAGCAGGTCCACACTAGCTATTAAAACATCTCCAAATATAAATTTAATAACCACTCATTAATCATTTATGGATCAAAGAAAGTGACATGGCTAAAACTCAAGGGGATGAAGAAGCAGAATCAATGTGTTTCTGAGAAGTAACAGGATCAGCTTCATTTCCCCTCTCTTTTGTTTTTTTCTCACTGACTCCACTTGCAATCTGTTTTATCGTCACCTATGGTTAACAGTTCCTCTGCATTTTCTCTAATCATTGAGATAATTTGAGATTCTGGATTAGTTTGGGAAGATGATGTACAACACATTAAGAACTTTGGATCCAAAATGTAGCTGAACTCTAGCAGGAAGAGCATCTCTCCTTTAAGAAAAAAATAATCGATTTTTTAAAATTATGGTCTTTGCTCCTAATTAACTCTGTCTCCTGATAAGTATGGTGAACTATTGAGGCTCAACCCACTGAGATATCACCGGGGCTGCTTGTGAATACCAGAGCTATGAGTGAATGCTTTTTTGCGTGTTCATTTGTTAAAGGAAACCCAAGGTGCTGGACTGAACATCTGTGAGTCTGTAAGATGGTAAGTCCCTGAAATTTCCACGACAGAAACATACTAATGACTAAACCCAGAGGAGCACTCTGGACTCTTTGCTACACCTGGAAATTAGAAAATAATAGCTCTGAGAAAAGGCAGAGCAACAAGCATTTAGTGCACAGGAAATGGCTTCCCACAAAACATGGCATACAAGCAGCGGAACAGGAATATTCCATATCCACCTGGGGGAAGGGAGTCTAAAATGTTTGATGATATCAGTGCACTAGTTTGGCCGTGCTTTGTGTGGGTAGAAATTGAATTCCTGCAGCAGGCAGGTCCCTGTATTTGCTGATGCATAATGAGGGTGCTCAGACTTAGACTGTTTATCCCCTAGAGTCTCATTAAACTAAATACACTTGCCTTAAGCCACCTGCCTTTGGGCAGCCGCAATAGATATAAAATCAGATTCATTTCCCATCTTGATAAATTGCCATTAACTACTACTTTATGTGAAATAAGCTTGATAATTAGTGCCTCTGATTACATGGAGAAAACTGTTGAATCTTTTAGAATGTCTTAAAAAAAATGCAGCCTTTCTAAATCTGCGGCAGTTGAGGGAGGAGATTGAAAACCCTGAGCCAGTCGTGCCTGTGATGAGTGTCATTAAAATAGCAATCTTTTTTTGGATGCTCATCTTGTCCCAAGTAAGTGTGATTTAGGAATATGAGAACACCTGTTCTAGAATGGAGAATTTTACCTCAGTGCCGTGGTATCTGTTAAGAATGAGGGCCTGAAAGAAAGAAAATGATGCTCTGAATGACAGGTCTATTTAGCTGACTAATCAGAAGGAAGGGAAAGAGCTCTCCAGAGATGGGGCTATCACAGGGCCTCAGTCCAGATCCTGTCTGCTTTTATTCACAGCCTGCTACAAATAAATTGCTTTAGTAATATTACAGTCAATAACATTGACCACACACAATGAGCTTGCTGTCCTCAGTGATGTGGGGAATGCTTCCCAGTTCAGTCCTGCCAGATTTTCAGAAGACAGTCCTGTTTCTTTTGTTGTTTCCAGCTCCCATGGAATTTTTTATTCTATCATCTTCCCAACTAGGACAGATAGAAGGGTTCTTTAGACTGGATGAAGCATTTCTTAGATGTTTCTGGACATGGACACACACATTTTGCTGAGACATTAGCCTATGTCAGGGAGAATGTCCAGAGAGCTTTGCCTGCCTGGCCTTTGCTTGAAGCTGTGACTACAAAGAGCAAAGGAACCTTGGGAGGTATAGTGAAGACTGGGGAGGAGAAAGAAGATGCAAGATCCTTGAAAAGGGACGGGAGAACTAATGAAGAGCAACCGTGCTTGTACCATTAATTATTTGTTAAAACTACTACTACTAATGTTGTCTCTAGAAAATTTATTAGCATTTGATTAAATTTCACAATCTCATGAGGTATAATAGGAAATAAGACAGTGATCCATTTTCAAAAGTGTTTTGGTCCAGTTTTGGTTCAAATACAAATACAGAGAAATTGCTAGGTGCCCACCCTTACTCTGCTAGCTAAACTACCTGCAACAAATTCTGCTAATCTACCTACTGAAAAAATACTAGCAACCAAACTTGCCTGAAAAGTCATGTGTCTGGTAAACAGACACATTTTGAAAAAAAATCTAAATTCATGCATTGTCTTTTTGAAGAAATATAAAATGGCGAGAGGCAAAGAGAAAGACTTCCATTCATGAAAAAGGGAGGAAACAACATGTGTTAGGTTGAAAAAGCTGATCTCTGAGTTCAGTAATGTACCAGTTATTTGAGGGAGAATGACACTGGTCTTTGCAAAGTCACAAAATAATCCCCCCATACACAGACACTGTTTTCACCCACGAGTATCCATTGATGTTAATATGAAGTAAAAGTTCATGTTTCCCACAGGAGAGATGGTCATTCTGCTTCCTAAAGATGTTATTTTCTCTAGGTGACAGATAAGGAATTAGATATAAGTGTGTGGTCCCAGATTCCTGCCTTTTCCCCAGGGGTGGGTTTGTGCTTGTGCCATCATCCAATATTGGGGCCATGGTTACAAGATAAAAAGAGATCTTGGCTGATTTGGAATGTGTGGAATGGCAACCTTTTGATAATTTTGTGTGGTATTGTTATTCCTGAAGTCTAGAGGGTGATGAGGTTAGAAATGAGATTATTGACCTCAAACTCAGGGTAATGGTGAGCATCTCCACAGAGATGGTGAGAGAGACACTCAGAAGAAGTGAGTTGATTCAAAGTTGCTTATAGATAATGGATCTGGTGATGTTCAGTTCAGTCTGCAGATTAATAAAAAGGAAGAAATTGAGTATTTTGAGCATCAAGTCCTTTTTTAAAAAAAAAAAAACATAGAAAGATATTTTCTTCTGTCAAAGAACCCCAAAGAAGAAAAACTGTTTCTTATGGGTTTTGTGTTTTGCTAATAAATGTGGTTCAATTAATAACCATAGGAAAATTGTGTAAAATATGAACCTTCAAGTCTCACTGTTTTTAAGTTGTGTTGAAAACTATGAAAGGAATCCAAAGCCGCAGAGAAACCCTGTCTCGAAAAAACCAAAAAAAAAAAAAAAATTAAACATTTGCCCAAACTTTAGTGGAGGTACATCCCACTTGATAGGAACAGATGGCAGTGCCACTCATGAAAACAAATGAAGTTTCCAGTAAGAATCCTTCATGGTTATATATATATACATACATATATATATATATATGTATGTATGTATATGCATATATATGTATATATAATGGAATAATATGTGTATATATACATATATAATGGAATAATATATATATATAATTACTTGTTCAGATTCTCCAAATTGTTCTCAATTTTTCTTCAGATTATACACATATTTTTTGCAAGTGATAAAATGGTTTGTAAGGAAAGTCTTATTGTCTCTGTATGTATATGTGTACCATTGATTTAGTGCCCTCAGAGACTGAAGGAGGGCAATTTCCCTAGGAGCTGGAGGTAAAAGGTGATTGTAAGCTTCTGAATTGGGTGCTTGGAACCAAATTTGAGTATTCTGGAAGAGCAGTGCACACTCTTAACCACGAACTGGGCTATCCCAACAATTTTCTGGACTTCATTGTTTCCTTTTTGTGTTTTTCTTTGAAGACTTTTGGAATTTGAAAATTCAAGGTAATTCTCTAATAGTAAGAACACAGATCCATTACCACACTTATACTGGTTATATTATCCTCTCCATTTTACCTTGTGTTATAGAATTTACTAAGTCTTGTAACATGAGGGGGTCAGGCCTGCTTGTTTGGGTTTCTGTCCCACCCGGTACCCCACAATCAGCAAGCCCCAAAGAAATAACACAGAGATCTCTATAAGTTATAAAGCTGATTGGCCCATTAGCTCTAGCCTCTCACTGGCTAACTCTCACATCTTGATTAACCCATTTTTCTGATCTATGTTAGCCATGTGGCTCAGTACCTTTTTCAGTGGTTGCAGATCACATCCTGCTTCTTCGGTGATCTGGGCAGAGGAATCAACATCCTCCTTCCCAGAGTTCTCTTGTCCTCATTACATCATTTCTACTTCCTGTCTGGTTTTCCCACCTTTACCTCCTGCCTGGCCAATCAGCGTTTATTTAAAACATGATTGACAGATTACAGACAATTCTCCCACACCACTTCTTCCCCCTCAAAAAAAAAAAAAGCAAAGGACTAAAGTAAAACATTTGGGTTTTCAGCCATACCAGAAAATGTTACAATGTCTTTTTTAAAGATCAAGCAGAGGACTCAGTAAAGTCATCATCTGCTCTGTAAGGATATGAGTTCAATCCCCAGAGCCTACAGTAAAAGGCTGAGCATGTTGAAACATGCTCATAATATCAGAGCAATCATGACAGAGAACAGATAATCCCTGGGACTCTCTGGCCAGTCAACTTTATGAAAAGCAGCAAGCACTGATATTACTCCATCACATAGTCCTTTCTAAGTTATTAAAACATTTAAATGCCATATTCTGTAGTCTTTGAAAGACATTAGGAATGCCTATCTAACTCAAATATATCACTATATATCTAGAAAATCTAACTAACATGACTACAAGCTTGAGTATTATAGATGATTATCCATTAACAACCTATATTTCCTAATTATAAATTACATTTTTAAAATGAACTACACAATCACGATACCTTAATCAAGATCAGAAATACATATACATATAACAAAATTGACCTTAAATTTAAATCACTAAAGCAAAATCCATATCAATGCAAATTATTCATATATAAATCATATCCCCCTTTAAATGTAAAAGAACATTTATGAACAATATTTGGGAATATGGGTGCAGTTATTTCTCTCCAAACTGCTGTATGGGGGCGTTGTTAATCAGATATATCATGGTGTAACCTGTGTGTCAGCTTCATCTCAATTGGCAGTTGAGTGAAGTAATTTTCTTAAGTTGCTCACAGCAACCTTCAGGAAGGCATGGTCTATCATACAATATTGGGGTAAAAGCAATCCACAGGGTCTCATTTTCTGTAAAAACAAAAGAAGAATCTCTTTTCCAAAGTATCATATCCTTAGATCCAAATTCTGAAGTCAAGGAATTTTCAAGATATCTATGTTGGATTAGTTCAGCAGCATTTATAAACAAATATCTTTTAGCATCTGTTGCTCCTTCCTCAGTATTCAAACAATTCAAAGAGAGCATAATAGCATATAGTATCAAGATTTTCTGTGTATTTTCCATCTTTGTGCAGCTTTGTTTTAACCTCTATTTCTTTTATTTTTACTTTTTCTTTTTGAGACAGGTTCTCTGTATATCTTTGTCCTGGAATAACTCTGTAGACAAGGCTGTCCTTGAACTCACAGAGATCCTTCTGCCTCTGCCTCCCCAGTGCAGGGATTAAAGGTGTGTGCTACAACACCTTGAACTCTCAGTCTGTCTCTGCTTCCCAGGCATTGGGATTAAAGGTGTGTATCACCACACCTTGAAGTCACAGAGGTCAATCTACCTCTGCCTCTCAAGTGTTGGGATTAAAGGTGTGTACTACCACACCCAACTACTCCCTTTTTTCTTTTTTACTTTTAAGAACTTTAACCTTTAGCCTGCATATATTTTTAACACATTGTAAACCATTTAGAGGTTTTCTTTGACTTTGAATCTTTCTCTTACTGTATATGTCTCTTTTTGTGGCCACATGAGTCTTTAATTTACCAAACAATATTGGTAGGACTAAAGCCGTGACTTTGGTGGCTGGATCCAGCCTATTCCTTAGCTTTCCAGCCTCATGGCTGAGGTATCGGTTGTAGCCATTTTTATTGCCACAACTCTATGGTGTTTCAAGGTACCTGCCAGCAAGCAAGCTGCAGCATTCTGCTCACAGACCAAACTCATTTGGACTGCCTGCCTGAAAGAGTCAGAGTTTGCCCTGGCAGGACAGCCCAGAAAGCCAGCATTTTAAAACAGAACAACTTTTTTCCTGCTGCAGCTAAAAACTGAAAAGCAGGCATTCAGCTTTTCATCAACAAGTGTTTCGTAGCAGGATCTCTTAAAAGAGCTGCAGGGTTTTGCAGCTAAAGCTGAGTCAGGAAGCCTCTCTTAGATGAGAGTGCTTTCATGCCTCTAGCAAACAGAACAGACCTGAGAAATTGCTGCTACCAAGAAAACATGCTTACTCTCTTCTTTCCCAAGCTTTTTCAAGCTTTCTGTGGATTCAGTTATCCATGTCTGGGCGCCATTCTGTAGTGGGGAGCAGTGGGCTGCGTTCCTGCCACCCAGCTCCCTGCCGCCTGGCTAGCTTATGCCCCGAAATAACAACACCCAAATTGTATTCTTTTAAACACTGCTTGGCCCATTAGCTCTAGCCTTTTACTGGCTAATTCACATCTTGATTAACCCATATTTAGTAAATGTGTAGCCCCACAAGGTGGTGGCTTACCGGGAAGATTCTAGCCTGCATCTATCTTGGAGAGGGGAGTCATGGACACTGCCCGAGGCATCCGCCTCACTCCCAGCATCCTGCTCTGTCTACTCGACCTATCTAAATCCTGCCCAGTCAAAAAGCCAAGGCAGTTTCTTTATTAACCAATGAGAGTCTTTCAAAGACTACAGAATATGGCATTTTAATGTTTTAATAACTTAGGGCTTTTCATGACAATGAGACACATCTGTTCCTGGCAGCACCAATCTACTTCAAGAGGAAGATGGGCATCGAAGAGTCTCCTTATGGAGTTTGATAGCCATTTGGGCAAGAAACTGCTCTTGCCTGCACTGTTGCATAAACTGGACACAGAGAACCCACAGAGAGAGGACTACTGAACTTGCCTAAAGATGAGATGATCTTTCAGGGTTCCTGACTCATGAAAGAGTCTGTGAGACATTCTGCAGGACACAGCAGATAGTGACTGAACTGCCATTGAAATTTTCTGCTTCATGGAAATGTCTGCTAGAAACTACGGGCCTGTAGGCCAAAGATGGATGCCCTACGGTACAGAGGAACTTTGGGTGACTGTCCAGGCAGCAAGATGTCTCTGTGATTTTTAGAGTTTTGGAAGTTGCTTATTTCTTCTTTACTTAGGTAATATTATATCCTTCTGGAGTCTTTGATGGAGTTGAAGAATAAATAGATAGTTATAGTTTTCCTTAGTTATAATAATAGATAAAGTAGATATAAATATTATAACTGTAATTCTTACTTGATAACTGTTTTGTTATATGTAATTTTAATATGTTAAAATGAAAGCCTTTCTTTTCTGTTTAAACAGAAAAAGGGGAAATGATGGAGGACTCTTTTTAGTTAATAAAGAAACTACCTTGGCTTTTTGATAGGGCAGAATTTAGATAGGTGGATTAGACAGAACAGGATGCTGGGAGTGTGGCAGATGCCTCGGGCAGTTGCCATGACTCTCATCTCTGAGATGGATGCAGGCTACAATCTTCCTGATAAGCCACCACCTCGTGGTGCTACATAGATTATTAGATATGGGTTAAAGCAAGATATGTGAGAATTAACTAACAAGAGGCTGAAACTAATGGGCCAGGCAGTGTTTAAATGAATACAGTTTGTGTGTTGTTATTTTGGGGCATAAGCCAGCCAGGAGGCCGGGAGCTGGGCGGGATGAAAATCAGGCCTGCCCGCAGCTCCCCACTACAATATTGATTGTTAATATTTTCACAGAATCATCTTGAGATACTTAGTTGGACTTTAAAGTTAAGATGAGTTTGAGTACTCAGGCATATTTATTTATTACAACAACAATAATATAAAGATTAAAATAACATGCTGATTTGTTTTGACTAAAGTGTGAAGAGATGGTACAAACATCTTGATCAACAATAGATCAAGATTTAGTCATCTACCTCTGAGTTATTGACTATTAATAGATACGACAGAAGGGATAATCATATCTTTAGTATGTGCGAGTGTTGAAGCCCACCAGGTTCCAACAGATAGCTCTAAACCTATGGTCTCACAGACACCACTGATTAATCTCAATGGATCACAAAAAGATAAGTAGATATAGATGAAAGAGAGATTTGTGAGGAGGAGTTGAGGGCAGACAGGAGTGATAAACAGACTAAGAGAGGGGCGGTAGGAAGCATGTATCTTTCACATGTGTGAAATTGTTCAAAAACAAATTTAATTAATGACAACAATAACAAAATCTATATTATTGACTAAAAAGCCCCACAAATTTATCACTGTACATAGATACAGGAAAACTCATTCTAAAGTTTAGAAATATATGTGTTTTTTAACCTGAAAAAGGAAGTGTAAGGATTAGTTTAAAAATACACATTCCAAGCCGGGCGGTGGTGGCGCACGCCTTTAATCCCAGCACTCGGGAGGCAGAGGCAGGCGGATCTCTGTGAGTTCGAGACCAGCCTGGTCTATAAGAGCTAGGTTCAGGACAGGCTCTAGAAACTACAGGGAAACCCTGTCTCGAAAAATCAAAAAAAAAAAAAATACACATTCCAGGGCCCGGAAAAAAGGTTCTGTGCTTATGGCATTTGCTGCTTTTTTGGGAGCCCATGTTTAGTTCCCAGAACCCTCAAAAACAGCTCACTATATCCCATGAATCCAGCCCCAGAGGATCAAATGTTTTCTTCCAGTCTTCCCCAGCACCAAAATGAGTAAGAAATAAACACGCAATACTGAATCAGTAGCTATTTGCATTGATGCAGCAGTATGGACAGGACTTAGGTAGGCTGTTCATTTGTTTGGAATGTATTTCTTCATTGGTCAGGTAATATTATTGATATCACTTACTTTGGTGAAAGATGACAAAGGCTTGATCTCTAGCTCTTGTTTACATGATTCTCCATGTATAATTGATGGGGAAAATCCCACTGGATATAAGAGAGTTTCATAATGTTGAAAAACACTACTGGCTGATTAGTCTTGGGAGTTACTTGTTGCTGGGATTTTAGAGCAGTGAATGTGCCTTAGCAGGAACCTTCCTCACAGGTTGACTGAGTCAGGTCCACCTGAGATATTTTTTAGCCATAGTTACTATGCTGTTCCTACCAACATTTATTATCTCCAAGAAATAAATTCAAAGGGCCAACTAAAGTATTTACAATTTCTATAAAAAGCCAAATGGCAATTAAGCTATAGTTTGAATTTATAATGTCTTGCCAAAGTTAATATTTGGACTTAGATATGTGAGAGAAATAACCCAAAGCCAGTAAATACTAGTTTTAATATTTATGAAAATGAATCTGGCTAAAGCATTCATTTTGATTTGGAAAAAATTACCATGTTGATTAGCCAAATCCCTTCTCAGCGTGTATATTAGTCAGATTCAAAACCATGCTGCAAATGTTAAAATATACCAACTGTCTCAAATTGGTTTTGTAGGTCATTAAATGAAATAAATCAAATATAAATGTTCTTTTAAAGTTAAATATGCCACCAAATACTATTCTTATAATGATTATTGCTTGGCATAGAATTTGTGTAAAGAAATCTGTCTGGTGGGCATGGTTGAGCACCTCCAATGTTGACCCATGTTTGATGTCAACAGGAAGAGGGAATTAGACCTGGGACCACAGACTTCTTCATCAGTCAGACTATCACTCAAATTCTGTTTTCATTATGTGTGTCAGTTTCAGAGTTAGTTTCCCCCATATGCCTCAGCATTCTTAACTGAGAAATAATAGCTAAGCTTCCTTACCAGTAATACAGAATAAGAAGAAACACATATATTTTTATATACAAAGTATATTTATATTCTGATGCACACATATTTTACAAAATAAGAAATCTGTTTAATAGTTTTCTTTCATTTATTAGAAGTTTTAAAATATACAGTGCATTTTGATCATATTCATGCCCCTCCCCCACAACTCTCAGGTACTCTCCTATTTAACTTTGTATCTTTCCCCCCATCAAGTACAATTTATAATACTCACATACTCTTAAGATGCGGACTTCTACCAGACCATGGTTGACCTACCAAGGAGTACACCCTAAAAGAAAACTGCCTGTTCTCCCAGAACGTACCAATTGCCAAAATTTCTTCTTGCTACAGTCAAGTTTTCATGCCTACATCCCACCTCCATGCTGGAATTTTGATTGGTTTGAGTCAGCACAGGTCTTGTGCATGCTGTGAGAGCAGCTGCAAGTTTATATGTGCACCTACTTTATTGTGTCAGGAACTCTTTCTTTTTAGTCATTTGCTGCCTCTGACTCTTACAATTTTTCCAACTTCTTTTCCACAATGATCTCTGAGCCTCGGGGGAAATCTGGTGTAGTATTTGGACCTAGGAATTCAATAATCTCTTATTCTCTACACTGTAACTAATTGCTGGTCTCTTTTTTAATCACCATATATAGCAAAAAATAAGTGACCTGATGAGGGTGACTCATGCATCAATGTTCAATAATAATGATAAGGCATTAGGAGTGGGTATAATTATAGGTCTATTTAGCAAAGCAACAGTAGTGAGCTATTCTTTAGACCTACGATCTGTCTAGCCATTTGTTCTTAGCCCCAATAAGAATGGTGCATGCCTTTAATGCCAGCATTAGGGAGGCAGAGACAGGCCAATCTCGGTGAGTTCTAAGCCAGTTTGGTCTACAAAGTGAGTGTCAGAATAGCTAAGGCTATTACACAGAGAAACCCTGTCTTGAAACCTATCCCCAACCCCCAAAAGCAAAGTCAGTAGTGGGTTTCCTTTTGAGAAGCAGCCTTAAATCCAAACAGAAAGTGTTTGGTTACTCCTATGACATTCATGCACCTCTTTCATAGTGGGCATGTCTTAGAAGACCAGTTATTGTGGTGGCTCAAGAGTGTACAGTTAGGTGACACTGATGATAGCTTTTCTCCTCTGGTAGCAGGCATAGTACCTTCCAGCACTCTAAGCAGTAGCTAGTGGGGTTGAAGCCTCTGTAATATTTTATGACTTAAGTATGGCTGTCCTCACAACTAGTGTCTTGCCTTCAAGTTCTAGAGGTTAACAGATAACTTGTAATATTTGGAGCATATGGGATTTCACTGGCCAACAACCCCAAAAGAAGTAATCCATTCTTGGTACTTGTATTTTTATTTGTTGCTTTGTGGTGTTTTGTGGGATTATTGTTCTCTTGTTATACTATATCTCCATTTAAACACTGTGTGTGTGTGTGTGTGTGTGTGTGTGTGTGTGTGTGTGTGTATTTTAGGAAGTTTCTACTATAGTGGGTTTCCATATGCATGTTTCAAAAGGTCTTTAGTGTTATTTATCCTCGCTGTGTTCTTCCTTTATCCTGGCCTCTCAACTCCACCCATTTAAACTACTCTTTGATACTATGCCTGGATTCTTATGTGGGTGCTGTGAATTTGAACTCAAGGTTTTATTATGTTTGCCATCTCTTCAGCCCATATAATATGTTTTCATTTTTAATTTTCATATCCAAGACCTGGAATAGATCCAAATAAGCGTAAAAGAACTGCTATCGATTCTATGTAGTAAATTTAGGTGAACTTTAACTGTTTATTCTTTGTTGTTGATGGCTAGCTAGAGAGACCACTGTGTTGATATATTCCTCATATTTATTGGAAACTGTTTTAAGTAACAGTTGTTAAAATTATGATACTTTTATGTTAGAATGACATGGGAGTTATATTCATTCAGTAGACACTGTGCTGTACTTTTGAAATATGTCATAGGGCATACTCTTATATTGTTGGACAGCAGCAGGGAACTGGAGGATCCAATAATGATGGGAAGGCAAGGGCAGTTTATAATGTACTATGTTGATAGGTTTTGGTATTTAGCAATTTAGACAAATGTGGGATACTCTCTACCACTGTGGGTGGCACCATTCCCTTGGTAGGATGTTCTGAACTGGGTAAGTATGAATAATTTAAGCTGAAGATGAAGCAAGAAGCATGTATGCATCAATCTCTCTCTGTTCTTGACTGAAGATATGATGTGACTGCTGCTTCCAGATCCTGCTGCCTTGACTTCGCTGCTCTGATGGACTGTAACCTGGAATTGTGAGCTAAATCAATGTTTCTCCCTTAAGCGGTTTTAGTAGAGATATCTTATCAAAGCAACAGAAATGGAACCAAGACAATGGTCAATGGTCAGTATATGTGAAGTAAAGTCCAATCGTAACACCAGTTATTTAAGGTAGCACCACAACTTTAAAGATTACCTCTCAAATCACTGAACTATTCTAGGAAAAGGAGATTGGACACATGGGGAGGTGAAAAGTCAAGTGAGAATTTTATGCATTTCACTAAACATCGGGATGTAGTCATCATTGTAGGCTTTATATCTTTCTAAAAGTAGTTCTTAAATCATGTGTACATATGTGTGTCTATGTGTGGATGCTGACACATGAGGGCAGTACTTCTGAAGTCAGAAGAGGGCACCAGAGGCCCTGGATTTAAAGGTAATGTGAGCTGTCCCCTAACATGCATGCATGGAAGCAAACTGTCTTCTATAAGAGCAGTAAGCACTCTGAGCCACTGAGCAGTATTTCCAGTCTCAAGTTTTATAGCTCTAAGAAAACTTTTCAATGCAGTAAGAACTTAAAAATAAAGTGTCAACGTGCACTCAATCCATCATCTTCTTTCTAGAGCTTTTACATAGATATATAGGATTTGGTTTTTATTTTTGACACCACAGTCTCTTTTAGTATATATATTTTTTCTTTCCCATGAGCCTTGGTGAGGACTTTCCAAAGCCAGCAAAGTAGAAATGTGTGAAGCCAAAATGCATCTTAATGCAAAGAATAAAAAAGTCAAGGCCAGAGTTTAATTGCTTTAAAAATCAGTGTTTCATCGGACCGTTTCTTACTAAAGGAACTGATTTGAGGAGCTCAGAACAGGGACTACTTATATTATGAAAGATTTGGGGAAACTCCAAGAAAGCACTAGGCAAAGGCAGATTGTTTAATTTAATTGAGCTGTCTTCTTATTCTTTCCAGTCAAGTCTCAAATCCAGTTCACATTCCCCATTACTTCCTTGCCCTGTGAAATTCTGCATTAACGTCAGAGATTGTTGATCTAGAGTTTATACTTCTTAAATTTTTTTTTAACAAGACTTCTGCTGAAAGCTAAGGATACACAGAAAAGTTGTTTTATGATCTCCTGCGGAGAACTTGAAAGGTATTTAGTATGTAATTCTTACAACTGAGGAAAACTATAATGGACTGAGGAGGATAGTACTTTGATTTCCTGGTTTGATGATCCCGAGTCAAAGACAGAGATTTCACCCAGAGAAGTTACTATACGGCAAGTGAAGGGTGGTTTTACATACATTGCTTTTATACTTCTGAACATCAAGGAAACTGCATTGCTTTGTCTGTTTAAATCAGCAAAACACCCAGCAGGCAGCATTATTTTATTAATAAAGAGACCACATGTTCAACATCTGCCAGTAGCAATGAGTGGAAGAAGTTTATCATGCCCTGGTTGTGTTCAGTCTTTGTTACTCTGGCTAAAATAAAATCTGGAAATATTTTAAACAGGATGACTCCGAATCAAAAGAATAAATACTATGTGTTCATGTTCTTTATCCCAGGCAGATCACACATATAAGATACATATGTTTATAAGTAAATGGACCTGACTATCGATATAGGCTACGAAATTAGAAAAAAGACCATGAGATAGGGAATAGGAAGGATGGGTATTGGAGAATGAGGGAAAGATAACAGATCATATGTGACATATAAGTAGAAGGGAGATATCTGGTATGAGGGGAGAAGGGGAGCAGGGAAGAATCAAATAAACAAATTTTGAAAGCTAATAATTTTTTACCAATTAAAATAAAAAGAGGGGTCAGTGAGGCAACTCAGCATGTAAAAGAATTTTCCACCAAGCCCAGTGACCTGCATTGATCCCCAAAATGAACATGGTAGGAGAGAACGTCTACTATGGCTTCTATGTAGGCATCATGATACTTGCTCCTGACACACACACGGGGGGGGGGGGGGGGAGGGACACTGCAGAATGAATAAATAACTGTAAAAGAAAAGTTAAAGAAATATACAACAAACAAACAAAAGTGATTTGAGTATAATAACCTTTTTGTAAATTGAATGTGAATATAACTCAAGCATGACAATAGAAAAACCAAGAAGAAAATTCTAGAGCCTGACTTTATCAAGATATGCATGAAAAGTATCAAAGGTATGAAATTAACCAAACAACTGGAATTTTTAAAGCCTTTGTGTGATGCTGAATTCCTTTAAAGTTAGCTTGATGTTATCTAGTTTGCTATACGCTCAGTCATCAAGAGTATGGACTGATTATACAGCCTTCTATGGTTTTATTTTAGTTCTTTTGAAACAATTTCAATGTATATTAATTAAACATAACAGGTTTTATTTTGACATTTTCATTAAGTGTGGATCATCATGTTTTCAAGTCCCTCTTGAATTTCACCTGATCCCTTTCTCCTCCTAACTAGTCTTTCTTCTACTTTAATGTCTCCTTTTCTGACCCAATGCATTTCACTGGGATGCTGACAGAGCATGCGTGAAGGACTATTTACAAGTATTACTACTCTTACCCTATTAAAGAAAATCTCACTCTTACCCATCTTTAACCATTATAGACCTTCAAGGAAGGGCAGAGTCTTATGAATTCCATCTCCCATGACATGTACATTCAATATGAAAAAGATATTTTACCAAAAAAAAATGACCACATAGATCAGAAAGACAAGACTTCAAAGACCATCAAGTAAAATAGACATAGTATCAACATAAAAACTGATCTCTAGAAAGCATCTGCTCTTCTCCCATACCTCTCCAAACAAACCAAACAAATACTGCCCTTCTTTTTTGGGGGCATGGGAAACACGTTTCCATCAGGGCATGAAAATACCTGAATTCATAGGATCAAGAGTCAGGGTTGCTGGCACGTATTTGTACCTGCTGAGCCATCTTACCAGCTCTACTTTTTAAATATAAGCAAAGCAAATACAGCTAAACAGGAACAGATCTGAGATGAGTAAGAAACAATAGATAATGCCAGATGCTGCATTCATGTGATAAAATTGTTGCATAGAAATTATAGGAGAGGATGTCCAGTTGTATATACTTACTTATGACTAACAATTTATAGCCTGAGTTATCACTGCATTATGTTTCATACACACTTGTTATATACACTGTTAGCCACACCGTTATTTAATATAGTTATAGATGATTTAATTTAATATATCGTTGATAATTTTATTCGATAAATTGATATGTCAGAGAATATGTCCTTCTTACTTATTAAAACCAATATGTGCTTATAAATTTTGAAGACTACAATTTCTTAGTGTGTGGATGCGACATCTGACATTAGCTGTTATTTATCATTCAGTTATTTCTTTTTGGTTATCATGGTCTATTTATTTAAAAGACAGAACTCAATGGTTCAGCAGGTAAAATTGCTTATCATTGAACTGAGTTCAATTCCTGAGACCCATATAGTGTGAGGAGAGAACCAACTCCCTCAAGTTGTCTTATAACTTCCAAATGTGTGTCATAGCATGCCCTCACAAAACATATATACATGAATAACTGTAAAATGTTTAAAAGATTCATTGTGTTCTTGCCATGTGTGAAGCACAATCCTTACTATATGTGCTTAGCCTAGGGAAAGATAGTGAAAAGATGAGCCAAGGAAGCATAGGGCGTTTCTTCCTTAAAATGGTCAGGATGCTATGTGGTACTTCCACATAGTGATGGAGGGAAAGTCAGGAGTTTGGTCTTGTAAGTGTTGGGTTTATGATGAAGTAATGGATTTTCATGGGGTGTCCAGTGGGCTCTAGGAAATGAATTTGGAGTCTTTGAGAAAAACTAAGCTAATGGTGCAAGTTGGGAATCTTGTTCTGATACCTGAATGGATAAGTGTATCTAGAACAGAGGAAATAAAGGTATAAAGAATGGAGTTCTGTGAGGATGGAAGTGGGATATGAGCACTAACAGATGATATAAAGAAGGCACAGCATGTGAGATGATGGAGTGACTGGCCTGGTTCAACTGCACACATAACTGGGATACTTAGCCAGAGTGTGTGTTTCTGAGTTACCTTAGTAATACAGGTGTAGTGCTATGAAGCAAAGCCTGTCTAAAATGATTTTAACAGAGAATGGGAGGCAGATATTAAACTAAAAAATACAAAATCTAGTTTCTTTTAAAAAAATATTATACTTTGGTAAACTTCATACAACGTATTTAAATTAGTTCCACCTCATGTTGCTCCTTCCACTTCCTCCCACATTCTACCCAGACACCCTCCCAGCTTCCTACTCCATGGGCACTTTTTTAAATTTCAATGACCAACTGAGTCTAACAAGTGCTGTTCATATTGCTCTGTGTGTGGTGCGTTCCCCTGGAGCACAGGTTAACCTACCATGAACCACTTTCCTAAAGAAAATATGCTCTCTTTCCCCAAGTAACCATCAGCGACAAGTAGCTACTCAGCTGTTTGGTGTTGGGCCTCATGAGGTTCTGACTCCATGAATGGATGTTGATTGGCTAGCAACTATATCTTGTACAGGTTCATGAGTACAAGAGCCCTGTCATGTCTAGGAAACGCTGTTTTGAAGGAGTCCTCCTGGATCTGTGGCTTCTATAATTTTTGCTTCCCTTCTTCTGAAATGTTCCCTGATATTTAGAGGGAAAAATTTGTGATGTAGCAGCCCTATTTAGGAATACAGGAACTCCACAGTTGCTGCTTAAACATGAACCAGATATGAGTCTTTTTATTAATCACCACCTAGGTTTTTAAACTGTGGGTTGAGAAAACTTGGGCAACAGTAAAAGCTGATACAACTAAAAACTAGCTCAAAATCACACATGTGGCATGCTCATGGTGTTTCTGGCAGTACTTGCCTGTGCTGCGTCATATGACTTCGCTGAGGCCTTGGTTCTGCACACAACACAGGCACAGCTTGAAGTTCATACTTCTTCAAATGATTTAACACCAGTAAATACAGTCGGGGACACTGGTTTAGATCTGAGAGGACCATAATTTATGAATTACAGGGATGTGTTATGCATATAAAATTTTCTGATCTTATGTAAGTGCAATAGTTTAATTACAGAACAAAATGACTTAAATATTTTCCTACTCCCTTTCTTACTCTCTTTAGCTTGTAAGTATCTAAATATTAAATCATTGGATTGTTTTGTGTTAAATTGTTTGATTTCAAAATTTGTTGCTTGAGTTGCTGACTTGAGTGTTATATAAAAATCATTGAGTGTGTTTCTGGCTTTAGATTATTACAAACATTCCAACAATTCTGGAATGGTTCTAAACCAATGTATGTAATTTTGTACTGTAGGTATGTAAAGGGGGTATTTATGAACACTGATGATTAAAAATTCAAATTATTGGTGTAACCTAAAAAATATTGATGATACCATTAAGTCTTACAGAATCAAACAGTCAAGACTTGTAGAGTCAAATAGTTGAAACTATTTTTATAAAAATAACATATATGTCCATTTAATGAGTGTGAAAGTCTTCCTTATCATTTTAATAAGTGGAAAAATTTTTGTGTTTACCAAAGAACTGTTTAAAGATAATTTTATTTATGATGTATTTGCAGTAAATGTTTGATTTGTGTACTTAGTTTATATGTCTATATGCCTAGGGTTATGTAATAATTTCTACTTTAGAAAAGGAGTAGAAATAGAGAAAGTTTAAGAAATCCTGGCATAGATGACACTCTGATTAGCCAGTATTCTGCCAGTAAAATGTCAGTAACGATTGTGAGAGAGTTTTGTGTGCTCATGTTAGCGTACAATAAAATCACAGGCATTTTTGAAATGAAAGCAGACCAGATGGGTCCTGTTTTCTCAGTTGGAGATCCATTTTAGCTCCATTGAGCTCAAGCACAACTCCCTAGTAATGTGTCTTAAAATATATACCACACAGAATCTTATTGAAGAGAAAGACATGTTTGAGAGAGTGAGATAGTCCTGTGACCTTTCTTTATTATCCAGTTACAGTATGTTTAAAATTATCCATTATTCCTTATATTACAATGATTTATCATGGGGATCACGCAATCTCATAGCAGTAACTAAAGCACTGCCTTGGCTTTTGGAATTCAAATCACAGGTCAATTCCTATGAGCTCTGAGAGCTGAACATGTTTCTATCTATGTCTTCTCACTGCCAAGTGAAGGAGTGCGGTCTTTAAGACTAAATGAATTAATAAGTTAATAAGTAAGAGCTATGCAAACAAATTAGAATGGTGCCTCTCATATAGTAAATACTTAATATGTACTTATTGGTATTGGTAGGTTCTTTTAAGATTTATTTTTAATTTTTAGTTAATGTGTATTATGTGTGATGGTATGTGGACATGAGTCTAATGCTTGTGGAGGCCAGAAGAGGGTGTTTGATCCTCTAAAGCCAGAGTATTATGTGGTTGTGAATCTTTTGATGTGGGTGCTTTGAGTTTAAATAACTTATGTCATCTTTATGAGCAGTATTTACTATTAACTTCTGATTTATCTTGCTAGCTTGGTAGTAAGTTTTTACACTACAATTTTAGAGAACACACAGGCAAATTAGAAATAGAATGGTTTATTATTAATTTATAGTAGAACTGAAATAATTTTAAATGCTTTAGTTCATAGTTGGGAAGTTCTTTTAATGGAATTTTGGGATTTTCAAATTAATTTCAAAATCAAAGCAAACTTAATTAGTTTCTGTCTGTGGAAATTGGAGCGATAAAGAATATTGTATGATTTGCAGGATACACTACCTGTGAAAATGAGAGGCATGATGTATGCTTTGTTTAGTACAGAGCTTGAGTAATGTACATCCAAAAACACTGACCATTGAATTTTGTTGCTATTATTTTGTGCCTCTAAAGATGGGTTTAATCTTCATTTTGATGTTGTGGATGCTGCTTTGAAAAACCTAGCCTAGATACACAAGGATTGACTGCAAAGGGCAGAAGGTGAGATCCAGGACAGGAAGAGAGATCCATGGTTGTCCCAGTGGAAATCCACTAGAGATTCATAGGTAGAAGCAATATCATGACTCCCCCAACACATGAAGGTAAGGGGAAGGATTTGTGTAATTAAGTAGACAACGGAAGGCAGGGACCAGCCTGAAGAAGCCAGTCACATAATCCACATTTGCTGAGGAATATTCAGGGTATTAGTAGCTGATATGGTTGCTTTTGTGAAAAACTTCCTTGTCTTAGATTTTAGATTGCATACAAGATAGAAGGTAGGAGCAAGATTTATGGATCCATGTATCACTGCATCTCTTCTTCTGTTTACCCCAGTGCTTTGGAAGAGTCTGCTACTGTGTTCTTTCCAAATCTGTTTTTTTTTCTCATTTTGGTTTTAAACTCTCTTTAATTTTAGTGAAGAATTCTGCCTTGATGTAGTTTGTATCTATCTAGAGACAATGTTTAGCATTTGTAGGCAGAGATTGCTTGTACATTTCCCAGCAGCCCAGACCTGAATAATAACACAGAAACTACATTAATTACAACTCAGTTTGGCCAATAGCTTAAGCATATTTCTAGCTAACTCTCAAATCGTAAATTAACCCATTTCTATTATTCTGTGTATTGCAATGAGGCTGTGGTGTATCAGTAAGGTTCGGGCTGATGGCTGGCATTTTTCTTCTTTGGCAGCTACATGGCATCTCCCTGACTTTGCTTACTTTTTCTCTATATCTCTGTTCAAATTTCTGCCTGGCTTTATGCAGAAAAGTCATTGGCCAAAACAGCTTCTTTAATTACCAACTGTAATGAAACATAATTATAGCATAGAGAGGGGAATCCCACATCATTTTCCCTTTTCTGTCTAAATAAAAAGGAAAGTTTTAACTTTAACACAACAAAATTACATAAAACAGATATCAAGCAAGAATTAGTTACAATATTTATATCTACTTTATCTTTTATTATAACTAAGGAAAACTATAATTAATACTATCTATTCTTCAACTCTGTCAGATTCCAGAAGGATATAGTATTACTTAAGTTAAGTGCTTTATAAGCAACTTCCAAGACTCTAGAATTGACAGAGACTTCTTGCTGCCTGGACAGTTACACGAAGTTTTTCTGTAACATTGGGGCATCCATCTTCTGCCTAAAGGCCCATAATATCCAGTAGACTTTTCCATGAAGCAGAAAATTTCAAAGACATTTCCACCTATATTGGCAGTTTGTCAGTCATTTTTTTTCTATGTCCTGCAGCATATTTTTCAGACTCTTTCATGAAGCAGGAAACCTGGAGGACTGTTTCACTTGTAGGCAAGTTCAACAATTATTTTTCTGTGGGTTCTACATGTCCAATTCATATAATATACTATCAATCAGTCCAGGCAAGAGCAGTTTCTTGCCCAAATGACTAACAAACTTTTTAAAGAGCCTCCTTAATGCTGATCATCCTCTTGAAGTAAACTGGTGCTGCCAGGAGCAAATGTGTCTCACTGTAATGATAAATTCTAAGTTATTAAAACATTTTAAATGCCATATTATGTTAGTCTTTGAAAGGTTTGAAGAATAACTATCCATCTGAAATATCTCTGTACATCTAGAAAACCTAACTAATATGACTACAAACTTGACTATTATGAACAACTATCTATTAACCTCTATTTCTTAATTATACATTACATTTTTAAATGAGCAGCACAAACACAGTACCTTAATCAAGAGCAGAAATACACATATAACAAAACTGACCTAAAATTGTATCAATAAACAAAGATTCATACCAATGCAAAGTATTCATCTCTATAGCATATCCCCTTTTAAATGTAAAGAAACATTTATAAACAATTATTTAAGAGTTTTTGGCATTGTTCTCTAGACTACTTCCTGCTTATTGGGGGGCACTCACTGTTAATCAGGTCTTTTATGGGATTTCCTGGGTGGTAGGTCCATCTCAGCCAGTAGTCCAGAAGCTGTCATGAATATTGGATCATCTGGGCCATTGCTTCAGGGGATCATGTTTAATCAACCCATATCAGCAGGTAAGGAATCCATAACTTTCTATTCTCTGTGGGAAAAAAGCAGAACCTCTTTTCAAAAGGTATCTTTTGAAGTCAAGATATCTTTAAAATATATATGTTGGTTTAGCTTAGCAGCCAGTACAGTGAAATGTCTCTCTGTACTTAGCTTATTCACAGTAAAAATTTCAAAGAAAACACAATAACATACATAATCCAGACTATGCATTTTCCATCTTAATGTGGCTAATTTTTTTAACTCCTTTAATCTGTGTTTGTACTATGTTTCTTTAAAGACTTTTTTCTTTTATTGATTTTTATTGAGCTCTACATTTTTCTTTCTTCCCCTCCCTGCTTCTCCCCTTGCCTTCCCCCTCTCCCAAGATCCCCATGCTCCCAATTTACTCAGGAGATCTTGTCTTTTTCTACTACCATGTAGATTAGATCTAATATGTCTCTCTTAGGGTCTTCATTTTTGTTTAGGTTCTTTGGGATTGTGATTTGTGAACTGGTTTTCTTTGCAGAGGTGCCTTCTACACTGCTTACATTTATATGAGAGAGAAATTAATTTCTCTTTGGCTTAAGTCACTTGGGTTTTGACCCTTTGTTGTAGTTGATGAGCAAATATTTGGAGTAAATGCCACATAGGACCATTGACACTCTCAGAGTATGACAAACTAACTTTAATAGGACAAGTGAGTTTCCCTTAAAGAGCTATTAATAATCACAGACTCAGAATATGGCAGAATGGAAATTGGCTTTCAATCTGCTGGACCTACTATTGAACACTACACATCACATTAGCCATATACCTAATTCCAGACACATATTACACATCATATTTTTTAGTCACAAACATGTTCCTTGGGTGTGAAGTAGTTTAGTTGTAAATCCTGAATAATCTGAATAGTAAGTAACTATCATTGTAACTTTTTGATTAACCATATCTTAGAACTATAATCTATATTATTATTTGACTCGGTGAAGTTAAGTAAATATTCAATATTTACATGATAATTATTCGATAAACTATAGCAACTGTTCTATGAGCATATTGTATCTTAGAAATAATAAAATAAAGTGGAAATACAAAGAAGATTAAGATTGAGTCACGAAAATACCCTTGTCAAGTGCAAAGCCTTGTGGAATCACAGTGCATAAATTGAGAGAGTAGGTATTACCCACTTCCTAAAGAATTCCCTAATCTATTCTTTTCAAACCAAGTTTTATTGTGTTTATTTCAAGCATACAATGTGGAGCCGAGATTTCTCAGTGATCAAGAGCACTGGTTGCTCTTACAAAGGACTGGAGTTGAGCTCCCAGAACACATGTTCTCATGTTTTTGTTTATCTTGGCTTTTGAGAATCATACCACAATTGCTGTGGGAGGACAGGGTTCTTTCTTGGTTTCCGATTTTGCTTTGGGTAAACAAAAGGCTTGCTGTGCCTCGGTCCTAGTTTAATTCTTCATTTCTTTAGAAACTTCCATATTCTTTTCCTGTCTTTCATAATGACTATAACAATTTATAACTTTCTGAAAATCTGTGTCAAGGTAATATTTACAACATGAAATTCTGCTTAGTGTTAAATATGTATCAAAGTGATATGCAGAGACAAAAATCCAATTAATATTTTTGTTGGGTTTTCTCTGAAATTTTCATTTTATTTTGAGAAATGGTCTCACTATGTAGCCCTGTCTAGCTTGAAACTTTCTGTGTACTGCAGGTTGGTCTTAAATTCACAAAGATATGCTTGCTGCTGCCCAGCCTCTGTTGTGGCTATGAGTGAGCACTGCCACACTAATGTCTCTCTGACAATTTTGATGGTACTTTTGCATGCATTTTTATTCTTATAGCTTTGTTAAACTGGGATGTTGTTGGCAGAGGGAAAATGCTCCATTTAAAGTGCCTATTTCTAAGCCAAACTGATGTATCACACTGTGTTTGTTGTTGGTTTTGCTTGACACTGAATCTTATATAGCCAAGGCTGGCTTCCTGCCTCCATCTCCCAAGTGTGTGGGTGGCAAGAGTATGCCTCTTGCTGAGGTTGCCTTATTATTGAACTGAAGTGAGTTTGGCTTAGGAGTGGAGAGTCTTCAAGTTATGTCATGTACTATGTGGTGTCAGGCAAATTAAGCTCTACAAAGCAGCTCCTTATCTCTAAGTTTTTGGCATTTGTATGGTTTTTTTTTTTGATTTTTTTATTACAATTTAATCCCTTCCGCCACATATGTGAAGCCAGTTGCTGCCCCGAACATCTGTTTTTCTGCATGCAACAATTCCCCTGAACACTGGGAAGTCTCCCTATGATGAGCTTCAGGTGGAAATTAATGGGCATATTTTCATCATTTGCATATTTGAGCTTTGTAAAGCCTATCCAATAAGAATACTGGCCTTCAGTGCTTCAGAACAAAGGGACTTGGTTTTATATTTATGTTTAAATCTTCTGTGGCATGGGGCATCTCCTCCAGTGGTCTCTTCAGCTTTACTAAGCACATGATCTGTTTAATTGAATGTGTACTCTTTGTCTCTTTTAACAGTATTACTTTTCTTTTGTCCCTGGATGTGCAGAGTTTTAGAATTATTGAATTTTTACCTTAAGACATCTTTCTTTAATTCTCCACATCTTCTTGCTCACCCTCTCTTGTCCTGTTCTATGTCCTGTTGATCTTTCTCAGCTTTTTGTCCATCTGTCCTCTAACCCCACACATCACAAAGAGACAGAGTCTTCCCTTTTTTTTCCTTCCTGTCTTTTTTCTCCCCTTTCCTTTCTCCTCTTACTCCTTAGCTCAGTCTAGTCCCAGACATCCTTACCCTGTCATGGTATTGGTAGGTTTGAATGGGCATGACTAATGTGACTGTTTCCACTCACTGTTCTTTTATCAGATATGAAGATATTTATGACTCTGACAAACCATCCTAGTTTGATTTCTGCAGATGTGATGAACACCATGACCAAAAGTTGCTTATGGAGGAAGGAGTTTATTTTGCCTTAGAGGTGATAGTTAATCGCTGAGAGAAGCTTAGGTCCTCAAGGTGTAAAGAGATGGGCAGATAGTCCATCAGAAACTGTTGAGGAACACTACATTCTCTGACTTGCTCAGTTTGCTTTAGATAACTTAGTGCCACCTGTGGTACCATCCACAGTGAACTGTGCCCTTCCACATCAATTATTATTCAAGAAAATATCCCATAGACTTGACTGCTGTGGAAGGTCCTTCTGTCTATATGTTGCTTTTATTGGTTAATATATAAAGAAACTACCTTGGTCTCTTGGTAGGGCAGAATTTAGGTAGGCGGGGAAAACTGGAATGAATGCTGGGAGAAGGAAGGTGGGGAGAGAGAAGCCATGTACCTGCAGAGACAGGTGCTTGAACTTTACCTGGTAAGCCACAGCCATGTGGTGATACAAAGATTAATAGAAATGTGTTAAAATGTAAGAGACAGTCAATAAGAAGCTAGAGCTAATAGGCCAAGCAATGATTTAAATAATATAGTTTAAATAATATAGTGATTTAAATAATATAGTTTCTGAGTATTTTGGTTCTGCGCAGCCAGTGTATACAAGCACCCTACAACAGATTACTGCACCAATGTAGTGAACTAAAATCCACATAAAGCATGAGAAAGCTTGAAAAGGAATTCTAGAAATGCTGGCTTTCTGGGACTTGCTGGCTTTCTGGGACTTGCTGCCAGCACAAACTCTGACTCTTTCTGGAGGTCTGGTTATGGAACACTTGACTGGGGTTTGTGGGTAGGGTGCTTGTATGCCCACTTGGGAAAGTAGCTGAGACCATGCCCACAGCACAGTGCTCCCCATCTGGGCAGGCAGGGGGATCAGAACTGCTAGGAGTGTACAGGCAGCAGAGCATGGTGGATTCATGCCACCATACACAGAGATTTTTCAAGGCTGTGAAATGCTCTGCCTGGCATATCTAGCTATTACTCAGATAAAAAGGGTTTATTTGCTGCATGATTATTCTCAAAGTGCTGAGTGTGGCTCCTACCTAGTGGTATCAGAGCTGGCATTAATGGTACCTCCACAATTTTAAAAGTGGAGAGAGGAAGAGCCAGCATCCAGAGCTGCACAACCACGCTGCTTACCATTTTAAAAGCTCTTCAAGACAGAAAAGAATTACAGATACACAATAGGACAGATTAAGACATAAGAGACCTCTAAATGGGTTGCAGTGTTGAATAAATGTATACAGGCTTGGGAGAGAAAAGAAAAAGAGTACAGAGAATTATAAAAAGAAGTAAATGATTTTTAAAAAGATAAAACAACACAGAGAACAGACACTCATAGATTAAAGGAGGGAAGATAATAAAATAAATATTAAACTTGCAGAAAAATTAAAAGAGTAAAAATAAGCCACATAAAGATGGAAAATTCACAGAGAGTAGATTATGTATATTATTGTGTTAGCTTTGAATTTTTTGGCTGCAGAGAGACATTTGATTCTGGGAACTGCTAAGATAAGCCAACATATATATTTCAAAGATATCTTGAATTCAAAATTTGAGTCTAAGGATATGTTGCTTTGGGAAAGAGGTTCTTCTTTTGTTTCCACAGAGGATGAGAACCTGTGGATTGCTTCCAGACTAATATGGTTTGGTGGACCAAGAGCCCATGAAAGGTTGCCTTGAACACTCTTCAAAAATTACTTCGCCAATAAATAGCATAAAGCAGTTTGGAGAATAACTATGTCCATATTCCCAAATAATGTTTATAATGTTCTTTTGCACTTAAAGGAGGATATGCTATGGCAATTTGCATTGATATCGATCTTGATTTATTGATACAAACTTAAGGTCAATTTTATTATATGTATACTTCTGCTCTTGATTAAGGTATTGTGTTTGTGCAAATCATTTTAAAATGCAATGTATAATTAAGAAATACTGGTTAACAGATAATCATTTATAATAGTCAAGCTTGTAATATATTAGTTAGGTTTTCTAGCTATATAGAGATATATTTCAGTTAGGCATTCTTCAAATCTTTCAGACACATTCAGAATATGGGATTTAAAGTGTTTTAAGAAGTTAGGAATTTTTATGACAGTGACACACAACTACTCCTGGCATCACCAATTACTTCAAGAGGAAGATGGGCATCTAAGAGGTTGCTTATGGAGTTGGTTTGATGGAGGATTCTCATTGGCTAATAAACAAACTGCCTTGGCCAGCCCTTAGGTGGGTGGAGTAGACAGAACAGGAAGAAGGAAGTGAGGTAGATGGCTCAGTCAGATGCCATGCCTATCCTAAGTGAGACAGATGTCATGCCTCTCCTCTGGGAGACAGATGCAATGAAGCCAGCTGCCAGGTCAGACATGCTGAATCTTTCCCTGTAAGACACAACTCGTGGTGCTACATAGATTATTAGAAATGGGTTAGTCAAGATGTGAGAATTAGCTAATAAGAGGCTGGAACTAATGGGCCAGGTAGTGTTTTAAGAATACAATTTGTGTGTTGTTATTTCGGGTGTAAAGCTAACCATGCGGGAGCCAGGCAGGACGATAAGCAGGCCTTCCCACAGCTCCCCACTACAGAATGGCACTCAACGTGGATGGCTGAATCCACAGAAAGCCTGAGAAAGCTTGGAAAAGAATAGAGTAAAGCATGTTTTCTCGGTAGCAGCAATTTCTCGGGTCTGTTCTGATTGCTAGAGGCTAGCAAGTGCTCTCATCTAAGAGAGGCTTCCTGACTCAGCTTTAGCTGCAAAGCTTGCAGCTCTTTTAAGAGGTCCTGCCACGAAACACTTAGTGTTGATGAAAAGCCAACTGCATGCTTTTCGGTTTTCAGCTGTAGCAGGAAAAAAGATGTGCTGTTTTAAAATGTCGGCTTTCTGGGCTGTCCTGCTAGGGCAAACTCTGACTCTTTCAAGCAGGCAGTCCTGACTATGGAGCTTTTGAATTTTGCTTAATACTGTTGCAGCTTGCTTGCTGGCAAGGACCTTGAAACACTTTAGAGTTGTGGCAATAATCTGGCTACAGCCTGTCCCTCTGCCTTGAGGCTGGAAAGCTAAGGAATGGGTTGGATCTAGCTGTCAAAGCCACAGCTTTAGTCCTACCGATATTGTTTGGTAAATTAAAGACTCATGTAGTCAGAAAAAGAGAGATACACAGTAAAAGAAAGATTCAAAGTTGAAGAAAACGTCAAAATGGTTTACAATGTGTTGAAAATATATGCAGGCTAAAGGTTAAAGTTCTTAAAAGTAAAAAAAAGGAAGTAGATTGTTGAGGTAGTACACACCTTTAATCCTAACACTTGGGAGGCAGAGGTAGATTGACCTCTATGACTTCAAGGTGTGGTAGCACACCCCTTTAATGTCAATGCCTTAGAGGCAGAGACAGACAGATCTCTGAGAGTTCAAGGACAGCCTGGTCTAAAAAATTATTCCAGGACAAATATATACAGAGAACCTGTCTCAAAAAATAAAAGTAAAAAAAAAAAAGATAGAGGTTAAAATAAAGTTGTATAAGAAAGATGGAAAATACACAGAGAATCTTGATACTGTATGCTATTATGCTCTCTTTGAATTGTTTGAATGCTGAGGAAGGAGCAACAGCTGCTAAAAGATATTTGTTTCCAATCAGCATTTGCTGATGAACTAATCCAAGACAGATATTTTGAAAATACCTTGACTTCAGAATTTGGATCTAAGGACATGATACTTTGGAAAAGAGATTCATGTTTTGTTTTTAAAGAAAATGAGACCCTATGGATTGCTTCTATCCCAATATGGTATGATAGACCATGCCCTCCTGAAAGGTTGCTGTGAACACACTCAAGAAATTTCTTTGCTCAACTGCTGACTGAGATGAATCTAGCACAAAGGTTATACCATGAAAGACCTGATTAACAGCGCCCCTATACAGCAGGAAGCAGTTTGGAGAGAAATAACTGCGCCCATATTCCCAAATATTGTTTATAAATGTTCTTTTACATTTAAAGGGGGATATGATATAGATATGAATAATTTGCTTGGTGTGGATTTTAAGGTCAAGTTTGTTATATGTATATATATTTCTGATATTGATTAAGGTATTGTGATTGTATAGTTCATTTAAAAATGTAATGTATAATTAGGAAATATAGGTTGTTAATGGATAGTCATCAATAATAGTCAAGCTTGTGGTCATGTTAGATTTTCTAGACATGTAGAGCTATATTTTAGTTAATAGACATTCTTCATATCTTTCAAAGACTACAGAATATGACATTTTAAATGTTTCAATAACTTAGGACTGTTCATGACAATGAGACATGTCTGCTCCTGGCAGCACCAATCTACTTAAAGAGGAAGATGGGCATCGAAGAGGCTCCTTATGGAGTTTGATAGCCATTTGGGTAAGAAACTGCTCTTGCCTGGACTATTGCATAAACTGGACATAGAGAACCCTCAGAGAGAGGACTGCTGAACTTGTCTAAAAGTGAGATGATCTTTCGGGGTTCCTGATTCATGAAAGAGTCTGCGAGACATTCTAGAGGACACAGCAGATACTGACTGAACTGCCTTTGAAATTTCCTGCTCCATGGAAATGTCTGCTGGATACTTATGGGCCTGTTGGCTGAAGATGGATGCCCCAATGGTACAAAAGAACTTTGGATGACTGTCCAGGTAGCAAGATGTCTCTGTCATTTCTAGAGTTTGGAATGGGACTGATGGATCATGCGACCAAACCCGTCTCTCTGAGTGTGGCCAACAGCGGGGGCTGACTGAGAAGCAAAGGACAATGGCTCTGGGCTCTGATTGTTCTTCATGGACGGGCTCTGTGGGAGCCTTCTCAGCTTGGTCGATCACCTTCCTGGACCTGGGGGGAGTTGGGAGGACCTTGGTCTTAGCATAGAGTGGGGAACCCTGATGGCTCCTTGGCCTTGAAAGGGAGGGAGGGGAGGGAAGGGGGAGAAGGAGGGGAGAGAAAGGGGAGAAGGAGGGGAGGGAGGGGGGAGGAGGAGGGAAGGAGATGGAAATTTTTAAATATAAAAAAAAATAAACCATGAGAAAAAAAAAAAAAAAAAAAAAAAAAAAAAAGAAAATAGCTTACTTCTTGTTCACCTAGATAATTGTGTTCTTCTGGAGTCTTTGATGGAGTTAAAAAATAGATAGATAGTCATAGTTTTCCTATGTTATGATAAAAGATAAAATGGATATAAATATTGTAACTGTAATTCTTACTTGATAATTGTTTTGTTATATGTAATTTTACTATGTTAAAGTTAAACCCTTTCTTTTTTGTTTAAACAGAAAAAGGGGAAATGATGGAGGATTCTCATTGGCTAATAAACAAACTGCCTTGGCCAGCTCTTAGGTGGGTGGAGTAGACAGAACAGGAAGAAGGAAGTGAGGTAGATGGCTCAGTCAGATGCCATGCCTCTCCTAAGTGAGACATATGTCATGCCTCTCCTCTGGGAGACAGATGCGATGAAGCCAGCCTCCAGGTCAGACATGCTGAATATTTCCCTGTAAGACACTACTCATGGTGTTACACAGATTATTAGATATGGGTTAGTCAAGTTGTGAGTAAGAGGCTGGAATTAATGGGCCAGGCAGTGTTTAAAAGAATACAATTTGTGTGTTGTTATTTTGAGGCATAAGCTAGCCAGGAGGCCAAAAGCTGGGCAGCGGGAATGCAGCCTGCAGCTCCCCACTACTTTGGTTAGCCATTTGTGCAAGAAACTGCTCTTGCCTGGACCACTTGATGAGCTGGACATGCAGGACCCACAGAGAAATGACTGTTGAACTTGCTTAAAGATGAAACTATCCTTCAGAGTTTCTGCTTCATGAAAGATTCTGCCATGCAGGACACAGAAGAAAGTGCCTGGCAAAGTGTTAATATAGGTGGAACTGTCTTTGAAATTTCCTGCTTCATGGAAAAGTCTGCTGGATATTGTGGACCTGTAGCCTGAAGATGGATTCCCAAACAGTACAGAAGAACTTTGGGTGACATTCCAGGCAGTGAGATATCTCTGTCAATTCTAGAGTTTTGGAAGTTGCTTACAATGCACCTCTTGTTTACTTAGGTAATTTGTAGCCTTCTAGAGTATTGAAGAAAAGATAGTAATAATATAGATTTCCTTAGTTATGATTAAAGATAAGACAGATATAACTGTAATTCTTGCTGTCTTATTTTATATAACTGTTTCATATAATTTTACTATGTTAAAGTTAAAACCTTCCTTTTTTATTTATACAGAAAAGCAGAAAAGGTGTTGGAGGTCCTTCTGTCTGTGTGTTGCTTGTATTGGTTAGTTAATAAAGAAACTTCCTTGGCTGGTTGATAGGGCAGAATTTAGGTAGGCAGGGAAAACTGGACTGAATGCCGGGAGAAGGAAGGAAGAGAGAGAGAAGCCATGTAGCTGCCAAAGATAGACACTGAAACTTTACCTGGTAAGCCAAGCCATGTTGTGATACACAGATTAATAGAAATGGGTTAAATTAATATGTAAGAGTTAGCCAATAAGAAGCTAGAGCTATGGGCCAAGCAGTGATTTAAATAATATGATTTCTGTGTGATTATTTTGGTTCTGGTTGGCTGGGATGAACAAGCAGCTCCCTACGACACTTGCATACTAAGGAATCTTATGTAAGCAAATCCTCAACTGAGGTTCTCTCTTTCCAGGTGACTGTAGTTTGTGTCAAGTTGATAAAAACTAGCACACTGACTATATATAGATTAGTATCCGACTATGACAAAAATTAAATGTTTCATCTTCTTGTTGAAGTTCTGTCAGTCACTATTATTTCTTATTTAAGAAATTGCACCTGGAGTTTCAATTATGTTTTTCTTGGAGTCAGACTCTTGCTATGTATCCGGGGCTGAGAATTCTGTTATTTTCACCTCCTTAACACTGGAATAACAGGAGTACAGTGCCATAACTGACTAGTTATCTACTTTTTAATCCTCAAATAGTGACCATTTTTACTCATTTGTTCCTCTCCTTTCAATAAGCAGGTCTTGCTGATTTTGCCTCTTGTTAACTATGGAAGCATATCTACTAATTGGCTCCCCCTATATCTATTCTTACCTTATTCTAAGAAACCCTCTACTCTGAGGAAAGAATAATTGTTAATGAACATCTGATCTAGAATGGTAATGGATGTAAACTAGATGAATTCTGAATTCTTTTGCTCACTCAAATTTGACTATTGTATTTGGAATTTTTGCCATCTGAGACTCCCAAGTTTCTTAAATTGTACAGTATTTTCAAGTAAATAAGGCTATATGACTTCCCCATGGGGGGTGCTGATTACAGCTGAAAAATGTGGATAATAAGCATCAATTAATATTTTACATGTTCCAAAAACACTATGAGATATGGGTATGACAATGTATGTGTGTATGTGTGCATGTGCTTATGCGTGTGTGTGTGTGAGAGAGAGAGAGAGAAAGAGAGGAGAGAGAGAGAGAGAGAGAGAGAGAGAGAGAGAGAGAGAGAGAGAGAGAGAACAAGAAGGGTGGTAGTGGTGGGGCTTCTCTGAGATATCCACAAAGAAAATGAGGCAGACCAAGACTGACAGTGCCAACACTTGAATGGAATAAATTCTATATTAGGCTTCTGATTTCTGGAAGGTGTGGTGGAGAATTCCTCACATCTTTTCACGATTTCATCTTTCGAGTCTTAGGGCTGCTTCTAGATAGTGAGATTCATTTGGCCTGTGTGTAGTAGCAAAGTGTGGAATTCTTTCACCTTACTGGAGAGAAACTTTTAATGGAGACTGTGTGTTATAATACCTTAAGGTTCCTCAAAAAGTTCCCCAAAATGGAAAATCAGTCCTGACATTTCTCATGAGCTTTGGGACTTTGGTGACTTCCTTCCTCTCTTGTCCATTTCCTGCTTCCTTCCACTGGTCCTCACATTTGTTCCCTATTCATTTCTTTATCCCTCACTCTGATTCCTGTGTTTGCTTCTGTCCCAGTTTCACTACTTTTGCTGTAGTAAAGATGGCCTGACAGAAAGCAACTTTTATTCAGATGAGAAAACAAGGTTTATCCAGCTTACAGTGGCAGGTCTTAGACCCCATCTTTGTGGGGGAAAGTCAAGGCCAGGATTCAAATCATCCAGTCACATCCAATTCAAAGTCAACAGCAAAATGAAATAAATGCATGCATGCTTCCAGTGCCCAACTCATATTCTTCAAAACAAGGCTCAGTAGGTGAAAAGGTGCCACCCACATGGACTGCAGATCTTCCCACCTCAATTAACCCTGTTAGGAAAGTACTACCACAGGTCAACCTGATGCAGACAGTTCCTCACTGAGACTGTCTTTCCAAATGAGTACAGATTGTGTCAAGGTGACAATTCCACCTTACCAGCGCAGCTCCCATGAAGACTCAGCACCTATAGCTCTGCCTTGAGAAATTTTCAATCAAGACAGGTGATTGTTTTCTTTTCTTACTTCTGTACAGCTTTTCTCTCATCTATATCATTTCTTCAAACATAAAAAGAGAAAGAAGAAAAGTAGCCAAACCTCCTTCATTTCCTTGGAGGAGCAGGAAACCTCTTTATTGGTCTTGCTTTAGTTATCTCTATACTAAGTGGCTGTTCAAAAGTTGCCTATGAAAACAATAACATATTTTGTCCTCACAGAGCGACTTGGATGTTAATTAAGCAGTATATTATGATAAACCTTTTATCATATGATTGAAAAGTCAATTTTTAATATTATCTCAGCCTTCTTTTTAGATTCATAAAATATGCCATGTTCTTCAACCCTTCCTGCTCCAGCCAGGCACATTGGTTTACTTTATTTTTGTTTCCAAAATGCATAGGTCCTTGTTAGACTTTGTTACAGATGCCTGTATTTCCTTGCCGCTTGACTAAATGGTACATTTTCTTCAATTTAAATTTAAATTCTTTTTCTAGGGTATCACTTGGCCTCTTTGTTACATATTCCATGTTATATGAACTTTAGCAGGGTTACAAATGGCAAACTGGGTTAAGACATTTGCTTGATGACCTGAGTTTGAACTCCTCAGTTCACGGTGGGAGAAAATGGCTGATTTGATAAATTTTCTTATTACCACATGTATAAAGTGTTTACACACACACACACACACACACACACACACACACACACACACACCACTAATAATAGAAATAAATTCTAACTTTAAAAACTGGAGATCACCAACTCCAGTTGGATTGGGACTGATGGAACATGAGACCAAACCAGACTCTCTGAATGTGATGTGGCCGACAGTGGAGGCTAACAGAGAAGCCAAGGACAAAGGCATTGATCTTTGACTCTTCTGCATGGACAGGCTCTGTGGGAGCCGTCTCAGCTTGGTTGATCACCTTCCTGGACCTGGGGGGAGTTGGGAGGACCTTGGTCTTAACATAGAGTAGGGAACCCCGATGGCTCCTTGGACTGAAAAGGGAGGGAGGAAGGGTATGGGGGGAGGGGAGAGGAGGGAAGGGGGAGGAAGAAGGGAGGAGATGGAAATTTTTTAAATAAAAAAAATTAGACAAATAAGTTAAAAAAAACTATTAACTTTCGTAAGCTTTGTCTCAATTTATTTCACTTAGGGCTGTAAATTCCATGAACAAAAAGATACATGGGCACTATAGATCCAGCACAAGACAGATGTCTATTAGAAACAAAAGCATAGTGGTGGTTTCATCAGCTTGATTTGAAGAAGGAGACACAGCTGGTACCAAAGCCAGAACCGATCCTTTTGAAGACAGAATAACGTCATCTCTTCATGCTTCAAAGTCATATTCTAATGAAAATGACAAAAAAAAAAAAACCCAATGAAGTCTGTTAGTAGAATTAGCAATTTTTTGTTTGGAGACATTGTTAAATAGCAGAAATTCTCTTCTCTAAATCAAACATCCACTTTAGAATGCACTAAAACCCATTTCTCAGGGTTAGAGAATGGCTCACCTGGTAGAGAGCTTATAGCAAAAGTATGGGACCTGAGGCAAATCCAAAGACATCACAGGAAGCTAGGAGTGATAGGGAGGCTGTATTTCCAGTGCTCCTATGGAGACACGGGAATGGGCAGCAGGAGAATCCATGAAGCCTTCGGGGCAGCTAGATTGGCATATGGAGGTGTGAAGAGCAAGGTGGAAGGCAACGACTGGGCCTAAAGTTGTTCTTCTGTTCAGCACATGTGCATACCTGTACTCACGCATGCACCACACAGACACAGAGACTCAAAATGATCTATTTCTTTTGTGCTATTAGTCTGGTTTCATTTTCTTTTATCTCACACAATTCTTTTTATAACTTAAGCATTGTGTGGTTACTGCGACAATCACTTCAATCTATAACACTCTAGTATGAGAAGTTACCTAAGAGAACAGATGGAAAAGAGGAAGTCAACAGTGTCTTCATGGTATCCTTGTCATTCCAGTATCATGCTTCCTCTTCCACAGAAATGGTCAAATGAAAATAGATATATTTGTAAAAGAATGAACTAGGATAAAGCTCAGATAGTGTGTATATATGTACGTATATATGTATGTGTGTACTGAACACATATGGACTTTTTCTTTGTTCTCTAAACAATGCAATATAATCATTTATAAGGTATATACTTTAGATTAAATATTATTAGCACTGTAGAGATGATTGAAAGTACATGGGGAGACCTGAGTAGGTTATTTGCAAATAGAAAGCCATTTCATACAAGAAACTTGAGAATCTATGGGTTTTAGTGTTCACCGGGGAGACTGGGAACCATTCCCCTGTGGATACTGAGGGATTATATTTAAAGTGCCATGAATCTAATTTAGCTACATTAGTAATTTTTCTCTTCTAGAAGTAGTCACTCTAGCTAGAGTATTGTTTGATGAAAACTACATGTGAATGAATTATTCTTGGCATTGGGATACCGCTTCAAATTCTTGAGACAAAAAGACACTTAGTATAATATGTTTCCTCCTGACTTGTAATTGAAAAGTCGTTGCAAATGACATTTATTTTCTTTAACCAATCTCTTTCACTAACCCAGTGTATTCATTGTTTCTACTGCTTAGGAGCCAGTGAGACCTAAACATTAACATGACACTATGCAAAATATTTCCATTTTAATTCTTAGAGGTTATTAGCTTCAACGTGTTTCATTTACACATTTTGCATTCTTCCAAATAACATTTAACTTCTCATTAGTAACATACTAGATGCTGAAAATGATCCAAAGACATTTAAAACCATAAGACATTTTAATTCCAAAAGCTGGTTAAAGAAATATGCTGTTGATGTGCTAAACAACTCATCAGAAATGTATGGAAGCAAAGAATATATATTGTAGGAAAGGCAAGATTGAGCTGTATGGCATCTAGCAGGAGGAATGGGTTGTAACTGCTACAAATGTCTGTTAATATTGTTCTAGTATCTATGACTCTAGAAAAAAGTACCCTAAAACAAAACAAGAGATAAAGGGTTTATTTTTAGCTCAGGTGATAGTCCATCATTTCAGGAAGCTGAGGTGACAGGAATATGAGACAGCTTGTCACAGCACATCTACACTCAAAAAGAGCAGAGAGAAATGAATGTATGCATGCTTAGTACTCAGCTAGCTTTTTCTTCTCTTAGGCAAGCTGGAACCCCAAATTAGGAAATGGTGCTACCCAATCTCTGGCTGGATTTTTCGACAACAGTTAGAACACTCAAGATAATCCCTCACAGAGACACCCACAGACCAATCTGATCTAGATGATCCTTCTTTGAGGCTCCCTTCCCACATGATTTCAGACTGAATCAAGCTGAAGGAATGAACTCTCATCTCTAATGGAAAAAGTCCTCTGGAAGTAATTAGAGGGTCCGTGTGGGAGAGCAGTGGAGTGAAAAGTGCGGATGAGGATGATCCCAAGGCAACTCTGAAAAGAAAGTGGAAGGATGGCTTTTTTTTTTTCTCATGGTTTATTTTTTTTTATATTTAAAAATTTCCATCTCCTTCCCTCCTCCTCCCCCCTCCCTCCGCTCCTCCTCCCCCTTCCCTCCCCTCCTTCTCCCCCTTCCCTCCCCTTCCCTCCACCCATACCTCCCCTCCCTCCCTCTCAAGGCCAAGGAGCCATCAGGGTTCCCCACTCTATGCTAAGTCCAAGGTCCTCCCAACTCCCCCCAGGTCCAGGAAGGTGATCGACCAAGCTGAGAAGGCTCCCACAGAGCCCGTCCATGCAGAAGAATCAGAGCCCAGCGCCAATGTCCTTTGCTTCTCAGTCAGCCCCCGCTGTTGGCCACATTCAGAGAGACGGGTTTGGTCGCATGATCCATCAGTCCCATTCCAACTGGAGTTGGTGATCTCCCTTTAGTTCTGTCCCACTGTCTCCATGAGTGAACGCACCCCTCACGTTCCTGACTTTCTCCCTCATGTTCTCGCTCCTTCTGCTCCTCATCAGGACCTTGGGAGCTCAGTCCAGTGCTCCAATGTGGAGCTCAGTCACCTTCCCCATCTGTCGCCAGCTGGAGGTTCCCTCACGGTCCTGACTTTCTTTCTCATGTTCTCCCTCCTTCTGCTCCTCATCAGGACCTTGGGAGCTCAGTCCGGTGCTCCAATGTGGGGCTCTGTCATTTTCTTCATCTATCGTCAGGTGGAGGTTCTATGGTGATATGCAAGAAATTCATCAGTATGGCTATAGGAACTGGCCTTTTCAGGCTCCCTCTATCATCTTACACCTGTCAGATTGGCTAAAATCCAAAACACCAATAATAACCTTTGCTGGAGAGGTTGTGGGGTAATTGCTGGTGGGAATGCACACTTGTGCAACCACTCTGGAAAGCAGTGTGGCGGTTTCTCAGGAAATTCTGGATCAACCTACCCCAGGACCCAGCAATTCCACTATTGGGAATCTACCCAAGAGATGCCCAATCATACAACAAAAGCATATGCTCATCTATGTTCATAGCAGCATTATTTGTAATAGCCAGATCCTGGAAACAACCTAGATGCCCTTCAGTGGAAGAATGGATGAAGAAACTGTGGAAAATATACATGCTAGAATACTACTCAGCGGTAAAAAACAATGACATCTTGAATTTTGCAGGCAAATGGATGGAAATAGAAAACACTATTCTGAGTGAGGTAACCCAGACCCAGGAAGGATGGCTTTTGATTTAAAAGTTAGTACAGCCTTTTGTCTTTTTTTTTCTTCAAGACAGGGTTGCTCTGTAACTTTGGAACCTGTCCTGGAAGCATCTCTTGTACACCAGGCTGATCTTGAACTCACAGAGCTCATCTTCTCTGCTTCCCAAGTGCTGGGATTAAAGGCATGCTGTCTATAGATGTAAAAATGTCTTTGATAATAGTCACGTGAACTATGTATTTCTTGTTCCAAGGGAAGCCTGGGTGAGGATCCAGTAGTTGAGAGTAATAGTGAAGGTTATGGGGGTGTATTTTTCTGGATATTTATACTATTGATAAATTAAAGGAGAAAATGGGTTGGGACTTTGAAAAGAAGTGGTATCAGGTAGTTGAGAATGATGATGGGAAATGGAAAAGTTACTGGGAATCACTGAAATTTTAAACAAATGACATATTCGTATATGTTATATAAATATGTAAAATTTGTATATATATATACATATGTTCAAATAAAATATATAATATATAAATGTGTAGGACATATATATGTGTGTGTATATACAGAGAGTAAAAGAAATTAATGATTCAGAAATAAATTTGGTGGAGAAATTAAGGTGCAGAATGACACAGAGTATCTTTGTATTTCAATAAAATCTGAGTATTCATCCAATGTTCCAAAAATAAAGCTCCATGCAAAGTATTAAAGCAATGAACCATAAGAATGCAGAACAAAATCTTGGCAGTGGTTGGGGCTGAGCAGAGGAAAGCGGTACTGATGCGGAGGCAGATGTAAAGGTGGTGGAAATTGTGCTTTAGGTATGATGTCGTCATGGGTCCTCCAAAGGCCCAGATATAAAGCCTCACTCCCCTGAGGTGGCAAGAATAAAATAGTCTATGGACAATCAGAAAGATAGGTCTCATGAGCCCTCTTTAATTCTAGGAATGTTGGTGTCAAAGAACTGTCACTGGCTGGACCTCTCCTTTTTCTTTCTGCTTCCTGCTTCATGATACATTTCTTTCTTTTGATATAATGCCACCAGGACTGTCCCATCTTGGACAAGAGTCCTGAGAAGGACAAGACAAACTTAACTTCTCTTTGCTTCCTAAGATGAACATATCAGGCGTCTCTCATTGAAACAGAGCTGACTCCAGCAAAGTTTAAAGAAAGCTGTACCATTTTCTGAATTTATTTTTAAATAACTTACAAAAATGATGCTAGGGATGCATTGACAGAAGTATTGAGATAGTCTATGTGTCTCTTGAAAGAAATGCATGGATGAAAGAAAGAAAACTGATAAAAGCATAAGAAGAATGGTCATTTTTTAGTCTTCAGTCTTAAAGACAGGTAGTAGAAAAACTAAATAAGTGTTTAGTTATTTAAAAATAGAAGGAACTTACCTTACATTATTTTTCAGTGAGGCAGAGATGGTGCAGCTGTTACAAGGCATTGCTGTTTACACACATATATATTTATATGTGTGTGTGTGTGTGTGTGTATGTGTGTGTACATAAATATGGCTAAAATTTATTGAGAGAAAGGAAGAAAAACCAATTTATAAATTAAACACTAAAAGTCATGATAGTAGAAAAATGTCATCAAAATGTTATGTGGTTATATTAGCACTTAAAATATATTTTGAGATTTATTTTGTTTTATTTCTAAGAATAATGAGAGCAAATAGGAGAAAAGAATGGGGGTAGAGTATTTTGGCTTGAGTTTTGTCAACTAGACACATACTAGAGTAATTTGGGAATGGGGATCCCAATTGAGAAAATGCCTTTATCAGACTGTCCTGTGGGCAAGCCTATGTTGATGATTGTATAGGAGATGCTGGGCATGATGTCTTGGGTACCATAAGAAATAACACTATGCCTGCCAGTAAGCAGTTTTTCTTCATGGTTTCTGTTTTTGTTTATGCCTCTAGGTATCATGTATTGAGCCTCAACATTTTTGGAAAATATATTTTGATTCTAAGCTGTTACCATCAACTATGCAAAATTGGTGAGAACATTAAATATATCAGTTGGATATCTATTTGAATCATTCCCTCCTCTTTTTACTTTATTTTTTTAGTGTACATGTGTGTTTGTTTGTGTGGATGTTGTGACACATATTAAACAATAGTGGTTTTCACCAGGATCTCAATTTTCCATCAGCACTAGATAAAGTTTCCGTCTGAAAGATTACTAGAAGTAAGAAGTGGTATTAGTGATCTTGCCTAATAACCTGATATGGAAACCTGTATTAACAGTTCCAGCTTATCACTTCTCAGCTTTTCACAAGGTTAATACATTTCCATGTCCTGTGGAAAACCACAATCTTAATAGCTTACCAACAGATGTGAACCCACCTAGAATGTTGGTTGTGTTTCAGAGGAAGAATATTTTGAACAGTGTCATTCTTCATCTTTTCTTTCTGAGCACTTAATGAACTCACATGCAGGTCTGCACACAAGGCAGAACAATGTTGGTGCATAACTAAAGACAATGGTCAATTGCTATGGCTTGTGCCTTTGGAGACTATAGTTCAAGGTTTGGAGATCCCAAATCTTTGGAACTCTGGTGATAGTGACACATCACAATGGAGAATCATGGGAGGACAAATCAGTGACTTACCTTGTAATCTTGGAAGAACAGAATTACTGATTAGACCAGAACCACACAATCATGTTATTAGGCATGCCTGTAACAATCTAGAATTTTCTCTGTGACTGGTACTTAAATAACCATGATATAGCACTTTCTAGTAGTATCAACCTGAGCACTGTTATTAAATTATACACCTTTAAGACAAAACAGTTTACATATTGTATATTCATCTATGATAAATATAGATAGTAGGTTGGTGAACTGGGTTCCTTAGTTGTGATATGTTTGTCTGAAAAAGATTATATATTTAAAATAGTCTTTAGATTTTCCTTATGTGTTTTGCCTACATGTATGTATATGTGCTGGAATCTTACTGATGTTAGAAGAGGACATCAAGTGTCCTTGAACTGGAGTGATGGAATGGTTGTGAGTCAAAATATGGTGGCTAGGTACAGAACTCAGGTCTTCATCAAGAGCACCAAGTGCTTTTAAGCCCATAGTCATCTCTCCATCCCCCCCCCCCCCACAAAGACTCTAAAACAGCAGAGTTTCATCTTGGACTTGAGAATTAAGATGCAGGAAGAAAACCCATGTTATGAAGAAATTACTAACATTTGTGTTAACACATGTAGAACAGAATTTTGCATGTTGTGGGTTCTAGGAATAAAATGGTAGAGGCACAATGAGCAAAGATGTGAATAATTCCATGCAAAGTTAGAGGGGTTGGATGCTGCAAAACTACTGGTTCCTGGGGTCAACTGCAAGAGCTTAGTTATCTTTACACATATTGGAAAGGATTTTAAATATTTAAGTGTTACTACTGAGTGTGCAGTACACAGAGATAACTGGTGGCTGTATGCTGGCTGGCTACATGCGAACATCTTTAAGGAGTTCCAGTTATAGTCCTCAGAGCACTGAGATAACTGTTTTTATAAATACAATATCTAATCTGAGGGAGAGATTTGCATATTTGGAATCATTTATATTCCATGATAGAGGGTCAAAGAGGAAAAAGATGCCTGTCTTCTCTACTTAGATCTTTTTAATTTTACTTTTTAAATTTATAGATATATGGGTGGGTCTGAGTGTGCATTTGCACACATGCAGGAGAGTACACAGAGCGGCAGGTGTTAAATCCCCTGGAACTGGGAATTATGAGCTGCCTGATATAGGTGAGAGGAATAAAATTCTGGTCCTTTGCAACAGCATCAAGTGTTCATAAATGCTAGGCCATCTTTCCAGTCTCTCAGATCTTGTGCAGAGTCAAATGAGTACCAAGAGGCATCACCTGATGAGGAGGAAGTGAAATATACATTTCTTTCTGAGGGGAGAAAATGAATATGTCAATTATGAACTTCCTGACTTTGAACATTTTTCCAAGATTATATCATTATTCTTGACTGTTTAGACACATCCTCCATGTGGGGATTATGGTTCTTTACACCATCAATATACAGATTGGACACTTGGTTTACTCTGGCAAATATGAGTAGAAAGAATACATGTCTCTTCTGATGAAGTTGTGAACAGCCATGGTGTGTGATGTGGGAGAGTCTTCTGTTTGAGTTGTTTTCATTGGTTAATAAAGAAACTGCCTGGCTCATTTGATAGGCCGGCCCTTAGGTGGGTGGAGTAGGCAGAACACAATGCGGGGGAAGGAAGTTAAAAAATTGCCCTGCCTCTGCTCTCTGGGTGAGACACGATGAAGCTCCGGCCCAAGATGGACGTATGCTAGAATCTTCCCAGTAAGGCACCACTTCATGGTGCTACACAGATTATTAGATATGGGTTAATCAAGATGTGAGTAAGAGGCTGAAACTAATGGGCTAGGCAGTGTTTAAATGGATACAGTTTGTGTGTTGTTATTTCGGCTTTTAAGCTAGCCGTGCGGGAGCCAGGCGGCAGGGAGCAGGGTGGCGGGAATGTGGCCCATAGCTCATCACTACAGGTGTGGCTTTTCTCAGTGTACTGAAAGTGTCATAATCCAGATAAGAGTTTGCAAGATTCAAGGACAAAAGGCAGACGTGGGTCACATCTCTTTAACCAGTAAAGTGTCAATAAATTTAAATAGGGTATTTTTGTTAATTAATTGATTATCATATATATATATATACGTATACATCATATATATCATACACACATATATTTATATGTATCATATACATACATGGACCCTCAGACATCAGAAGAAGGCATCTCATCATCTGAAATTTTAATTGCCCTCAGTTGTGAGCAACTGTGTGGGTGCAGTGACCTGTACCCAGTCCTCTGCAAGGATAGTAAACACTCTTGACCCCTGAGCCATGCCTCCAGCACCTTTGGTGTAAGGGGCTAGAACCCTGCAGTTGCTTATTACTTTATCATATTGTTTTTTTGTTTTTTTTGTTTTTTTTTTTTTTACTTTTTTTTAATTTTTTTTTACTTTATCATATTGTACTCCAGTTCAGCCCACAACATATCCAGGTAGAGATATACTCCGTAGATATAAGTTTGAAGCTTAAAGAAAAGATTTTGTTTGGAGTTGTGAGTCTGTAACTGTGTCAAACAAATTTCATGTAAAATGAAGAAATTAGATAGAATCACCTCAGAAAGTATGCCTGAGAGAATGAATGAGTAACTAAGTCTCGTCTCTCCAGGGTCTCTCCCGGGAAAACATGAAATACGAGAAGTTCCCTTCTGGAGGACTGAGGAGGGACCCGCAGTGAGGGATCAAGGTTTTTTATTGTTTGTTTGTTTTTTAAAAAGCCCGGTGTGTCTACAACCACAGACCCAGAAGCTGAAGGAGAAAGAATGTGGTTGAGAGTCACAGAAGACAAATTTCTTGGGAGAGTTGTATCAGGTGTAGACTGGGCAGACTGAGTGCTGGGTGCCAAATTCGCTGCTTTTCTATATCTCTTGTTCATTGCCGTCATTATTTAGGAGTGTGTGTGTGTGTGTGTGTGTGTGTGTGTGTGTGTGTGTAAGATCCTTTAAATTTGGCATAAAAGAAAGTACATATTTTAAATGCCCCAGCAGGGTTGCTTAATAACCTTGGGTAAGCTCTATTTGTCAAAAACCTCATGTGTGTGTTTTTCTAAATAAAAATAATCATTAGTTTGAGGTTGATGTTTTTCTTACTTATTTTCCTTCTAAGCATGCTGTTACTTACTGGGATGTTAAAGGTTAAATGAGCCTCTATTAAATCCTCAAGATCCACTCCTTTCATCTGGAAATATTATTCTGGACATATCTAGACTTTGGTTTTAAAATAAAACTATAATTTTTAAAAAACTCTCATTTTGTGGGATATGTCCATCAAACAATTTTCTTGTCACCGAGTACTCCATAAATACTCTTAATGGGTAATAATGTAATGGCTGTAGAGAACACTGCACAAAACTTCTTATTTATGCACTTATCTTGCAAAAATGTTTTCCATCAGCTTTCTCTCTCCTTGAGGAAAGAGCCAATAAAAAAATCCACATGCTCTTTGTGATGTAGTACTGGCTGATAATATTGTTTCTTCTTTGAATATATCTCTTCAATTGGGAATAAGTCCTAATGGAATTTTTGCATCTCCTATAGTAACGTATTCCTTTATGATGTTTCTGACAAAAGCCTTGCAGGCGATTTTTCATTATAGATTCCTAGTTGAGAAGACAATAGAGATGCAGAAAGCAACCACAAACATACCTCCAGTGGCTGGGAGCAGCTTAAAAAATGTGTTATAGTCCTCTGAACATAGACTGTGTGAATAAACACTGCAGCTCAGGAGGATGAATCAGAAATAACTGCCATTGCCGATGACACAAGGACGATGATTTCTGTAAACAAATGGAAGACTTAGCAGGAAATTATACTCATTTTCCTGAACACCAGGCACGGCCTGCAGATAAAACCACCCATGGAAACACGGGAAATGCAGAATGAAGACATTCCCCTCATATCATTGCTTTCCAATGTTTATCAGGAATTGTAAATTTTATAGAACCTAAACTTACTCAAATCAACACCTCCGTTTTCAAGCAATCTCGAGAGCTTAGAGACATATCAGAAAACCTCCAAAGAGCAGAGCTGGTTGCATAAGTTTTACCACCTCATCATTAAATGTAGATACCCACTGTGTGACTCTCTGGGTGGTCAGTGCCAGAACAAATGAAATCCAAAATGACTCTTCATTTCTAAGAGTCCCACACAGGGTGGGAGGGAGCAGAGGAATAGCTATGACAAATGCTGAGTCACAAACAGATAGGAAGTTAGGCACGTCACAGGAAGAATTCTACAGGTGGCTGTGAAGCTCTTCTCTTTGTCATTTCTAGGATGAAGACTCACACAGACCTAGTCACACAAAGGAGTGAATGAAGAATCCTAGTCTTTTGTGGTTGACTTTCAAAAAGACATCTGCATTCACAGTACAAATAAAGCAGGGAAGTCCATTCTTTGACTTTACTCTCATATACAAATGAACACTGAACCAATTTTAAATTTTTGATTTTATTCTTTATGATATATTTAGCTATGCACAGACAAGACAGTGGACATTTCTATCACCACTAATACGCCATAGCAGTCTACTTTCTTGATACTTGGAAAACACCTGATAGCCTCCATGCCTGATACTTCGACAAACACTGTTCTAATTATGGTTACCCCTGGCTAACATGCAGTTTGCTAGAATTTGATATGAATAGCATCACATTGTGTGCTCTCAGATTAAAATGGCTTTTCTCACTCAGTATGATTTTTCTCTTTATTTTATTTTGTATACCAACCACAGTTTCCCCTCCCTCCTCTCCTCATGTTCCCTCCCTTATAAGCCCTCCCAATACACTCCTCCATTTCCATTCAAATAGGGTAATGTCAACAAAGCAGGGCATATCTAATAGAGACAGAACCAAGCTCCTCCCTCCGGCATCAAGGCTGAGCAAGTCATCCCAACATAGGGAAATGTCCAAGGAGCCAGCTCATACATCTGGGACAGGTCCTGGTCCCACTGCTAGGGACCCCACAAAAGATCAAACTACATAACTGTCACTCATAGGCAGAGGGCCTAGGTCTGTCACATGATGGCTCCATAGCTATCACTCCAGAGTTCAGGAGCTCTGGCATCACAAGCTTACCTGGCACCATGTTTCTCCCTAACCCCATAATGGCCCCCTCTATCAAGATATCTCTTTCATGACTCTCCCACTCCATCCCAACTTGACCGTCATGATCCCTCATGTTCCAATTACCCCATTCTGTCCCCTCTACTCCTTACCTGCCCCCAATTTACCAAAGATATCTGATCTATTTCCTCTTTCCATGTGTGCCTCTTAGGGTCCTCCTTGTTACCTAGTGTATTTGGGGTTGAACATCGTAGAATGGTTATCCTTTGATTTATACCTAGTATCCATGTATGAGTGAGTACATACTGTGTTTGTCTTTTCTGGGGCCTGGGTTACCTCACTCAGGATGATATTTTCTAGTTTCAATCCATTTGACTGAAAATTTCATGATACTATTGTTTTTATTCCCAATGAGTAATACCCCATTGTGTCAATATACCACATTTTCTTTATCCATTTTTGGGTTGACGGACTTCTTGGTTGTTCCCATGTTCTGGTTATTATGAATAATGCTGCTATGAACATAGTTGAGCAAATGTCCTTATGGTATGACTGAGCATCCTTTGGGTATATGCTCAAGAGGGATATTGCTGTGTCTTGAGATAAGTTGATTCCCAATTTTCTAAGAAACTTCCATACTTATTTCAAAAGTGACTATATAGGTTTGCACTATCACCAGCAGTGGATGAGTGTTCCCTTTACTCCACATCCTCTCCAACATAGGCTGTCATTAACATTTTTGATCTTAACCATTCTGACAGGTATAAGACAATATCTTTTTTTTTTTTTTTTTTGGTTTTTCGAGACAGGGTTTCTCTGCAGCTTTTCTAGAGCCTGGCCTGGAACTAGCTCTTGTAGACCAGGCTGGCCTTGAACTCACAGAGATCTGCCTGCCTCTGCCTCCCGAGTGCTGGGATTAAAGGTGAAGACAATATCTTATAGTTGTTTTGATTTGCATTTCCCTGATAGATAAGGTTGTTGAATACTTTCTTTAAGTGTATCTGAACCATTCAATATTATTCTGTTAAGAATTCTCTGTTTAAATCTGTACTTTTAATGTGATTATTCAGTATTTTGATGTTTATTTTCTTGAATTTATTTTTTATATATTTTGGAGATCAGTCGTCAGTCAGATGTGGAGTTAGTAATCTTTCCTCATTCTGTAGGCTGCTGTTTTGTCTTACTGACAGTGTCTTTTGCCTTCCAAAAGGTTTTTAAATTTCAAGAGGTCCTATTTATGAATTGTCGATATCAGTGTCTATTCTATTGGTGTTTTATTCAGGAAGTAGTATCCTGTGTCAGTGCGTTCAATGTTATTTCCCACTTTCTCTTCTATGAGTTTCAGTTTGGCTGGGTTTATGTTGAGGTCTTTGCACACTTGGGTTTGAGTTTTGTGCATGGGGATAGATATGGATCTATTTGCAATATTCTACATGTTGTCATACAGTTATGCCAGCAGCATTTGTTGAAGATGCTTTTTGTTCCATTGCATATTTTTGGCTTCTTTGTCAAAAATTAGGTATTCAAAGGTGTGTGGATTTAAGTCAGGGTCCTCATTTCAGTTTCATTGATCCACATATCTGTTTTTATGTCAGTACCAAAATATTTTATTATTACAGCTCTATAGTAAAGTTTGCAGCCATGGATGGTAATACCTCCAGAATTTCTTTTATTATACAGGAGTTTTCCTTTCAGTACACTTTGTAGTGCTGGATTTATAGATGGGTATTGTTTAAATCTGTTTTTTTCATGAAATACCTTGCTTTCTCTGTCTATGTTGATTTGAAATTTTTCTGGGTATGTTAGTCTGGGCTGATATCCATGGTCTCTTAGTGTCTAGAAAACATCTGTCTAGAACCTTCTGACTTTTATAATCTCTCTTGAGAAGTTGAGTGTAATTGTGATAGGTTTGCCTTTATATATTACTTAGTCATATTCCTTTGCAGCCTTTAAAATTATTTTTTTAATATTTTATTTATTTATTTATTTATTTATTTATTTATTTATTTATTTATTTATTATGTGTACAGCTAGCCAGAAGAGGGCACCAGACCTCATTACAGATGGTTGTGAGCCACCATGTGGTTCCTGGGAATTGAACTCAGGACCTTTGGAAGAGCAGGCAATGCTCTTAACCACTGAGCCATCTCTCCAGCCCCCTAAAATTCTTTATTTTATATGTTTAGTGTTTTGATTATTATGTGGGAAGGTAACTTTTATTTTTTGGTCCAGTCTATTTGGTGTTCTATAAGCTTTTCATACCTTTCTAAGTATGTCTCTCTCTAGGTTGGTAAAGTTTTCTTCTATGTTTTTTGTTGAATATGTTTTCTATGCCTTTAAGCTAGAGTTCTCTCCCTATTATTCCTATGTTTGTTCTTTTAATGGTGTCCCAGGTTGTCTGGATGTTTTGTGTTAGGAATTTACCAGCTTTAACATTTTCTTTGACTGGTGAATTTATTCCCCCTATTGTATCATCAATGCCTGAGATTCTCTCTTTCCATCTTTTCTCTTTGTTGGTTATGGATACATCTGTAGGTCCTGTTTGCTTTTCCATATTTTCCATTTCTAGAATTCCCTTGGTTTGTGTTTTCTTTACTGTTTCTATTTCAGTTTTCAAGTCTTTATCCATTTTCTTCACCTGCTAGATATTTTTTCTTGGCTTTCTTTAAGGGATTTATTGATTTCTTTCAATTTTGGTTTATCTTTTCTTTGACTTCTTTCGGAATTTTTCATTCTCTCGTTAAGAGCCTCTGTCATCTTCATAAAGTAATTTCAAGTTTGTTTTCTTGTGTTTCAGCTGCATTAGAATATTCAGGTTTTGCTGTTGTGAAATCACTAAATTTTGGTGGTGCAATATTGCTATTTTGGTTGTTGATTGCTTACTTATACTAGAATTTACTCATTTATTCTTCCAACTAGTATGGTTTGTGCCTATGCCTGTTTTTCCAACTGTTGTGGTTTGCACCTGTGCCTATGTAGTCTGTTGTTTATCCAACTGTTATTTTGCATCTGTGCCTAAAGAGTTTGCTAGATTTTTTGAGGAGGGATGGTAATGGTAAGGATGTTCAAATGCATGGGGTTTGGGTGTCAGAGTGGGCCTTGGTCGGACAGCTTCCAGTTGGTGGCAGGGATGGTGGCACAGCATGGAGGCAGATATCTCTCCTGCTTGCAGGCTGGTGGGGCTTCTCAGTATGATTTTTGTGAACTATTCATGTCATTATAAGTCAACAATGTCAATTTAAGAAAATATAATGTTACAAATATTAGTTTGTAAAGAAAATATAGTGTTTTCTCAATAATATCACTGTAAGCAAACTACATATAGATAAAAAACAACTGTTTCATGTATTCATTCATTGCAGGACATTTTGGGCTATTATTACCATGATAGTATTTTTGGGGGAGGTATGAGTGAATGTCAACTCATCCAGGATAGGCCACCAAGGACAGACAAGAGCAATTAGTTTATGTAAGTCACACTTATAGAGACAATGCGTTTATTGTAGTTACTTGCAGAAAAATTAGCAAAGGGTTTCTCATAAGATTGTGACTGACCACCAAACAGCTGAATCACCAAAAAGTTTCAAACCAGCATGAATTACAACTTCTCCAAGGCCAGATAAAGTTCATCTACTCTAGGTACTCTTACATCTCTGGAGAACACATTCTGCTGAGGTAGAACTACAGCTTCCAGGAACAAACAAGAGGGAGTGTTTCAAAGCACAGGTGAGGGTTCAAAGACCATCCTAGGAGGGAATGTCAATAGGCCCAATCTTGAAGGTCTTTAGTGGATAATGACAGTGGCTCTGTCTAAGATGAAAATGGCCATTTGGTTCAGAGGTCAGAGTGCAAATATTCTTATACAAATGTTTCCATGAGTATTTGTTAAACAGATTTGGGTACTTTTCTAAAAGTAAAATGTCCATGTGGTGTAGAAGATGTATGGGCAATCTATATAATCCAATCAACCACAGACCAATGTGGCTACTCCTTTCTCCCCCAACAGCAGTGGGTGAGAATTGCAGTCATTTGCATCCTCAAGATCATTTGATCATAGCCTCCCCCCATTCTAAAAGGGTTAGAATTCAGAATCCTTTCATGAACTTCCTGGTTATTTGTGTTCTTTTTTTTATTAATGTGTTTCTTAAAATCTTTTGACAGCTTTCCAGGGGCTCTTTGTTTTCAGAACTTTATGGACTTGACTGCAAGTCTTTTGACTGAGATATCTATTGCACATTCTTTGGTTTTTATTAAAATCCCTTAACCAAAAGCAAATAAGAGGGACTTGGGGACTACATAGTAAATCTAGAAGTAACTGATTCAAAGTCAATGACTAAAATTGCTTCAGGAAAGAATATTCTGAAGGGAGAAAATTAAAAGAAAATATGAATACAAGCAGAAACGATTTATGTATACAAAAAGAGTGATCCCATGAAATATAGATATATACATTTATATGAAGTTATGAATAAAGAATGTATATAAATATTTTATCTCATTAAGAGATGTACTGACTTTTTATTATGACTTTACTGATACTATAATGTCCATGTGCAGCATGAAAAGGGAACTTCTCTATTACCATTTATTTCTAGTTCTCCATTTTGTAGAGTAAGAAAGTTATACTTTGATGAACTTGGATTTAATAATTAGAAAATAAAAAAGACACAGGCAAGCTATATTAAGGAGTTGAAATAAAATTGACATAATATAAATATTTCTAATCTTTCACTAAATGGACTTATGAGTCATTTAGAAAGTTTTAGCTCACTGTTATTGCATTTGTATATGTGTGCAGGCTGTCTTCTGCTTTTCAAAGTATAACAGATGTGCAGATGAGTGCGAAGAATGACACAGACAAACCAAAAAGCAAGGAACATAAGAGAGCTCTTATACACAAAATTATTTTTCTATCTATATGCATATGAAAAGCACCAGTGTAATATAATTACTCATAATTTTCCACCTTCCTCTTTTGTCTTCCTCACTTATGTAGATAGCATTGTTGTTAATAGTTAAAACAAAACAGGACTTTCAGGTTGTTTGTTTCTGTTACTTCATTGCTATCGGTGAGTCAGGGATTGCATAAACTTAATTTTCTTCAAAGGAAGTCTGCTGCAATTCTCTCATAACTACTAAGATTTTCCCTTGTTTTTGGTTGTATAAGTTCTCCAGGATAAGCTGACCTGCAGATTTTATTTGTTATTTTCTGCTTAGAGATTTTTTGTAGTTCTTGAACATCTGGGTTTAATAGTTTGATGTTCTTTGTGACTAGTCTGTCTTCACATGATCATCTTTCTGTCTTCACTTTCTCATTATCTCCCATTCAGGAGCATACTAAAAAAGGTCTTGTAATATTTCTTGATCTTCTAAGGTCTCTTGGGCTTTTCACATTTCTTTTCTGTGTTTATGCTTTGCTTAATAATGTTTTGTCCCATCTAAAATTCCCTTTTAAATGAGACAAGTAATCTGCAGGGATTCTACCTGTTGATTTCTTAATCTTAGTTTTTACCTTATTATTTTTCTGTTCTTAATTCTAGCACCTTTGAAATCAAATGTACTTATAAGGGTTTTCACCTTTCCTTCTTTCTTTTTTTTTTTCAGTTAAAAAGTTTTATTGCCATCTGAGGCCTCCAGTCCAAAACCTATTTCTGTCTCAGTACAGAAGTTGTCATGGAGTGATGGATGACATGCAGATCTATACAATGTGACTTGGAATCCTGAAAACCTGGTGTGGGGTTCACCTTCTTTTCAGGATTCTGGTGTAGGAGGTCTTTCTGTATTTGTGTTGCTTTCATTGGTTAAATAAAGAAACTGCTTGGCCTGATAGGGCAGAACATGGGTAGATGGGGTAGACAGAACTGAATGCTGGAAAGAAGGACAATGTGGCAGGTGCTAAGAAGCTCCTGCCTGAGACTGACACTGATTAGAATCTATCCCCGTAGGCCACAATCTCGTGGTATTACACAGACTGGTAGAAATGAGTTGAATTAAGATGTAAGACTTGGCCAGTGGGAAATTAGAGCTAATGGTCCAGGTAGTAATTTAATTAATACAATTTCTGTGTGATAATTTCAGTTGTAAGCTAGCTGGGTACTGGGATGAAACAAAGAGACCTCCTACAACAGAATGGCACTCCCATGTAGTATACTGACTCCACATAAAATCTGAGATAGCTTCAAAAAGAATACAGAGTTTAACACAGCTTCTTGTTGTTTGCTGGTGGTCATATTTACCCTAGCAATGCTGCTACTGAGGATTTTAAAAAGCACTTAGCCTTTTAATAAGCCTTTCTGGTCAGAAAAAAGATTACAGATATGCAGATTCAGACATAAAAGACTTCTAAGTGAGACAAAGTGGGTTTAAAAATGTATATAAGCTTGAGAGAGAGAAGGAAAAGAGTATAGTTATAAAGGAAGTAAATGGTTTGTAAAAAATAAAACAAAGTCTTTAAAGTGACAGAGTACAGGCAATCATAGATTAAAGGAGTAAAGATAATAAAATAAATATTAAGAATAGAGTAAAAACAAATAAGCCACATAAAGATGGAATATATACAGAGGCTATTGATTGTGTATATTATTGTGTTTTCTTTGGATTTTTTACTGTAAAGGAGTTAAGTACAGAGAGACATTTCATTGTATGGACTGCTAAGTTAAATCAACATAAAGGTATCTTGACTTCAGAATTTGAGTCTAGGGATATATTGCTTTGGAAAGGAGGTTCTTCTTTTGTTTTCACAGAGGATGAGAACATGTGGAATCCTTCTAGACTAATGTGGTTTGATGAACCAAGACCTGTGAAAGGTGGCTGTGAACAGCCCAAAAATTTACTTTGCCAAACAAAAAAACAGGAAGCAGTTTGGAGAGAACTATGCCCAAATAACCAAATTTTGTTTATAATATTTGTTTACATTTAAAGGGGGGTATGCTATATATATATATATGCTATAGAGATTTACATTGGTATGGACCTTGGTTTATTGATACAAATTTAAGGTCAATTTTTTTATATGTATACTCTGCTCTTGATTAAGGTATTGCATTTGTGCAATTCATTTAAAAAATTAATGTATAATTAAGAAATATAGGTTAATAAAGAGTCATCTATAATAGTCAAACTTGTAATCAGGTTAGTTAAGATATATATATATATATGTATATATATATTAAGATATATATATATATTCAAACATTTCAAAGAACTATGGAATATGGCATTTAAAATGTTTTAATAGCTTAAGACATCATGACAGTAAGACACATATGCTTCTGGCAGCTCCAATCTGCTTCAAAACGAAGATGGGCATCGAAGAGGCTCTTTATGGAGTTTATTAACAATTTGGGCAAGAAATTGTTCTTGTCTGGACTGCTTGATGCTATGCTATATGAACTTGAAATTCAGGACCCACAGATAAAGGTGAGATGGTTCTTTGGGGTTCCTGCTTCATTAAAGAGTCTGCCAGACATTCTGCAGGACATAGAAAATAGTTACTGACAAACTGCCAATAGAGGGAGAACTGTCTTTGAAATTTCCTGCTTCATGGAAAATTCTGCTGGTTACTACAGGTCTGTAGGCTGATGATTGGATGGATGGTCCAACAGTACAAAAGAACTTTGGGTGATTGCCCAGGCAACAAGAAGTCTCTGTCAATTCTAGTGTTTTGGAAGTTGCTTACAATGCACTTCCTGTTTCCTCAGGTAATATATCCTTCTGGAGTCTTTGATTGAGTTGAAGAATAAGATAGTTATAATTGCAGTTTTCCTTAGTTATGATAAAAGATAATATATATAGATAGATATAGATAGATATAGATAGATATAGTAACTGTAATTTTTCTTGATACCTATTTTGTTACATATAATTTTACTATGTTAAAGTTAAAAGCTTTCTTTTTATTTAAACAGAAAAGGGAGGTAATGTGGGATTCCCCTCTGTATGCTGTGAATACCATTGGTTAATAAAGAAACTGTCTTAGGCCTGTACAGGGCAGAATGTAGGTAGGCAAAGAAAACTAAACTGAATGCTGGGAGAAGGAAGAGGGAGTCAAAGAGAAGCTATGGAGCTGCCACCAGAGACAGATGTGCTGAAATTTTGCTGGTAGGCCACGACCTCATGGTGATGCATAGATTAATAGAGATGAGTTAAATTAAGATATAAGAGTTAGCCAGAAATGTGCTTAAGCTTTTGGCCAAACTGTATCAAACTGTATTGCAAATAATATAGTTTCTGTGTGGTTATTTTGATGCTGAGTAGCCAGGAACTAACTAGAGTCTTCCTACAACATCAAGCAAGTTTTTTTTTCCATTCCTTGACTGTTTTGGACATGAAAGAGAGGCATAGACAGTTGTAGGGTGGAGAAGAGCATGCCTTTTTTTCTCAGCAGATGTCAATACCTGCCTTTTCTTCCCTCCCTCATGTTGCATTGTTCAGTGGTTTTCAGTGAGAGAAGTGCAGTCAGAGGAGAACCCAGCTGAGGTGGCCAGGTGTTAGTCTTGGCATACAGAAGAAAAGACATGCTTTCCTGATTCTGGTTCAATAACCATGTCTGCTGCCTATAAGGGAGGCCAGATTCAGGATGCTCGGGATACAGTTGTTGCAGGTGTTTATCCAGTGCAGCAGCTCCAGTTAAGGCACCATGATGCTATCAGTGTACTTGAAGGAAAAGTAGCAGAGCAGGCTACAGGTAGGTGTTCAGGAGCTCCACTTTTTGTAGGTCTGCTCAGGGGAGCTATCCTAGCTTAGTAGATCACAGAAGTTCTCATAGATGCATTTATCCAGCTGTCTTGTGCAAGAGACCTTGACACAGAATTCAGTCACTTCCTTCTCCACAGTGAGGCTCCACCTTCTGAGAAGTGGGTGGTTGCAGCACTAGTCTTACCCAGCAAGATGATAGTCATTCCCATGAATGACAATAGGGTCAGGTTTAAGATGATAGTCATTCCCATGAATGACAATAGGGTCAGGTTTAAGATGATAGTCATTCCCATGAATGACAATAGGGTCAGGTTTAAGATGATAGTCATTCCCATGAATGACAATAGGGTCAGGTTTAAGCATCAGACTTTTGATCACTGCAGGGTCAATCTTTTTATCACAGTTATAGCAACAGAAGCTAAGAAGTTCAGTCCTGAATAACACATATTTCTGTTGTGTCAGGAGTCCTACACCAAGCCTAGCATTAGCAGCATTGAGATGCAGTGCATGGCTGCAATCTTCAAGGTTTGTTTCTTTAAATGCATCACATCTTACTTTTATTCTCACCCTGATCATTATAGTGAGATGTTTTTCTCCTTAAAAATATTTTTAAGATTATGTGATACTGTCTCACATTGTGTGTGTGTGTGTGTGTGTGTGTGTGTGTATAAGTGAAAGTAACTGAAGGGGTCAGATGTTGTCTGAGGTTTCTGTCCTGCCCAGTTCCCATAATTGTTAAGTCCCAAAGAAGTCACATGGAGGTTACATTAACTATAACCTGATTGGCCCATTAGCTCAGGCTTCTTATTAACTATTACAACTTATATTATCCCATTATTCTTGTCTATGTTAGCCACATGGCTCAATACCTTTTTCACCAGGGCAATCATATCTTGCTTCTTCTATGGCTGGACAGGACAGCTGAGGGAGCTGTCTCTTCCCAGAATTCTCATGTTTTCTTTGGTCCACCCCTACTTCCTGCCTGGTTGTCATGCCTATACTTCCTGCCTGACTACTGACCGATCAGTGTTTATTTAAAACATAATTGACAGAATATAGACAATTGTTCCACCCCAGTCAGAAGAGGTTGTCAGATCCCCTAAAGCTGATTTTAAGTTGTGAGGTGCCTAACATGGATGCTAGGAACTGAACTTCGGTCATTTTCAAGAAAGAAATACACTCTAACTGCTGAGCCATCTCTTCAGACCTCTTAGTCACAACAATTTCCTCTTTCTCCTCCTCCTATTCTTATTCTTATTCTTCCTCTTCTACTGTTACCTACTACTTCTTCCTCTTCTACCCTTTATTCTTTATCCCCTTCCTCTTCTTCCCTTTCTTTTTCCCCTTTTCTTCTTTCTTCTTGTTTTTCTTCCTCTCCCGTCTCTTCTTCCTCACTTTCTTCTTCTCTTCTCCTTCATTGATAACTCTTATTTACAATTTCTTTTTTAACAAAGCACAAAATATGTAAAGATTTATTTTCAAAATCTTTTTGTTTATTTTTATAAGTATAGCATTTAATAGCATAATTTTACAAAAATATAATATATATAAGTATAAAGTATCTAACAAAAGTCTTGCATGCGAATTTAACAATACTACTGAACTATTGAACAATTCACTTTTTAAAAATGAACTTTTTTCTTTTTTTATTAAATTATATAATTTTACAAATTTTCACCTCCTTCCCTCCTCCCATTTCTCTTCCCCTACCCCCATCCCCCCTCTCGCTCCCTCTCCAGTCCAAGGAGCAGTCAGGGTTCCCTGACCTGTGGGAAGTCCAAGTTCCTCCCCCATCCATCCAGGTCTAGGAAGGTGAGGATCCAAACAGACTAGGTTCCCACAAAGCCAGTACATACAGTAGAATCAAAACCCAGTTCCTTTGTCCTTGGCTTCTCAGTCAGCCGTCCTTGTCAGCCACATTCAGAGAGTCCGGTTTGATCACATGCTCCATCAGTCCCAGTCCAGTTGGCCTTGGTGAGCTCCAATTAGATCAGTCCCATTGTCTCAGTGAAGGGACACACCCCTCACGGTCCTGACTTCCTTGCTCATGTTCTCCCTCCTTCAGCTCCTCATTTGGACCTTGGGAGCTCAGTCGAGTGCTCCAATGTGGGTCTCTGTCTCTGTCTTCATCCAACATCAGATGAAGTTTCTATGGTGATATGCAAGATAATCATTAGTGTGGCTATAGTAAAGGGCCAGTTCAGCCTCCCTCTCCTCAGCTGCTCAAGGAGAAAGCTGGGGACATCTCCTTGGATACTTGGGAACCCCTCTAGAGTCCGGTCTCTTGCCAACCCTCAAATGACTCCCTTAATTAAGATATATACTTCCCTGATTTGATATCTACTCTTCCTCCATCCTGACTGTCCCATTTCCCCAAGCTCTCCCCATCTTCCCCTTCTCACTTCTCTCTCCCCATCTCCCCTTACCCCCATCCTACCCCACCCCAAAGCTCTCATTTTTTGCCTGGCAATCTTGTCTACTTCCAATATCCAGGAGGATCACTGCATGTTTTCCTTTGGGTTCACCTTCCTATCTAGCTTCTCTAGGATTATGAAATGTAGGCTCAATTCTATGGCTAGAATCCACTAATGAGTGAGCACATACCATATTCATTTTTTTGGGTATGGGTTCCCTCACTCAGGATGGTGTTTTCTATTTCCATCCATTTGCATGCAAAATTCAAGATGTCACTGTTTTTTACCGCTGAGTAGTACTCTAATGCGTATATATTCCACACTTTCTTTATTCATTCTTCCATTGAGGAGCATCTAGGTTGTTTCCAAAACAATCCTATACAATAAAGGAACTTCAGGAGGCATTACCATCCCTGACCTCAAACTCTATTACAGAGCTATAGTAATGAAAACAGCCTGGTACTGGCATAAAAAACAGAGAAGTCGACCAATGGAATCGAATAGAAGACCCGGATACTAATCCACAAACCTATGAACACCTGATTTTTGACAATGGAAGAAAGAAAGCATTTTCAACAAATGGTGCTGGCAGAACTGGATGTCAACCTGTAGAAGAATGAACATAGATCCATATCTATCACCATGCACAAAATTCAAGTCCAGATGGATTAAAGTATCTCGGTATCAATCTGAACACACTGAACCTGACAGAAGAGAAAGTGGTAAATAGTCTACAACATATGGGCACAGGAGACCACTTCCTACTTATAACCCCTGTAGCACAGACAATAAGGGCAACATTGAATAAATGGGACCTCCTAAAACTGAGAAGCTTCTGTAAAGCAAAGGACACTCTCAATAAGACAAAAAGGTAACCTACTGATTGGGAGAAGATATTCACCAACCCCAAAACAGACAAAGGTCTGATCTCCAAAATATATAAAGAACTCAAGAAACTAGACTTTAAAATGCTAATTAACCCAATTATTTACAATTTCTTATGTTCTAACACTAATGGCCTAGAATGATCAGGCAATACACTGTACAGAATAGTTTTTGTAGATATCTAGGGATACTACAAGACTCTATTCTCATACTCCTAGGGTAAGTTTCATAGATCTCCATAATTTTTTAATATTGTAAACCTGGAGCTTCACTTCCTCAGTTCTCCTTACCTGAGGGGGAACAACATCGTACTTCTTTAAAATATGTTATTTTATCACCTATCTTAGGGGAGCCATGAGATTTCTCATCTGTTTACTACCATGCACTGAATTTTATATCACTGTTCCCCAATTTACATGTTGAAGGCTGTCCTATTTTTGTTTCTGTTGCTGTAACAAAACACCCTTACAAAAAAAATTAGGAAAGAAAAGGATATCTGGCTTGCAATTCAGGTTAGAGTCCATCATTGAAGAGAATTCAAGGCAGGTACTCAAGTATAGTCATATTCTACCACAGGCAAGAGAAAAGGAGACTACACACTTTTGCACATTTGATTGTGCTTATACTCAGCTAGCCCATGAAGTAGTATCTCGCATACTTAAAGTGAACCGTGCCACCTCAATTAATAGTTTAGAGAATCCTGTAAAATGCATTCACAGGAAAGTGTGATCTAGATAATTCTTCATTAAGATTACATTTTCATGTGATTTCAGGTCATGCCAAGTTGACAGTTAAAACTAACAAACACAGAGACCTAACCCCTCATGTGACAAAGCTCAGAGGTGAAGGCTCTGGGAGATACTTGGGTTGAGTAAAGGTGAGATCACAATCCATTTTTTTAAGTGGAGAGATTTTCATCCTTGGGAGGAAAGGCACCAGAGAATTTACTTTTTCTTCTCTACCATATGAGGATGTTAGGAAAAAAACTGAGTATCTACAATGCTAAGTGAGATGTCTCATTAGACACTGACCATATTCTTACATTAAATTTTGGAAAACAATTCAATTTGGTTTTAGATTCCCTACATCTTTTTAAAAATGAAGTTCAATTAGAATTGTGAAACATTTTTAATAGCTTAAAGGTGCTGTATCTAAATATTTACCTATTTATGAATCTCTGTATACATTAGTTTTTACAGTTATCAGGTGTTTACCAGAAAAATTACTACACATATTAATCTCCCACTTTAACACTTGAGGCTAGTAAATATATGTTTCTTTAAAATTTTATTAGATTTATTTATTTGTGTATGTATGTTTAAATATATGTGTACATACATCACTGTGCATATGGAGGTCAGAGTACATTTCATCAGAGTAAGTTCTCTCCTTCCACCACCTGGATCCTGCAGATGGAACTCAAGTCATCATACTTGGCCACAAGACCCTTTACCAGCTAAACCATCTTGCTCACCCCCTAAAATATTATTTTTTGTCAGCAATTCAATGGATACGGAAAGTTTTTTCATCATACTTTCTCAAAAGACCTTAAAATATTTATTATTTGTTTAATGTTCTAAAATGTCACTATTAAGCCTGGCGGTGGTGGCACACGCCTTTAATCCCAGCACTCGGGAGGCAGAGGCAGGAGGATCTCTGAGTTCGAGGCCAGCCTGGTCTACAAGAGCTAGTTCCAGGACAGGCTCTAGAAACTACAGGGAAACCCTGTCTCGAAAAAAAAAAGGTCACTATTAGTTTTCATAGACCAAAACTCTGGTTTACAGTTTTCTTTATCTCTTCAGTTGAATTACCTTTGTGAAATTTGTTTGTAAGAAGAAGAACCAGGTATTTATTTTATGTGTGCATCTGTTTGTTGTCTCTCCTTTTCTTGTGACCAGAAAGATAAAGCTGAGGCCTAGAATCAACACATCTTTTTGAGCTCAATTGTTCTCTACTTGAACCAGTTTCATATTCACAAAACGATTTGGTTCTAACTTAAAATAAAAAGTGGCAAACAGAAACAGAATGACAGAGAAGAATGCTTTTCTTAGGATGTGCTCTAAATAGCAAAACAAACACTGCAGGGTATAAATTCCTCAGCCATTAGCAAACACTCTCTATTTTTCTCTGCTAAACAACCTCAGAGTCAATGTTTCATGTCACTTGGTGAAACTATAGTTGCATACAATTCCTGGGCATTTCAAGTACTTTGTTTTATATATTTGCATCATGGACAAAACCAGATGACTGTACTCTGAGAAAAGAAAAATGACTTAAGACTGTTCTTTTTCAAGTGGTTATAAATTGATATCATACCATCATAAAATATAATATGCAAACAAAACTAAAATCCCAAACTAAGACTTTTTTTATCATTTCTGAATAGCTTTCTGTATTGGACTAAGCCTCCTCCATAGGCTCATGTATTTGAATACTTGGTCTCCAGTTGGAGGTGCTATTTAGGAAGTTTATGGAACCGTTAAGAGGTGGAACCATACTGGAGTAATTGCTGCACAAAGGAGAGGTTTTGAGGGTTTATAACCTAACCTCACTTCTTTCTGTTTCCTTTCTGCTTCCTGTATATGGGTGACAATGTTAGCAGTCCATTTCCCATTCCCAACACTATACTTTCCCTGACTGTTGCCATACCTTACATGACAATGATGGATTCAACCCTCCTGGGACCCTAAAGTCAAAATAAATCCTTTATTCCCTAAGTAGTTTTTTTTTTTTGGTCTGGGTAATAGATCACAGCAATAGAAATGAATATACTTGGCCAAAGTATAAATATTGTACATAACACATAAAATTAACAATGCTGAGAAGGCATTAATCAAAAAAGGCAATAATTACTGAGATAAAAAAAAGTGTGGGAGAAAGTGGTGTGTAACTAAGTTAGTTCTGATAGACTTCATAAGTAGGAAGGAGTGTCTATAAAATGGCTCAGCAGGGGCAGGAGATTGGTGTCAAGTCTGATGACCCAAATTTATTCCCCACCACCAACATAATAGAAGATGGAAGAAGAGAACTGACTTCCTCAAATTGTTTTCTGACCTCCACATATATGCTACAGTGCACACAAATACACACACACACACACACATACACAAAGACAGAGGGACAGAGAGAGACACATAAAGAGAGAAAAACACTGAAAAAATGTTTAAAAACTTAAAAGTAGTACAGTAGTTTGAATGAACTAGACTTATATGTTTGAATGTTCATCCCCAGTTGTTTGGGAAAGATTAAGAAATATGACCGTGCTGGAAAAAGTGTGTCACTGGAGCAGGCTTTAAGGTTTCAAAAGACTTATGTTATTCCCAGTCTTTCTCTACTCCTGCTTTTGACTTTTGGATCAGGATGTAAATTCTTATCTGTTTCTGCTCTCTTGCCTTTGCTCTTCCTACATCATTTACTCTAATCATATGGAACTAGAAACAAGTTAAATGCTTTCTTTGATAAGTTTCATTGGTCATAGTGTTTTATCACAACAATAGAAAAGTAGCTAAGATAAGTAGTACACAAACACTCTGATCATTAACATGTATTGGTTCATATTTACAGGGATATTTGTTATTCTAATGATATTCAAAGATGTCCCTGAATATTTGAGGCTATTTATTTGACTCCACTCTCTGTGAACTCTCCTTTGGTCCTCAGACCTTGCAATCACCATCCAAAGATTTCAGATGAAACACACAAAGTATACTAAAAGCATAATTTATTAAATAACAAGCTGAGGCATTTTCAAGGAATGAGTTGGCAATGACCAAAGAAACCACTATCCAGATATTCAGTATAAGCAGTATTTAAAATATATCTAAAATGTCTGAACACACAACATTCTCAATGAGAGATTTTCATACCCAGGTTGTTGACAGGCTCAATTGGATTGATTCTATGGTGTGTCTTTATTCTTTCTGAGAGCTTCCAGGTAGACAGTAGTAAACCCATAAGTTTTAGGGCATCTGAACTAAGCTCATATAGTATCTCTTAGTGTCATTTCAGGGTGCTTTGTGAGTCACTTCTTCCGGAGGAGGGGATATAACTCATGTCCCATTTCTCTGACTAACAATTAAAGTCTGACTGTTTCAACCCTTGCCTGATGATCAGGAAGGAATTCATCCAAACACCCTGTAAGTCTGCTGATATCTAACTAGCTACTTCATACTTTCCATCTTTCAAGATGTACTATAGTTTATTAACACTGTTGAACTTATAGGCAGTCAGTATATGCCATCATTATTTTTCTATCCCTGTTTGGAACAGATTAATTGACACGAAGTTATAGGATCTGTCAGATGGTCACCTTACAAGCTTGAGTACTTAAGTTAGTATCCCTCAGATACATGTGAAAACCTGGGGAGCTGACCACCTATAATCTCAGAAATGATAGGTGACAGATATAGGAGATCCCTGGAAGTTCATGGGCCAGCTGTCTATCATGGTAACCATTCAAGAGACCTTGTCTCAAACAAAATGTGCAAAGTACTGGAAGCCCAGTTCCCAAGGTTGGCCTCTGACTTTCACCTTCACATGCACATAAATGCAAACATGCACACATGCAAATACAGAAAGATGTAAATAGATTAATGAAAACTTAATGTTGATTTTCTTCTTGGTGAAATCTAGGTTAGGATACCAGCCATGGACACAAGTGTAAATGTGTTGACTAGTTCCTTTTCCTATCTCTTGTGGGAACTCAGTCTGATGCTGGCCTTTTATCATAACAAATTTGGAATTTACAATAGATACTCTGTTGAATGAAGTCCAAAAGAAATGGTCAAGGTGTCAAGATATATGGGCATTTCATAGGTGAAGTTTGCCCAGCTGAGACATAAATAACGTCATCTTTCTCAGTGAACTCCTGATGGAGGAGTGTCTATGTGTTAATTTCATTATTAATAAACATACTGCCTTGGCCCTTTAAGAGAACAAAAAATTAGGTAGGCAGAGTAGACAGAACAGAATGCTGGGTAGCAGGAGTGGGGAGACGCTTCAGGCAGTCGCCATATGCAGTCGTCATGCTTCTCCTCTCCGAGATGGTCGCAGGTTAAGATCTCTCCTGGTAAGCGATCCACCTCGTGGTGCTATATAAATTAGGAGTTTATGTTTCCTTTGGTACAGAATTTAAGATAAACATATGACCATGTATGAGAAGAATTTTTTTATTGTGAACCTACCTCCCAAGCCCTAGTCCCACATTCATAATTTAGAAGCAATATTAGAAAATTGTACATAAGAAGGGGAGATGACTCCATGGAAAAGGAGCTTGCAGCCAAATCTGAGGGCCCAAGCATAAGCATGGGATGCACATGGTAGAAGGAGAAAAATCAAGTACCACAGTTTCCTGTGAACTCAACATGTGTTCTCTGGCATAAATTCATCTGAAAAGGAAATAAATGTAGTACAATTAGAAAAATAGATCCGTTTTAAAAACTCAGATGATTTTGAATGTTTATAACTGATAAGTTATTTCTGATGTGCTATTTATACGAGTTATCCCGATCTGAGCATTATACGTTGTGTTGATTTATTACGATCCTCTATAAATATGCACAATAGCAGTGTCAATTATGAATAAAACTATTAAAAAGGAGAAACTTTGTTACTGAAATAGAACAATACACATGTCTATTTATTTTATTAACATTTTAAAGAAAATACAGTAACACATTTTAGCTGAAAAGATTGAAAATAAGTTGTGTTTGGGTAATACGTAGAGAAAAGAAGGAAATTACAAGGACAATGGCTCACACGCCTTTGCCAGCTTTTTCAGAAATGCCACCCCACAGGTGCTGGCTCAGCTCTGAAAACTCTTTCTGCAATGACACGTTTTTCGGTTGTAATACATAACAATTAAGTGGCTTGTCATTGGACAAGCTGTAAATAAGGACTGGCAGTTCATTTTAAAGTTATTAAAATATGAGCCACTGCGTCTGTTGATTCTGTGATTTTTGCCTGTCTAAGTGACATGATTGATTTAAGCAACTCAATTTTTTGCCATGTGTTAACTTGATGACTAAGAGAGAGGGGGGCCAGATTTATTATTTTCCAGTCTATTATTTTCTATGGAGAATTTTTTTTTAGCTATAGAGCATCCAGCCCCCAGAACTGTTCCAGGACAGTCCTCAGAATGGTTAGAATCCTTTCAGGAATAAAAAGACAGAGGTACAGGACTTTTTTTCTGGAGCAAGAGGAAAGCTCAGTCTTCAATGTGCTAAACCAGCAGCAGAAAGCACAGTGACACTCTCAGTAGGTGTTGGAATGAACTTGTCTTTCTGACCATAAAATGTGCCCAGTGGCTTGTGCAGCAGGCACACCCACAATGCCTTTTTGAGAAACATAAAGTGCATTCTATGAGTAAAACAAGCCGTTTAAATAAGGAAGAAACTAGGGTAATAACAGTAAAATATTGTACATTAATATTAATGAATACTTTTGGTTTCTGGAAGTGATGTCTAATCTAATGCATACACTAGCACATATATGGGTGGATATAGGTATACATATAATAATTCTATAAATGTGCTATACAGCATAATATGTGTGTATACTCGATATGGTATTCTGTATATATGCATATCTACACTATGTAATATGCTACATAATATGTGTGTGTTTGTGTGTGTGTTGTTTCAAATATGCTGTCCCCTATAAACTTTGACACTGTTTGGAAAGTCTTAATAGGTGTAATTTTTATTGGAGGAGGATGTCACTAGGAGAGGACATTGAGAATTTAAAGGCTCAGCCATTTCCAGTTTTCTCTCTTTGCTTCCTGCTTCCAGTTCAAAATTTGAGCACTCAGTAAGCATGTCATTCCAACTACCATGGAGTCCTGTCCCTCTGAAACTCCAAGCCCAAAGTAAACCTTGCTACTATGAGTTTCCTGTGTCATGGTGTCGATCACATCAATAAAAGATACCTAATATATAATACAATGCATAAATGTATAAATTATATAGTATATGTTATATATGTTCATATACAAATACTATACAGTATATATATATATTTTCACAGATGTCCAATGTTTGTTAGTTGCTTCATTCTCAGTACTATGAAATGAATAAATAATCCATTACTCTGTAATAAATACATTCGCTGTTGGAGTGCAAGATGTTGTCATTTCTCTACCATAATCTACTGTAGGAGAAGCACAGTTATTTCTTAGTTAACATAAAGGATATGGGAATGATCACCCAGTCACAAGTGTCTTATTCTGTTCCTAAAACATCTGGAACAAAATGGTTTTGTCTCCCTGATGGTTCGTTAACTTGACCATCTTCCCTTACAGATCTCCAAAACATGTGGTCACATCCAGCTAGCAAAGTCTTTTGTCAGGCAGAGGTTCATTTGCCTTTTGTTGGTAAAAGAAAGAAAACATCTTTTATTTACAGTGCACAGCAGTGTGCTGGGTTTAATTGTGGAAATTTATAGAAGCAGGTTTTCTATTTGGGGGGATTTTGTTTTTGTTCAGGTCTTTCCTTGTAAACAAAGTCCTTTATCATCCTCTGTCGTTCTGTCTTTCCCCCAGGCATCCTGGCACACTTTTGAACAGTGACCTGATCAGTCATTACTGAGAAATGAAAGAATACACAGGTGGTGGTGGCTTCAAAGCTTGGGAGACTGCTCTGAGGATTTCCATCAACACCTTGGGTGCAGCCTGTCCATTCTAACGTGCAGGACAGAGTCACCCTCCTTTAGAATCTGATGCTCTGATTGGATGGGGGTGTTTTAAAATTCCTTCTCCTTGTTATATAATTATTAAACATTTAATTTACAGAATCAAAAATATAAAATTAAATGATTTGAACAGGCTGCAAAAGGCTCAATGATTCACAGTGGTGCATTGTCACATTTGCTCATTAAAGGTTCTGTTGAGCGGATCCAGGCGATTCAGATATGTATATCGATTACTATGGTTAGTTAATGTCTAATTTATTCTCTAGGCAATAGTACAGACGAAACAGCACAACTTCCTGGCATTTTGTTTTAATTATATGTCTACATGTGTGTGTATGTAGCTTCAAAGACAGTAGAAGACTCAGATCTCCTGGAGCAAGAACTACAGAATGTTGTGATCTTGCATATGGCTGGTGAGAACTGAACCCAAGTCTTATGCAAGAGTAGGACATACTTTTAACCTCTATATCTCTACAGTTCCCACACCACACTATTATACTTACCCTTATTTCCTAATATGCTTAAAATCAAAGTTAAAATTGTCTTCTGAATTCTGAATTGAGTATTTCTCTGTTAAATCAACATTGATTGACCACATTTTATTTTTTATTCTTATATAATAAAAGTTTTATTTTAGAAAACTTTAATATCAATGAGATTCACTTTGTTATAAATATTGCCATTTTCTCAAATTAAAAATATTTTTTAATTTTTTTACTTTATGGTATTATTGTGGTGTGCATGTATACCTTTGTGTAGGGGTTCACTGACCCCTGTATATGAGTGTACCTGTGTGTATCAGCACACTCATATATGTATGCTTTTGCTTCTCTATGTACCTACCCATGCTTCCATGAGTATACCTTTGAACAGGGGCTCACTCATTCATGTATGTCTGTACCCTTGTGTGTAGGAATACTCATACATTCATGAGTGTAAATCAGTGTGTAGGGGCACTCCACTCGGTATACGAAAAGTGAATGTTCTTTCTTTGCTTCCAATAGGTCTTTGCCTTAGTTAAAACATCTCTTACTGAACTCAGAGCTGTCCATTTCAACTAGATTAGCTGGACAATGGCTTATCAACTTCCTGTCTATGCCTTGCTAGACTCTCTGTGGTTGGGTGCAGGTATGTACTGTTTGTTTGGTTTTTGTTTGTTTTGTTTCTCTTTTCTTCTCTTTTGTTTTGTTTCTTTGAGATAGGGTTTCTATGTATAACAGTCCTAGCTGACCTGGAACTATCTCTTGTAGACCAGGTTGGCATTGAATTCACAGAGATCCACCTTCTCTGTTTCCCAAGTGCTGGGATTAAAGGTGTGTGACACCGCCACCTGGTCAGTAATGTACTATTAAACCCAGGATTTACATGGGTACTGGGCTTTAAATTCAGATCCACTTGCTTGGGAAACAAGTACTTTACGTACTGAACCAACTTTCCAGTATATTGTCCTTGATTTTTAAAGGTGATTGTGATTCACAAATGCTTAAAATCTTTATGGAGTAAGATTTCTTTTGCTTTCTAACTTTACATTTAGTATTACAAAGCTTTACCTACAAAGGAGAAAGGTGATATAGTATTTTTTAAATAATTTTACTTAGTGATTTTTTTTACATTTTTATCCATTTAAATTTTATTTTGCTGTCATATATACTATCATCTGAGATTAAATTTTCCATTTACAGTATTAATTAATAGCAGCCTAGATAAAAATTAAATTCTTGTATTGCAAATAAACTCTTTCACACATTTTTGAGTCTGCATATAGCCCTCTTATTTATGTGGTTTATTTATTAAGGAAAATGTGATTATAATACCTACTGTCAATTTCTAAATAATTTCAACATATAAGAAAATCATTATTTTATTACTTCTTTACAATTTTATTGTGATACAGTTAAAAAGCTGTAACATATTCCAGTATCTTCCGGATTATTTACTCATTAAAGTTATAGGTATAATTTGACAATTATCATATTAAAACATGATCTTTTTATTTATGCTTTTTCCTTTTATTGAAAATAGTTTTTTTCCCACAAAGCCTCTTTACATTTTCCTCTCTGTCTTCTTCTCCCACTTCCTCCCCACCTTTGCTCCTTTCTGGGTTTATCCCATTTTTGTTTTTCATTAAGAAGCAAACAGGCCTTTAAAATGCTAATTAACCCAATTAAAAATGGGGCACTGAATTGAACAGAGAATTCTCAACAGAAGAAGTTCAAATGGCCAAAAGACACTTAAGGTCATGCTCAACCTCCTTAGCTATCAGGGAAATGCAAATCAAAACAACTTTGAGATACCATCTTACACCTGTCAGAATGGCTAAAATAAAAAACACTAAATATAGCCTTTGCTGGAAAGGATGTGGAGTAAGGGGTACACTCATCCACTGCTGGTGGGAATGCAAAGTTGTGCAACCACTTTGGAAATCAGTGTGGCGGTTTCTCAGGAAATTTGGAATCAACCTACCCCAGGATCCAGCAATACCACTCTTGGGAATATACACAAGAGATGCCCTATCATACTACAAAAGCATTTGTTCAACTATGTTCATAGCAGCATTATTTGTAATAGCCAGAACCTGGAAACAACCTAGATGACCTTCAATGGAAGAATGGATAAAGAAAGTGTGGAATATATACAAATTAGAGTACTACTCAGAGGTAAAAAACAATGACATCTTGAACTTTGTATGCATATGGATGGAAATAGAAAACACTATTCTGAGTGAGGTAACCCAGACCCAAAAAGATGAACATGGGATGTACTCACTCATAAGTGGATTCTAGACATAAATAAAGGTCAATGACCCTATAATTCCAGATCCTAGAGGAGCTAAATAAGAAGGTGAACCTAAAGAGCCATCAGGGTTCCCTTCATATGTTAAGTCCAAGGTCCTCCCAGTTCCCCCTAAGTCCAGGAAGGTGAGCAACCAAACTGACAAGGCTCAGAGTGAGCCTGTCCATGCTCATTGCCGTTGTCCTTGGTTTGTGAAGGGAACCCTGATGGCTCTTTGGCTTGGAGAGGGGCGGAGTGGGGGTATGGGTGGAAGGAAGGGGAGGGAAGGGGGAGGAGGAGGGGAGGAGATGGAAATTTTTAATAAAAAAATGAGAAAAAAAGAAGGTGAACCCAAAGAAAAACATATAGTTATCCTCCCGGATATTGGAAGTAGACTAGATTGCCAGGCAAAAATTGGGATCTTGGGGGTGGTGGTGGGGTGGTGGTAAGGGGTGATGGGGAGACGTGGAGGGAAGAGTGAGGAGGGGAGGATGGGGAGACCCTGGGGGAATGAGATGGATGGGATGGAGGAAGGGTGGATGGGGTGCAGGGAAAAAGATATCTTAATTAAGGGAGCCATTTTAGAGTTAGCAAGAGACTTCATGCTAGAGGAGTTCCCAGGTATCCACGGAGATGTCCCCAGCTAGTTCCTTGGGCAGCTGAGGAGAGGGAGCCTGAAATGGCCCTTTCCTATAGCCATACTGATGAATATCTTGCATATCACCATAGAAGCTTCATCTGCCGATGGATGGAGATAGAGACAGAGACCCACATTGGAGCACTGGACTGAGCTCCCAAGGCCCAAATGAGGAGCAGAAGGAGGGAGAACATGAGCAAGGAAGTCAGGACCCGGAGGAGTGCGCCCATCCACTGAGATGGTGGGGCTGGTCTAATAGGAGCTCACCAAGGCCAGCTCAAATGGGACAGATAAAGCATGGGATCAAACTGGACTTTGAACATGGTGGACAGTGAGGGCTGACTGAGAAGCCAAGGGCACTGGGTTTCGATACTACTGCTTGTACTGGCTTTGGGGGAGCCTAGTTCATTTAGATGTGCACCTTCCTGGACCTGGATGGAGGGGGGAGGACCTTGGACTTCCAGCAGGGCAGTGAACCCTGACTGCTCCTTGGACTGAAAAGGGAGGGGGAGGGAAGAGGAGGGAGGGGAGGAAAATGGGAGGTGGGGAAGAGTCAGAAATTTTTAATAATAATAATAATAAATAAAAAAGAAACAAACAGGCTTCCAATGAATAATAATAAAGTGAAATAAAATAAAAGGTAGTAAGATTAAGAAAAGAAACAAAACAGAATCAGACAAAACAAACAAACAGAAGGAAAAATGATGTGGAATTCTCCTCTTATGTTATGAATATGTTTTATTGTCATCGGTTAATAAAAGAGCTGCTTTCTGCCAATGCTTAACGGAATATAGCTAGGCTGAAAGATGTGTGTGTGTGTGTGTGTGTGTGTTTGTGTGTGTGTGTGTGTGTGTGTGTGTGGAGAGAGAGAGAGTAGGCAGAGTTGGAGAGATATAAGAGCTAGCCAGAAATACACTTAAGCTATTGGCCAAACAGTATTGCAAATTATATAGTTTCTAAGTGGCTATTTCAGGTCTGGGCACAAACGAGCAGCCTCCCTCAACAGAAAAGAGCCCAAGTAATGAGACACACTTATCCACATACTCAGGAATCCCATGAAAACACCGAATGGGAAGCCATAATATATATACTAAGAACATGATGGTGGGAGAAAATATATAAATATAATAGAGTAAAATAAAAATAAGATGAATTTGAATTTGTTTAAAGGGAGAAAATGCCTTGACATGACATTATGTCACAAAAAACCTCTAATGATGCTGTTGAATTTGTTTTTGGTTGGCCTTCTTCTACTGCACATGCACCCTATTCTTCAGAGTGGTTTCTTTTCCCAGGAATATTCCCTTGAAGAAAACTAACTTTTTTTTCTGGTTTTTCAAGACAGGGATTCTCTGTAGCTTTGATCCCTATCCTGGAACTAGCTCTTGTAGACCAGGCTGGCCTCCAACTCACAGAGATCTGTCTACCTCTGCCTCCTGAGTGATGAGATTAAAGGCATGTGCCACCACCACCCAGCGAGGAAAACTAAATTTCAATTTGTAAGTGGTTATCATTGTAGATAGCTTCTTTGTTAGGGATGGGGGATGTGTCCATTTATTTCAGCTCTTGTATCCTGTCTGGTATAGACCTGTTCAGGCCCTGTGATAACTGCCTCCATATATGTTCATGTCACATTAATCTAGAAAGCCTTGTTTTATTTTTGTCCTCTATCCTCTCTAGGACTTACATTCTTTCTGCATCTTCTCCTGTGAGGTTAAAGGAGGCAGTTGATGGAGATTTCCTATTTAGGGCTGTGTTCCATGTACCCCATTCTATGAATAGTGTCTGGCTCTGGGTTTTTCTGTTTATTCCCATCTGCTACAGGAAGATGCTCCTCTTATGATGGCTGAGCAAAGCACTGGTCTGTGAGCATAGAAGAATGTCACTAGAACTCATATTTTCAAGATGTATTTTTAGGTTTTAATTATGTGTTTGTGTCCATGGAGTGGGTGAGTATGTGCACAAATATAGTACTCATAGGGACATAAAACGGTAGAAGCCAAAAGAGGGCATTGAATCCCCTGGAACTGGAGTTATAGGTGGATGTGAGCCAACGTGGTTGCTGGGAACCAAACTCCAGTCCTCTGGAAAAGCCCTGTGTGCTTTGTACCTGCTAAGCCATATCCAACCCATTTTATGCATCTTTTATATCAGTGGAGCTAATGGGACACTTTCTGCTCCAAGTACTGAGATAACATTGCCTAGTTTAGTATGTTACTGTGTTAAATTGAAGTTAGTGTCTTAGTTTGGGTTTCTATTTACATGAAGAAACAGCATGACCATGGCAACTCTTATAAAGGAAACATTTAATTATGACTGGCTTACAGTTTGAGAAGTTTAGTCCATTATCTTCATAGCTGCATGCAGGCAGGCATGGTGCTGGAGAAATAGGTGAGTATTCTGTATCTTTATCCACATGGAGCAGAAGCAACTGTGTGCTACAGTGAGCATGGCTTGAGCATTGGAGACCTCCCATAGTCCAGACTCACAGTGACACAGGTCATACCTATTCTAACAAAGCCACACCTCCTAATAATGCAACCCCCTTTGAGGGCCATTTTCTTTCAAACCACAGCATTCCTCTCCCTGATCCCCATAATCTTGTAGCCATATCATAATGTACAAAGGCATTCAGTCCAACTTCCAAAGTCCCTGCAGTCTATAACAGTTATATATAAGTTTTAAATATAACTTATTTAAAAGTCTAAAGTTAAAAGTCTCTTTTGAGATTCATGCACTCTCTTAACTATAATCCCCTGTAAAACTAAAATCAAATAGCAGACCACATACTTCCAACATATAATGGCACAGGCTACATATTACCATTCCAAAACATAGGAAAGTGAGCATAGTGAGGAAATACTGAATTAAAGCATGACCAAAAACCAGATGGGCAAATGTTAAACCCTGCATCTCCATGTCTGATGTCAAAATGCTCTTCAGATTTACAACTCATTTGGCTTTACTGACTGCAACATTCTTTCTCTTGGGCTAGCTCCACTCCCTGTTAAGAGCTCTCCTCAATAGGTATCTCATGACCAGCTCTAGCATCTCCAACATTTTGGGGGCTTCAAGGTAATCTAGTATTCATCTTAATAGCTTCATGCAATGGCTCTGTAGGACTCCATACAAGGATACACATGACACATTCCTGGCCTTAGTTGAGGAGGGAGATTCTATAACCTCTTTCTTCTATCCTTGACTCTAAATTCAGAACCATGTGGCTGAAACTGCTGCTTACTGGGGCCAGAACATGATCCCTCTCATTCAATTCTAAGTTCGCCAGCTCTCTGTTTTTGATGGTTTCCTCGAGTCCCTAAGTTTGGCTGTCCTCAATCTTGGTCTGTAGTCTAAAACGGCCTCAAGTCCAGTGTTCTGCCAGCTTCTGCCTCTTGAGTGCTGGAATTAAAGGCATATACCACCATCCCTGGACCTAAGCTGTTCTCTAATTCGTTTTCACAGTTTCAAAGCTTAATGGAGCAGAGTCTTTGTTCGAGGTCTCCACTCCGTTTTTTCCATTTCTTATACTGTTTATCTCCTTGACAACAAGATTTAGCTCCATTCCACTTCCCAGTCCCTCTTTCTCCTCATGTTGCACGTTTGATATTTTCCCTTGCTCAACTAATTCCTTTTCATTATAAATTTTCATTAGAGTTAAAATTAATAACCACACAACAGAGACTATACTAGGCTGTTTTAAGATTTCCTCAGAATCCAAATCTCTTTACTTGAGTCTCAGGCAGACTCTTCAGACAAGGACAAAAATGAGTCACATTCTTCACTGAAGTATCTCACGAACAATCTCTAGACAACATACTGAATTTAATTTTATTTTTCACTCTCTCTGTTTCTATGTGTGTTTCTGTATCTGTCTGCTTTTTCTTTATGCCTTTTCCTCTGAAACATCTTGAACCAGGCCCCCAAAGTTCAAATCACCTTCAGCACCTCTGTCTTTCATGCTCCTACTAGATGGACCATTAACACCCACTTAAATAATTCAACTGCTTTTCTAATGCAGAATATTCCTCTAAATAAAAACATGGTCCTGTCCATCACAGCAGTACCCCAGTCTCTGGTACCAACTTCTGTCTTAGTATGGAATTCAATTTTAGAAATATGGCTCCACTGTTTTGGATACCACATTTCCATGACCAAATCACTTCGGTGGTTTCGGTCATCTTATATATGTTTGGGGTGAACACACATTTGTTCTATTGCTGTGAAGAGACATCAGGACCATTGCAAATCTTATAAAGAAAAACATTTAATTGGGTCAGTCTTCCAGTTTTTTAGGCTGAGTTCATTATCTTCATGGCAGCATGTAGGCAGGCATGGTGCTGGAAAAGGCACTGGAAGTTCTACATCTTTATCAACAGGCTATAGAGCAACTGTATGCCACACTGAGCATAACTTGAGTACAGGAGATCTCAAAGTCCATCCCCAGAGTGACACAATTCATCTAACAAAGCAATGCCTCCTCGAATAAAGTCACGCCTCCTAACAGTGCCACTCCGTATAGTTGCCATTTTCTTTTAAATCAGCACAATCAGTTTCAGGGTCCCACTTTCATGCTCTTATTAACACACTGAATCTGAAATATATAATATATATAATATGAAATATACAATAGGGCAAAGACATTTTGACACATCCTCCTTACAGTGCAGAAGACCTCAGGCTGCCAAGGAGAAGTAAGGGAGCTGACTGGAGAAGCAGAGGAGCTTTGAGGAGGGAGTTTTCTGAGAAAACAAGGCTGTTTTCATAGACTAATTTTTAATTTTATTTTATTTTTCACTCTCTCTGTCTCTATGTGTGTTTCTGTATCTGTCTGTCTCTCTTATATGTCTCTGTCTTCCTCTGTCTCTGTCTCTGTCTCTGTCTCTGTCATCTCTGTCTCTGTCTCTGTCTCTGTCTCTGTCTCTCTCTCTCTCTCTCTCTCTCTCTCTCTGTGTGTGTGTGTGTGTGTGTGTGTATGTGTGTGTGTCACATAGTATGGATGTGGAAGTACGGAAGAGTCAGGACAAATTTTTGTGGAATCTTTTCATTCTGTATATAGCATCAAAGTATCAAACTTAGATTCTCAGGCTTTACCAGTGTAGTACTCTCTCTGCCATGTTAGTTCCATACAAGATAAAATTTGAGGACCACAATGGAATATATGGCCTCAACTGAGACAGTTGCCTTCTTTCCCTGGCAGATTTTGTACCCACAGTTTGGCATGTCTTATTTTACCCGATGATCCCTGGGGAGTTCATACTGCATTGCATCTTACTTTCCGCTGAGAGTTTTTCTCTATACAATATCTCTCAAACCTATATCCATTTATCTTTAGTAAAATATTCAACTTGGCTTCATGATGCTAGCTGGTCCAGAAATTCCTTTTGATTTGGAAGCCTATAATTTAGCCTGATCCAGGTCCCTAAACCAAGCCAAACTCCTCAGTGCTGAGGTGAGCATGTGGATCTAGGCCTCTGTCCCCTCACCACTGATTTTGTGTCAAACCCCAAGAAGTCTGTTCTATCAACAATTCAAATTCAAATTCAAATTCTTTCTATCAACAGAGATAATGTTTCCCATGGTCTTAAAATTAGTTTGAGATCTGTACCATTCCAATCTCTCCACAGTGCTAAAATGCTAATCAATCTCTCTCTGCAGGCATGAGTTTTTGTTTTTTTTTTTTACTTCAGGAATTTTTGTTCACCGTGCCTAAAATCTTTACTATTTTTCTTTTCAGAAGAAACAACCCATTTTTTGCTGTGAGTGTGTATCTCTTATCTCTGTAATTTAGTTTCACAAAAATATCAATTTATTTCTTATATTATTTTCTGGTGACTATTTGAAGTCTGTCCACCTGTTTACTCCACTCCATCCACTGGAAAGGTGACTTTATTTCAAATTCAGTATCTCTTCATTCCCCATCTTAGTAGCAGGGATACTTAGAATCATTCTTCCAGAATGGATAAGGAAAATGTGGTACATTTACACAATGGAGTACTACACAGCAGAGAAAAATAATGACATTGTGTCATTTGCAGGCAAATGGATGGAGCTAGAAAAACATCATATTAAGTGAGGTAACCCAGACCCAGAAAGACAAATATCATATGCACTCACTCATAAACATAAAGCAAAGAAAACTAGCCTACAAATCACATGTCAGAGAACCTAGACAACAATGAGGACCCTAAAAGAGATATACATGGATCTAATCTACCTAGGAATTAGTAAAGTACAAGATCTCCTGAGTATATTGGGAGCATGGGGACCATGGGAGAGTGTTGAAGAGGAGGGGAGAGACAGGGATCGGAGCAGAGAAAAATGTAGAGCTCAATAAAATCATTTTTTTAAAAAAAAAATCATTCTTCAATCCAGGTGGTAGTGGCACATGCTTTTAATCCAAACACTTGGGAGGCAGAGGTAGGTGGATCTCTATGAGATTGAGGCCAGCCTGGTATATGAACGAGTTCCAGGACAGGCTCCAAAGCTACAGAGAAACCCCATCTCAAAAAACTAAACTAAACTAAACTGAAATAATAAAAAGAGTAATTTTTCCTTTTATATTTCTTCAGAAGAAATTCCTAAGGTGGGACATGGAAAGAAGGGTAATTGACTAAAAGAAGGAAGGACTTTGCTCTCTAGCACCATGTCAGGTGGTCACAACCACCCATAACTTCAGTTCCAGAGGATCCCATTCCTTCTGGTATCCAAAAGTACACATATGCATGTGTATTGTGTGGAGACACATACATGCACATAAACAAAAGTAATAAAAATAATAAATTCTAAGAGTGTAGTTCAACTTAAGAAACATGTTGGGTTTTAGAAAGAATTTGGATTTCAGTTCAGGTGATCCTGAGAGTGAATAATAAATAAATGTCTTTGTTCATCGTTACAGGGTCATCTTCAGTGGGCTGATAACTGAGAGGTAGTGAATAACATTGACTATACTCAATCATTCAACTTCCTTGAATCATCAGCATATCAGTGAAGTCATCAATGAGGCCAGGTATCATCTCAGAGTTCTTCTGGACTAAGGAATGTTTTTGTTTATGCCAATGATACCTGGAGCACTATTTTTCCCACAGCAAAGAGATGAAATAATTCACTTAAGAACAGTGAAACACTAAATATTGTTACTTACTGCTTCTGCCACCAACCAAAATTGTTTTGACTGTCATCTTCAGGTATAAGAATCATTTAAAGTGTTATTTAATTTTTATTCATTCATATGTATAAATGAATGTACACATATATACACACTTGTAGAGGGTGTTGGTTTTCATGAAGCTGATGTTGCAGGTGATTGTGTACTACACAATATGAATGCTGGGATTCCCAACTCCAATCTTTTGTTAAAGGAGAGAAGTGTTCTTAACTGCTGAGCCACCTCTCTACTCCCTAGTGTCCAATCTTAAGATATTAGAATTGGTGCCACCCTTTGAAAGGTGTGTAATTAGTACTGATGACACTAAATGCAGAATGCCACATAGCATCTGTTTGCAGTGTACCTGGAAGCTTTGAATACATTGATTATTTGGAGAACCCAAAACATTAGTCAGTCTCAACATAGATGACACAAGATACCAGAAAAATGCTTGTATATTCTTCTGGTTGAACACCGCAAGGTGGACTTTGGTGCCTGTACCACAGAATAAAGTGAGAGAATGAATGAGCAGTGGGAGAAGGAGAACAATGAGGTGGACAGAAGCACCAAGCCTTCTTCACAGGCAACTGGGACATGTGCTAATCATGCAGTTCTAGAGGAACTGAATAAATAGAATAAATATATACTAAAGGGGATTTATTATAGTGGCTTTCATGGCTGCCTCACAGCAGAGAGACTGAGCATCTGAAAGTAGCCTAGTTCACAAGGGTGAGTCTCACCAGTCTGGCACTGAAGATCTGGAGAATTCCTGAAGAATGACTGGTCTTCTATTTATATTGGAAGCCCAAAGAAGCTAGTTCTAATATTCACAAAGGAACACAGTAATAAGTCAGCAGGATGGGTAATCTTCTGAATAATAGGTAAGCCAGCAGGCACAGAGCAAAGTTTCCTTATCATACCTCACTTTTATTTTTCTTACCACCAGAAGATTCTGCCCACAATTAAGTTGGGTTTTCCATGTTCAAGCAATCTAATCAAGTAAATCTCTTACAGAAGTGGTGAGTAGCTGGTCACTTGATTGATTCAAGATCCAATAAAGTTGACAACTAAGGTTAGTAATTAAAGGAAGTAAATTAGCAAAAATACCCATCTCATATTGTCATATGACAGACAGAGTCAGTTAGGTTCCTATAACCAGTGTTTCAATAGCCATTTAATATGAGCTACCTAGGGACAGGGTAGCTTTCTTCAACCTTGGCAATGCCCAAAGTGACCCAAACAGTATGGTGCTGCCTTTAATCCCAAAACTTGAGAGGCAGAGGCAGGCAGATATCTGAGTTAATGCTAGCCTGGTCTACAGAGCAATTTACAGGACAGCCATCCAAGATTACAGAGATATCCTGTCTTGAAAGAAACAAAGGTGCAAGCAATGCCCAAAGCCTCTGACAACTCTCTCCATGGTAGAATTACAGGAAGTACACAGCATATCTCTATGTTTATCAGCACTCTTCTCAGTAGAGGCAGACATGGTGTGGCATTATTAATCTGTTAAGATGGATGTGGAAAAGGAGGAGAAGTAGGTGGAAACATGCACATGAAAATAATAGCCAATCTTTTAAGACTAAGGTAGAGTACTTGTCTTTGTATCCCCTGGTCTTGTTTTCTGAATTTGTTAAGAAATCATCATGAACAAAAGATTATTTTGTGGGAGAACTGTTATTTCAACCTAGATTGATTTTTAATAGACATCTCCAGAAAGATTGGCTTAAATGTATCTGAAAAACACTCTCTTCATAAGAAAGAACACTATTTTCACTTAAAATCAGTAATTACCAACATAGATAATCATGAGAATACCATTATCCTTAGGTCCAAGCTACAAAATATGGCAGTAACACCAGTGTCAAAAGCAGCAGATCACCAGGGTTATAAAGTGAAATATAAATTATAGTGATAAATAACAAGCAAGCATTATAGATATTTGATGGATATAAAAATGTACAACAAATATTCAATAGAATTAATCAATCACAAAGATTACATATACAAATCTTCTCTACCCTGTCTCACTATTTAAAGCCATACAAACTCCAGAGATATGGTTCAGCAGTTCACAATACATACTGCTCTTGTAGAAAACTCAAAATTTCCACCCCGTTAGCTGGATGGTGCACAAATGCTGCAACTCCAGGTCTATGGAGTTCATTGCCCTCTTCTGGCCTCTGTGAGTATTTGCACTCATACACACACACATATGAAAATAAATACTTCCTAATAAAAAAGAAATAGAATTCAGGCAAATCCCAGGGAGGTATTTTATTAATTCATTTGTGTATTTCACTAAGGCAATTATAGCTTTCCCATTTCACTCAAAACTCCTGTGGGGAAGAGTGAGCGTCCCAAAATGGGGCAACAAAGCCTCCAGATGTATTCAGAGATGAAACAAAGAGATGAAAACAAGTTCTGACAGGATAATGCATCAAGTCCCACCTCCCCTGGCACTGCTGAGCCAATGATGTGACTGCCATCAATGTACCTACTCCTGAGCCCAGTCCTCCAAAGTTTTTATAGAACACTGAGTCCAAGGGGGGTATGGGTGTCTGCCCACCTCTTTCAAGAACTGCAGAATTCTTTGTGCCATCTCAGTAAGACTAAGGTTTTCTAATTATGTAGTCAAATGTTTTGGTTAAATGCCTCATTCCTTGTTCTAATTATCACCTATCCCAAAAGAAAACGCTTCCGTTTACACAAAGCAGGGAGAACAAGGTTAGCTTCTCCTCCCAAACCTCTTTTTAGATGAGAAAACACACAGCTGGAGTCCCCAGCATATTTAACTGCAATGGTGATCAATGTAATTTGTTGTTTTTCTTAATAGAATTTCACTGAAAGCTAACAGTGTTTGAGAAAAAGGAAAAGTATGTAGTAACTTGGCTTTAGCAGCTTTGCATGCTGGAAGTTGACGTTAGTAGGCTGGTGCTGCACAAAAGAAATTTCAAGTAGATTTCAAGCTATCAAAATATTGAAATTTTTAAAATAAAAAACACTTTGAAATACTTTATTTTAAAATAAAAAATTAATATCTAATTAAATTTTTATTATTAATTCTGATAAGGATAGATGTAATAATACTATGATAGCTGATTTGTCCCCACTAAAGGCCTGTGGTGATATTTTGTTGTGCTATAACAAATAAAGCTTGCCTGGAGATCAGAGTGTGGAGAATAGCCACTAGTTTTCTATAGAGGCCAGGTAGCAGTGGTACACACCTTTAATCACAGCCCTAGGAAGGAGGAAATAGGAAGTGATATGGCTGGGCAGAGAGAGGAATATAAGGTGAGTTTAGACAGGAGCTACTCCTCTTTTAGGCTGAGGAGCAAGAAGTGACTGTGGCTTGTTCCCTTTTCTCTCTGATCTTTCAATGTTTACCCTGATATCTGACTCTGGATTTTTATTATTAAGGCTAATTAGAATTTGTGCTACAATGGCCATTATAATTTCTATGATTAGCCCCAGGGATATGACATGTGCTCAAGCTTCAGATAAGGGGGACTTAAATGATTTCCTTCATTCCAGTAATCTTCAATTCTTGAAAGTATTTACTTTATATCAGTGCGATGTGCATCATATTTATCTTATTAAATTTATCAATCAATTAACTTTAAGTAGCATACAAAACATCGGGTTTGCATGTAGTATTTTAAAACATCTGTTTTCATTGAGTCTTCTCACCTGTCCCACTGTCTTTCCTGCAACCCTTTCTCCACTAACCCACTTTTTGCTCTCATGTCCCGTGTGTTCTGTTGTCCTTTCACAAATCCTCAAAGATTCCCTTTCCTCTCGGAAGTTCCATAAAATATAGTCCCATCAAACCACATGCATGCATATGTATAGACATTATGAAACAGATTCTTCATATGAGTAAGAACATGTGATAGTTGTCACCTAACTCAATTTAATAATTTCCTCATCTGTCTGTTTTCATGTAAAACTTATTTTTACTTATAGATGAATATAGTTTTGTTGCATGTATATTCCAAATTCCATATTTTTATTTTCTATAGTGATGAACATCTGGTTTGGCTCTTATATTAAAGTGGGGTCAAAAGGAAGTATACTTCTTGCTTAACTAGATTCCTTATCTTGTCTATATAACGCTTCAATTTTGAGTCAGTTAAAATGTTTTGTAAAGTATTTCTTTGCTTCGTGAATCTTCATGTCATCTCCTATCTCAACGTTCTGTAAGCATAGTTAAAATTTTACATCTCCTGAGAGTAGATAATTATAGAGTATGCTACAGCTTGTATGTGATTATATGCCATTAATATCCATTATCTCACCTGAGAGTCCATCTTTTCTCAAGAATTCTATAAATCAATTTCTCTCAAGAACTTTCATTCATATGCTTTCATAGACTTGCTAAATCAAATGTCTTTTTGGTGTTTTCCTATTACCACTAATACAACATATTTTCATCACTATCAGAGTTCATGTTATTAAAAATTAATGGTGATGATTTTTTGTTTTTCTACTTTGTTATCTTAGTATATGTCAAACCTATTTGACATGAACTATGTTTTGAAGCAATTTACAAGACCTCAAATGAAAGCCATAAAAAACAAAATTGGAAAGTAGGATCCAGCAGGATGGAGAAAATATGAGGATGTAGGGACCAACAAACGGCCTATGAGGTAACTATACATGGTGTCCAAAATTTGAGCATCTGTTGATGCAAAACAGACATGAATGCATACAGGCATCATCAAAAACAAGCAGAATTTTAGATTTAAAAAAAATATAAGGATCATTCATGGTTATATAGGATCTGATAGAATGCAAGCAAGAAAGCCTAGCATCTTTCTTCTATAGATCATAGTATGAAATGGGGGATACAGTTTCCTCTAGGGAAATCTGAAAGATGTTACCACATTCAGATTATGGTTGAGAATATTTTGATTTTTTTCTTGGCACTGTGACAAACATGATGGCAAAAAATGACTTGAAGAAGAAGGGCTTATTTGGGCTTGCAGAGGAGAGGGTATAATCTGCCATAGTTGATAAGCATGTGACAGGATTTTGAGGCAGCTGGTCACATTGTATCTGGAGTCTGGAGGCAGAGTGATGAATGGTGATGCTCAGCTTATTTTCTTCTTTAATTTTGTCTAAGACTCCAGCCCACCCAATGTTGCTGGCCTCAGTTAATATGTGTCTTCTCTTCTGAATTGACATAATCTAGACAGTGCATAGTTTCCAGGATTTACACACTTGTTGTCTTCTACATACTGTCAGGTTGAAAGTAAATATTAAACATTACTGTTCTATCCTTTGTACCTGACACACAAATACTTTTTTTAAAAAATAAAAGTGTGGCAATCTTGACTACTTCCAATATCCAGGAGGATAACTATCTGTTTTGCTTTGGGTCCACCTTCTTATTTATCTTTTCTAGGATCACAAATTATAGGCTCAATGTCCTTTATGGCTAGAAACCAATTATGAGTGAGTATATCCCATGTTCATCTTTTTGGGTCTGGGTTACCTCACTCAGAATAGTGTTTTCTATTTCCATCAATTTACATGCAAAATTCAAGATGTCATTGTTTTTTACCGCTGAGTAGTACTCTAATATGTATATATTCCACAGTTTCTTCATCCATTCTTCCACTGAAGGGTATCTAGGTTGTTTCCAGGTTCTGGCTATTACAAATAATGCTGCTATGAACATAGTTGAACAAATGCTTTTGTAATATGATAGGGCATATCTTGGGTATATTCCCAAGAGTGGAATTGCTGGGTCCTGGGGTAGGTTGATCCCGAATTTCCTGAGAAACCACCACACTGCTTTCAAAAGTGGTTGCACAAGTCTGCAATCCCACCAGAAATGGATGAGTGTACCCCTTACTCCACAATCTCTCCAGCAAAGGCTATCATTAGTGTTTTTGATTTAGCCAATCTGACAGGTGTAAGATGGTATCGCAAAGTCGTTTTGATTTGCATTTCCCTGATAGCTAAGGAGGTTGAGCATGACCTTAAGAGTCTTTTGGCCATATGAACTTCTTCTGTTGAGAATTCTCTGGGGGCAGGGTGGGATGGGGGTAAGTGGAGATGGCAAGAGAAAAGTGTGAAGGGGAGGATGGGGAGAGCTTGCGTGAATGGGATGGTTGAGATATAGCAAGGGTGGATATAGGAGCAGGGAAGTATATAGCTTAATTAAGGGAGCCATTTTAGGGTTGGCAAGAGACTTGACTCTAGAAGGGTTCCCAGGTATCCAGGGAGATGCCCCCAGCTAGTTCCTTGGGCAGCTGAGGAGAGGGAGCTGGAAAAGGCCAGATCCTATATTCATACTGATGAATATCTTGCATATCACCATAGAACCTTCATCTGGCAATGGATGGAAATAGAGAGAGAGCCACACATTTGTGCACCCGACTGAGCACCCAAGGTCCAAAGGAGGAGCAGAAGGAGGGAGATCATGAGCAAGGAAGTCAGGACTGCGAGGGGTGCTCCCACCCACCGAGATGGTGGGGCTGATCTAATCCGAGCTCACCAAGGCCAGCTGGACTGGGACTGAAAAAGTATGGGATAAAGCCGGACTCCCTGAATATGGCAGACAATGAGGGCTGCTGAGAAACCAAGGACAATGGCACTGGATTTGGATCCTACTACACATAATGGCTTTGGGGGGGGGGGTGCTAGCCTGTTTGGATGCTCACCTTCCTAGACCTGGATGGAGGGGGGAGGAACTTGGACTTCCCACAGGGCAGGGAACCCTTATTGCTCTTCGGACAGGAGAGGGAGGGGGAGTTGAGGAGGAAGGGGGAGGCATATGGGAGGCGAGGAGGAGGCGGTAATTTTAATAAAAAAATAAATAAATAAAAGTGTGGACTTCTCCCTCTTGTCTATGGACTCATGGCCATTGTATCATGCAAAAATATATTTCTACAATTTCAAAAATCCCCATTGTCTATAGATTCAAACAGCTTCTGCCCAACACTCTGCTTTTTATGACTATAGACTTGGGTAAGTGTAGTAAGCAATAGCTATGCCACAACTTAAATATGCTCCTGTCTTAAAATTTCCTCTATCAAGCAAATTACTCTATATACTGGTTAGGGCATTTTGCCAATGTGTTACAAGTTGGAGTTTTCTGGAAACAAACATGAGAATGTATCTCCATCAGACTGGTCTGTAGGAAAGTCTAGGGGGCATTTTCATGATGCATGATTGACCTAGAATAGACTAGACCACTGTGAACTTTGCTAAGCCTGGGCAGGTGGTCATAGGTTGTAAAAGAGAGCAATCTGAGCAAGCCATAGAAGCAAAACAATAAGTACCCTTTCTCCATGGGTCTTGCTTCATTTCCTGTCTTTAGGTTTCTGTCCTGCTTGAGTGCCTTCCTTGGGTTCCCTCAATGTTGGACTGTAATCAGGATCTGTAAGCCAAATCAATCCTGTCCTGCCCAGGTTTACTCTGATCATTTTCTTTCTTAGAGCCATAGGAAGCAAACAAATACAAGCTATTTTCTTTAAACTCAGCATCTCTCAAGTTATCAAGATATGTGCAAAATACTGTCAAATATTTTGTCAGGCTACCACAACTTCACTGCCTAAGGTCCTGGTAGAGTTTGTATTCTCTTCTAAGTGCTTATGATCAGAGCTTCCACTGTCCATGTTTCTCTTGTTTTTCATCTTCGGATAGATTCTGCCCACTAGATTCTGCTTACAGTATTCAAGTGATTTCCTAGTCCAAAGATCTAAGTTCTCTCACATTCAAATTTACAGCAGACCAGATCCTAATAAACATGAGGTCAAGGTCATCACAGCCCTCACTCCTGGTACCAATTTTCTGTATCCGTTTCCTGGGAGGAAATAAAAGTTAATTTTGACATACAGTTTGTGTTGGGAGCTTTGAACCCCCCAGATCCTGAATTTTTGGTAAACAACTTGTAATGCTTGCAGCTGTTCTGAGTACGAGACCCTCAGGAGTTCCTGATGGCAGAGAAGTGGTTTCTGGTGCTTTTGGCTGGGATGTGGCTATCAGTTAAGGATCCCTTTATAAGCCTCCCCTGGACACAATAAAGGGGATATTCTGGCATCAAGAATGACCTGTGTCTCTGTCTGTGTGTCTTTGTGTGTTTCAATCTTCAGCCCCTTTCCCCATTCACGAACTGTATGGTAGCACATAGAGCACAGACAGTTGTGATGTGCTACAAGTTTGAGTCTGTAGGCCACTATTGTGGAAAATAATGAAGGCAGTGGTTTTTTGTCAGCTGACCACATTATAGGCTCAGTCAGGAAACAGAAAGAATTGCATGTTGGTTTTTATTCACTCTCTCCCTTTTATACAGTATGGAACCCCAGCTCATAGAATGTGCTACTTACATACAGGGTCAGTATTCCTAAGTCATTTAACCTAATTTAGACAGTGCCTCATGGGCGTGTCACCAGAGGCTTGTCTTCTAAGTGATTCTATATGCTATGAAGTCGATAATCAACATTATCTATGACAATTAACATTGCTCATAGCAAACTACCTCAATCACACAAGAATGAAATCACACAGGAATGGCGCTTTACCTCTTTGGCTGTCTTACTCTAAAGGAATGTAGAATGAGTAATTTATAAAGAAGATAAAATAATTTTGAAACAGTTAGGCTCAAAAGGGAAGAACAATATGATTAGAAGGAACATTATGTAACTGGCAAAGACTACTCTTTCCTTCAAAGATAGTACCTTGCTTCTGCCTTCTGAAGGGCTGTGGGGCTGTGTCTTCATGTGGCAGAAGGAGTGGAAAGGGCAGAGAGGGATAGATTATCTCTTCTAGGAGGGCCTTTATCTTTTCACAAAGTAAGGAGCCCTCAAAACCAAATCAGCCTTCATGTGGCAGAAGGAGTGGAAAGGGCAGAGAGGGATAGATTATCTCTTCTAGGAGGGCCTTTATCTTTTCACAAAGTAAGGAGCCCTCAAAACCAAATCAGCTCTCAAAGGCCCCTATTTTCATCCTGTCTTACAGTTGTCACATTCTGCTAGTTGAGTTTTGGACAGCAACTCTTCAATGACAGTTGTTGGCTTTCTCCCCAAGACTCCAAAATACTGTCCGATAATGAAAAACATCTTTGACAAACTGAACTTGAAGTTCTAGGAAATGCATAACCAGTACTCTTCACTAAGGTCCTCTAAGGTAGGGGCTCTGAACAGCATTAGTTTGATTTAGGCTTTCACCTCTTACTTTAAGTCACATCCCTTTGGTATCATCCTCCACTTGCACTCACTCCCTTTGGGCAAAAAAAAACAGTGAAGAGCACTAGACACATTGCTTTCCACTTTTTAGGGACCACAATAGTCTTACTGTCTCAAATCATTGGTATATCTGAATCTAGGACACTAAGAATAGCTTATGGATGCATTAGCTATGTGCTAAGGGTACAGTGTAAATTTTCCTTTATTTATTTATTTGTTTATTTATTTATTTATTTATTAAAAATTTCTGCCTCCTCCTGTCCTCACATTTCTCTCCCACTCCCCCAACTCCTCCTCCTCTCTCTCCAATCCTAAGAGAAGTCAGAGTGCCCTGCCCTGTGGGAAATCCAAGGCCCTACCCCCTCCATCCAGGTCTAGGAAGGTCTGCATCCAAACAGACTAGGCTCCCAAAAAGCCAGTACATGCAGTAGAATCAAAACCTGATGTCATTATCATTGGCTTCTCAGTCAGCCCTCATTGTCAGCCACATTCAGAGAGTCCAGTTTGATCACATACTCATTCAGTCCCAGTCCAGCTGGCCTTGGTGAGCTCCCATTAGATCAGTCACACCATCTCCGTGGGTGGATGCACCCCACGTGGTCCTGACTTCCTTGCTCATGTTCTCCCTCCTTCTGTTCTTCATGTGGAGTAAGGGGAACACTCATCCATTGTTGGTGGGAATGCAAACTTGTGCAACCACTTTGGAAATCAGTGTGGTGGTTTCTCAGGAAACTGGGAGTCAATCTACTCAGGATCCAACAATTTCACTCTTGGGAATAATACCCAAGAGATGTCCAATCATACTACAAAAGCATTTGTTCAACTATGTTCATAGCAGCACTATTTGTAATAGCCAGAACCTGGAAACAACCTAGGTGCCCCTCAAAAGAAGAATGGATAATAAAGGTGTGGCATGTATACACTTTAGAGTTCTACTCAGCCGTAAAAAACAAAAAACAAAAAACAAAAAACAATGACATCTTGAATTTTGCATGCAAATGGATGGAAATAGAAAACAATTTACTGAGTGAGATAACCCAGACCCCAAAAGAGGAATATGGTATGTAATCACTCATAAGTGGATTCTAGCCATAAACAAAGGACATTGAGCCTATAGTTCGTGATCCTAGAGAAGCTAAATAAGAAGGTGAACCCAAAGAAAAACATATATTTATCCTCCTGGATATTGAAAGTAGACAAGATCGCAGGCCAAAAGTTGGGAACAGGGGGTGGTGGTGAGTTTGGGGGAAGGGGAGATAAGGAGGGAGAAGGGAAGGATTGGGGAGAGCTTGGGGGAAAGGTATGGTGGAGATGGAGGAAAGGTGGATATGGGAGCCAGGAAGTAGATATCTTAATTAAGGGAGCCATTTTAGGGTTGGCAAGAGACTTGGCTCTAGAGGGGTTCCCAGATGTCCAAGGGGATTTCCCCAGCTAGGTCCTTGGGCAGCAGAGGAGAAGGGGCTTGAACTGGCCTTCTCCCATAGCCACACTGATGAATATCTTGCATATCACCATAGAACCTTCATCTGGCGATGGATGGAGATAGAGACAGAGGCCCACATTGGAGCACTGGACTGAGTTTCTAAGGCCCAGATGAAATTTTCTTTTCTTACACAACACATAGACCTGGGGTTCTCTGTCAGTATAGTTCTAATCCAACCCTTATTATTAATATTACCGAATCACAGATAATTGAGAGAATATATTCAAATTTGTTTCTGAATAACTGTAATTACACACAGTCAGATGTTTACATTGTTGAGTGACACTAGTTTGGAGGAACACAAGCAAATATTTATTCACATCAGACAGAAGATTAATTACTGACCAAAGAGTTTTGTTGAAGTTGCTTAGAGGATGTGAGGTAATGGGTTACTTAAAAGGGCAGAAAATGATTCTGACAAATATATCATCAAAGACTAATTTGTCACAGTTGGAATCTCATGAAAGATGGAAACCAGGAGTGTATTTCAGTCTTCAAGAAGCTTAACAAGTTAGAGAACATCCTTTTTAGATTTGTTTGAGCTTCTTCCAGGCAATTTTGATGGTTACTGTTTCTTTCAGGCTGCTTGGCTGGTTTGAGCCTCTTTTAGACTTCTTGGTCTGTTTGAGACTCTTGGTTAGGTCATTTGTCTGTCAGAGACTTTTACCACTTCCGACTAGTTTGTTTGCTTGAGAACAGAAGGGCCTACTGAATCCCATCAGTTTTGGGGACTTCCTGAAGCTTTTGAATTATTTACTTCCTGCATTTAAATTGCTTCCATCCAAGATGGAATGTTTAATCTTCCTTTGCAACACCCTGTGCCTTAAGGGACTTCCTTATACGATGGGTTGTTTTACTTCACTTTAGAATATCCAGTACCTTGATAATGAGCTTTCATCCAAAATGGAGATTTTTGTATCCTAGGAAATTGTTAGACAATATGTAAGTTCTCAGACATAGAGACAAAGGGACTTGTGTGTTCAAAATACAGAGGCTGATAGTTGAAGATCAAGTGGTTCCTGCCTACAGGATGTCATATCATCCCTACACTGTCTGGGAACTGATTCTGCAATGCCTACTATACTAAAGGATGGTTGAAATCATGGAAACGCTTGATAGTTGAACACCTTTCTTCAAAATGACCTCTGCTACCAAAAAGTTTTACCCATTTTCCTTTTCTTTTTTGCTTGCCAAAGAGTCACTTATGTAGTTGATTGAGATAGATACGTTGGTTAGTCTGTGACTCTGTTTTACATTTTAAAATCTCTGTCCTTGATGTGACGGTGGGTCATAGGTTAAGAGCTTCAACTTTTCTTTGGATTCCATGATACACAAAAAAACATAAACACATTTCCTTAGAAGTTTGGCAGACTTCAAGACCCAAACAAATAGAACTAAATTAATCTCGACAAAGAACAGCCATGTCTGTTTCAAGGAAGTAAAACAAGTCCGTAAAAGAACATCTCAGAATCTAAGCTACTTCAGAGATGACCTCACAACTTAGGATTCCTTTGTCACTCTATTTGTCTTTTATCTATCTGTCTGTCTATCTATCATCTATCTTTTTATCTGTCATCTATCTAAGATCTATCTCTCTGTCTAGCTATATTCTATAACCTTTCTGTCATCCATGAGTATGTTACATACTTATTTATCAATTTTTTATACTTTTGTTGTATTTTCTTCTTTCTAATGCATATTTTCATACTTTCCCTTCATTATAGTTACGAAAACTGAAAATCATGTTAGCTAACATCCTAGAACTAAGCTTGGGAACCTATGTACAGTTTTCATTCAGGATATAACTCTTATTCTCTGAGGTCTTTTTCTTTTTTTTTTTTTTGGTTTTTCGAGACAGGGTTTCTCTGCGGCTTTGGAGCCCGTCCTGGAACTAGCTCTTGTAGACCAGGCTGGTCTCGAACTCACAGAGATCCGCCTGCCTCTGCCTCCCGAGTGCTGGGATTAAAGGCATGCGCCACCACCGCCCAGCTCTCTGAGGTCTTAAAGCTAAAGTAGGGAAATCTCATGATGGTTACAGGGTGGAGTTCTCAAAACAAACTTTCTATAAGACAAATAAAAGGACTCTAAATCTGAGAAAATGTCAGGAACCTGCAGAGCACTTTTGTCAGTGTCAGTGATATCTCAGTGTGCCTAAGAACTAGGACAGATTAAAACTTTGTAAATAAATGACTTACACTAGAGCTGGCACTGTGAGATCAAGTACTCCATAATTTTATTACTATCTCCAAAAATTAACTACTGGCCACAGTTAGTGGCATTGAATTTTAATTGCAGTTTAATTTCTAACAGACCAAGTCTTCTTGTGTGAACCTATTAATCTCTTAAGTACTATTCTTCTTTATAATTTAACAATGTGTTTTTACTTTCAATGTTAAGCCAGGTTGTGTGTGCAACAACATAATAACAAATCAAGGAATAGCATCAGAAAAAAACAAAAAACAAGCAAACACTACTAATTTTTTTCAACCTTGTAAAAATTGCTACACAAACAAATTTACCATGATAAATGATCATAACAAGCTGAACTACCTAATGTCTGCCTCCCCCACACATGTTGAGATAGTACTTCATATAGTTAAATGCCTTCAATTTCACTACGTAGTGAGGTTGACCTTGACTTACTGATCTGCATGCCTCCAACTCCAAACTATTGGGATTACATGTATATTAACCTATTTCTTTACCTAAACCATTCAAGTGCTATAGCAACTGAGCCACATCTCCAGCTTCTAGTTGTTATTTTATAGATCTCCTTCTCTAACTTCCTGAAAAGTGAATAAGAGATCTAGGTTTTGGTTTACTACATTAAAAATTCACCTTTTAGAGATAACTTTTTTCTAAACTGGCTCCAAGGCTCAAGAGTCTATGGTGTCGTGATAGAGTTGTAAACAAAGGAACTGAATTATGTTCCACAAAGACAGTATCTGGAGGTGCATACACCCCTGAGTGAAGTGTAAGATACAGTGTTCATGCACTCAAAGATATCCTAATAACAGTTTCTTGGCAAGACCCATATATTACTATGTAGCAGGTCTTTCTTTGGACAGTCAGCTCCTAAATAATGATATGGAGAAGTTTTATTAATTACAAAAGCTTGACCTTAGCTTAGGCTTTTTCCCAGCAAGGTTTTAAAGTTTGAACTAACCTGTTTATATTAATATATATTCTGCCACTTGGCTTGTTACCTGTCCTCAGTACCATATGTCCAACTTTCTCTACCTCTGACTGAGAATCTCTGGCAACTCTGATTCTCTCCCAGAGTACCTATCTCTCCTCAGAAGTCCCACCTATCCTCTCCTGTCTAGATATTGACTGTTCAGTTCTTTATTAAACCAATTAGAAGATGCCTTAAGCCCGTGAGTTTAAGCAGTGACACATTTTTACACAGTGTACAAAAAATATTATCCCAACATTACTATTATTATCACAAAAAATCTATACACTTTTTGATAGAAAGTGTGACATACTTTGTCAATGCCTGAATTTCCACTTTATGCTGCATTTAAATGTTATCTTTCCCTATTTTCTATGATAAAACATGACCCAAAGCATTTTATGGAAGAGTTTATTTAGGTTTGTGGTTTTATAATCAGAGTCCATCATGGTGAGTGGGCATGGCAACAGGAACAAGAAGGTGAGAGATCATGTATTTAGCCTGCCACAGAAAGCAGAGAGAGAAACAAAATGGACTTTCTTTTAAAAAAATCTCAAAGTCCAACCCAATATCATATTTTCTCCTATTAGTGGAATCTTCCAAAAGTTCCAAAACGTTCCTAATTATTGCTACTAACTGGGCACTGGGGATCAAGTGTTCAAATACAAGAGCCTAAGCGGGGCATTTCCCACTCAAACCACTATAATTATTATGATATACATTACTGCGTAACTACTTGCATATACTTCTGTTTTTCCCTCCTAAACATCATTCTACCAGTGGTAATTTGTATCTGTTGTCTTTTCCTGCACTAACATACATACCTCCACATAACTGTACCCCTGCCTCCACATTTTCTATATAGCAGAATCTCCTATATTCAAGAGATATTTAAGATTAGAAAAACAGTTTAATTCTAACTGAGTTTTGAGAAGAAATTTTTAAAAGTTACTGCAAAAAATTAATAAAATTTTACACAAAGACAGGAGGGAAGTAGTAGTTTCCTTTACTGTGTTGCTCTTACATTATCATGTAAAGTTCATTCTATTTAAGGCCACCAGTTTCCAAATGATGTAGAAAGCGGAGATGACATACAGAAGACAGATAGAAAGCTAAGCTGAGAAAATCCCACTATTTCTGGCTGTTCAGTCATAGGACAGTCAAAATAAGCTTGATTTTAGATGCTGCTGCTTGCAACCCAACAAATTCTAACTTACACTTTATTTTATAACTGCAAAGTATCGTAGGATGCTCACTTTTTTTTAGCATCATCATATAAGGTTTTCTATAGCTAGAGGAGGAATAATAGTAATTTTCCATTTAGAGAATTGCCTACATAAGATGGAAAGAAATATCCACACTAAAATGTGAAATGTATTTATTTTGGGCAACTGTGAAATTGTATGATGGGACAGAAATCCATGATTTTGCATATGAATTTAGTCATGAATTCTTGTCTTCACTCTCTGTTCCATGTGCCACATGAATTCACTCCACAATTTTACTTTAGTAGAAGAAAGAAAAATCCTCAACTCAAATAAAAGGGTCTTGGAGATGAAGAGCTGGCTAGAAAGTAAAATAGTATAGTGCTTTTGCAGAGGAGTGGTGTTCAGTTCTCAGCACCCATGTGAGGCAGCTCATAACCACCTGAAAAATGAAGCCTGGGACTTTGATGTCCCCCTCAGAACTCTGCAGTCTACACAGTTATATGCATACATTCATACACATGCATATGGACAATGAAAAATAATTTCAAACAGAACAAAAATATTCATGAGCACTAAGATTGTGGAATAGAATATAAGCCAGCAAGAAACATTCATTTTTTTTGTTTTATTTATTTATTTTTGTTTTTACATCCCAAACAAAGTTTCTCCTCCCTCACATTTTCCAATCCGCAACCCCATCTTTTTCTATTTTTGGTTGTAAGCTTGGTCTTTAATGACTGAGCCTTCTTTCTAGCAGAACCTCCCATTTTCTAGACATTACAATTACTATCATATTTCTGACAGGCAGTTAGATTAAATATGAAGAAATTCAATAGGAATAAATATTTATCTTCCCACCCCAACCATTTCCCTACTTGTATTAGGAGTCCTACAAAACTGAGTTATGCTTGTAGCTTGTATTTAGTGAAGGTATGATTAGGGGCTCTTTTCTTTACACAGTACGACCCCTAGTTTGACAACCTGAAGAAGTTAACACATTTGAAATGATGTATTGACTGTAATACTAACAGTTGCCTTTGCCTACTCAACTGTGAATTCTTTATTCATAGCACTGCAGTTATCTCTATGGGAGAAGCACAGCATATCTCATTGACTTGTATTGTCCTTCCCAGTTCAAGCTGCTTTTTCTACTCTATAGGAAATCAGTTGCTTACAGCTTGATAGATAGAAAATAAGGCCAATGAACCGCCCAAGCAGTGGCCTCTGGTTTATTTCTTTTATTTTGAATTGTTTTCATGGTTGGATCCAAACAGGAGGCACTGAGTAGTTTCATGGATGACTGATATTGACAATGGCAGAGAAGGCAACTTCAAATCAAGATTAGGTGTCTATTTGGTAGGGAGGAATCTTTGCCCCCTATGCAATGAAAAGGGTCACATGTAATCAACCTACTACGAGAATGCTAGCTGGAACTCTAATGTGTCGTGGCATCTCACAGATTGAATGGTAACCTAAGCAAGAACAATAGTGAAGTGGAGCCTTCTAAGACTCACATAGTTAAACACAGAGATAGGCCTGATATACTTCCCTTAACTGCCTAATTTTAAAAATGGTTGGAATGGGAGAGGTGGTGTGAGGATAAGAGCGCCGTCTGCTCTTCCAGAGGCCCTGGGTTTAATTGCTAGCACCCACACAGGAGCTTACAACCATTTATAACTCCAGTTCCAAAAAGATCCAACTCCTTCTTCTGGCTTCTGTGTATACTGAACACAATATGGTACACAGACATATATTCAAGCAAAACATCCGTGTACATAATAATATAATTAAAAGATTATTTTGTTATTTAGTTCTGTCTGCTGTGTGTCTTTGTGACTATATGCTGTAGGTGTGCAGGTACCTGTGGAGACCAGAAAAGGGTGTCAGGTCCCCTGGAGCTGGAGTTATAGGTAGTTGTAATCCACTTGACATAGGTGCTGGGAATCAAACTCAGGTCCTTTACAAGAGCAACAAGCATTCTTAGTCACCACAACATCTTTTTCTAGCCCTTCTCTTGATTCTAAGTTCATTTAGAAAACTGGCTTGGCCAGGAAAAGAGGCTAAAGTCCATCTATAATGGGTTCTACTTTCTTTCTGAATACACAAAATTATTGAACAATAGTAGTCTCTGTGTATTTGTATATAGCTTTATGTGCTGAAAAGTATCTTTTTAAGAATCTACAATGAAAGACCTGGTTTTTATTTATCTTTTTTGAATCTCTGTTGTCATGAGCCAGTGATTTTTAACACTGCTCCAAGTTCATTGCTTGATTGTTAGCCACATCCTCTTTCCCCAAGACTCCTTACCACAAAATCCTCTTACTGCTCTTTCTTTATTAGATGTCTGACCAGACTATTAGTCACTGCTGCAAATCAGTATAAAGCTTGACCCGAGGCCATATCTCTCTAGGGGACAAAATGAAAAACAAAGTGTGGTTTTTGAAGATTTGTCAGAGGGAAGATTTCTTTTCTTCCTTCATTATCTGATAATCCATCCAAAGAATTTTAAAAGTACACATGTGGCTGTTTTCCCTAATCCTTGATGGCAGGTCTGACTCAGGGTGCAATTTTTCTTCTTCACCTGTTGTTTATTATGCAATCTAAACATAGAGAAGGGTATACAGGGGCTATGCTGTGCCACTGTAGCCGAGTACTAATCTGAAGGACAAGAAGCAAGATACAAAATTGCTAAGGTAGAAGAAAGTTTAATGTTGGTATGGTCTGACCTTTTCCATGATCAGCTTAAGTATATACATTAATTTTCACAATGGTAGAGGTGTCAAAGTATTTAAAGACCATGTTTTTGGTGTGTGTGTATGTGTGTGTGAGTTTGCAAGTGTATATGTATGAGGTAGCCAGAGGACAACCTCAGGTGTCATTTATCAAATTTCTTCCTCTTTTGTTTGTGTTTTGCATCAAGATCTTCACTGGTCTGGAATTCCCTAAGTAGACCCTACTAGTTGGCAAGCAAGTTCTAGGAAATTTTTTTGTCATCAGCTTCCCAAAGCTAAGTTATAAGAGTGTACCTGTAAGAGCGTGGTAGTTTCTCTCAATATATTTATTTATTTATTATGGATTCTGGTGATCAAACTCAGGACATCCTGCTTTCAAAACTCTTTGTCAACTTAGCTCTCATGTTGGCCTTGGGGAGCTGTATTTAAAGTTGCTTCTATTGAGATAAGAATCTGGAAATTCTCTGGCTCATCACTATTATTGGCATTTTATTTACTTTTTTAAGGATCCAAATCTTTTCTCATAATGTCCTAATGTTTTGATCTGAATCCTACGGAATTTAATTTTTATGGTGTTAACCCAAAACTTGTTTGGAGAAAGCTGGTTTATCCTGTTGAATCCCATTAGTTCCCCACAGAATTTCCTCATTTTAAGGCAAGGCTATTGAGATACCTTTTGATCCCCTTATTTTATCCAACATCTGTGATGGTTAATTTTAATTGTAAAGCTGACACCACCTAGAATCAGAGAAGAGAGTTTCAGTTAAGAATTCTCTACCTTGGATGGGCCTGGTGTATGTTGTCCAGGTACTGTCGTATTACATTAATTGATGTCAAAAGACTCAGTTGACTGTGGGTGGCACCATTCCTTGGCAGGACATCCAAAGAGTGGATAAATCAAGCTGAGCACCAGCAAGCAATCAAGTAAGCATGTATGCATAATTCTCCCCACTCCTGACTATGAATGTGATATGAATAGCTCTTTGAAGTTCCCACCTTGACACACACAGACTCCTATGTTTTGGGCTCAAATTCTGTTTTGTTAAGACAAACCATGATTGTTAAAAAAAGAACATTATTTACTCAATGTGCTTCTTTTCTGAGATTGTTGCCATTTGGATAATTCAACTCCCAACATCACCAGTGTTATTTTTTTTTCTCTTCCTCATCAAATCACTATGTGAAAGTTAAATGATTTTGTTCTCACTTCTTCCTGTTTTATGTTATCCTCTTGATTTTTCATCTCACATTTGTTGTCTTCATATTTTTAAAAATAATTTTTTCCATTTATCTTAGAAATTATTTAGTCAGATTGATTGTTCATATTACAAGATGCTATTAAACATTCATCAAGTTCTTGTCTTCATGTTTAATTTTTTTCTCCGTTACTGTTCATTTCTACTATACCATTTTAAGTAGTCAGTTATTTATTTCCTTACAGTTTCCACTTTTGTGATTTATGTGCTGTGTGCTGGCTAGCTGTATGCCAATTTATAAGCTAGAGTTAATGGAAAGAACCTCAATTGCAAAAATGCCTCCATAAGTTGTAGGATATTTTCTTAATTAGTGATAAATGGGGGAAGCCCAAGGTCTTTGTGGCTGGTGCCACCCTTGGCATGGTAATTCTGGGTTCTGTATGAGAGCAGACTGTGCAAAACAAGTAGGAACACTCCTCTTTGTCCTTGGCATCACTTCTGCCTTTATGTTACTGCCTGTTTTGAGTTGCTGTCCTGACTTCCTTCAATGATCAATTAAGATGTGGAAGGGTAACTGAAATAAACCCTTTCCTTCCCAACTTGCTTTTTGTGTTCCACCACAGTGATACTAACTCTAATGAGCACATACTGCATTGTACAGTCCATTCCATTATTTTAAATTGATTTTTTCTTTTTTTAGTGTGTGCATGTGTTTGTGTAAATATTTATCACTGTAATCTTATCTGTTCACTGCAATCATATCTCTCTCATGAGGGTCTAGGGAGAGGATCTTTGGTCCTCCTGATTATATGGTAAACATATTACTGGTTTAGCCATCTCCTGTAGATGGAGCGGCGGGGCTGCGTCCCGCCACCCGGCTAGCTTTACACCTGAAATAATTACATAGAAACTGTATTCTTTTAAACACTGACTGGCCCATTATTTTCAGCCTCTTATTGGTTAATTCTCACATCTTCCTTTAACCCATATTTAGTAATCTTTGTAGCACCATGAGGTGGTTGCTTACCAGGAGAGATCTTAACCTGTGTCCATGTCGGAGAGGAGAAGCATGGCGACTGCCTATGGCACCTGCCCTGAAGTATCTGCCTTCTCTCTCCCAGAATTCTGTTCTGTCTACTCTGCCTACCTAATTTTCTGTCCTATTGGGCCAAGCAGTTTCTTTATTAATTAACCAATGAAAGTCCTCCATCAATCTCCCCTACCAGAATTCATTCCTGATCAATGTTTCCCTCTCCCCCAATCATTCTTTTGCAGCATACACATATTACATTTTTGTGTGTTTCAGCCTTAAATTCTGACAATATCTCTAAACTATTACTTTTCCCACCCTTGTCTACTCTCCCTAGAAGAGTGAAAATGTACTGAGAGATGTTTTTGTGCTCCTGATATTATTTGGTATATTTTGGTTGGTCTCACTCCCATGATATTATAGTTTCTTTTTGATGCTGTGATAGGAACACACTGACAAAAAAGCAACTTGAACAAGAATGGGCTTATTCAGCTTACAATTCCAGGTTACAGTCCATCATTTTGGGGAAGTCAGAGTTGAGCATCTAGCTTGAAGTTCGTCTTCACATTCACAGTCAAGAGTATAGAGAATTAATGAATACATGCCGAGTAACAAGTTCTTTTTCTCTTTTCTTAACTGCTCATGATCCACTCTCTAGGGAATGATGCCAACCATAGTGGGTTGGTGATGTGAGATGTCCTTCTATATATGTGTTGCTTTTATCGGTTGATAAATAAAGCTGTTCCAGCCAATGACTTTAGAGTAAAGTCAGGTGGGAAATCTGTACAGCAATAGAGAAAAAGGAAGAGGAAGAGTCGAAGAGACACCATGTAGCAATTGAAGGAGAAAGGTGCCAGAACATTATTAGTAAGACACAGCCTCATGGAGAGACATAGATTAGTAAAAATTGGTTAATTTAAGATGTAGGAGCTAGCCAGGAATATTCCTGAGTCATTGGCCAAACAGTGTTGTAATTAATATAGTTTTGATGTAATTATTCAGGTCTGGGCAGCCAGGAAATGAAAACACAGTCTTTGTTTACAGGCTGGGTCTTTCCACATCAATCAATGAATTAAGAAAATTTCTCACAGGCCACCCTGATCTAGACAATACCTCACTGGGACTCTCTTCTCAGGTGACTTGAGATTGTGTCAGGTGACAATTAAACCATCATACTTGCCAGTTGTATTTGGGAGCCCTTGGCTTCATTTTCAGCTGTTTTTAGTGAAAAAAAGAAGCTTAGTATGCTACACTCTTCAACTGTTTCATCACCTCACACTTTCTTTATGACCCACACCTCTAGATCTTAAGGTTTTCTTCTGGGTTAAAATTAAAAAAAGATTATTTACTTTCTGAATTTATTATTCCAGAATCATATGTTTTCTCCTTTCAGTGAAGAAACATTCTTTACAGCCAGTCTTATTTTCCATACACCTTCATATATGCTATAGCTAATATCTGTCCTGCTCATCTACAGTATGCAAGTAGAGCCATCTCCCAGGTCGTACGTTGGGTATACTTTTGCCTCTTTGTTATTACCCCTCTATTGATTTCAATCAGTATTTACACAGCCAGATTAGCAGAAATGAAGTTAAAGAGACATGTGTGTCCCTCAAAATGACAATGAAACTATTGAAAAAAATAGATCCCAAGAAATGATAATTTGCCTAGGGACCTCACGCTTGAAGGAGGAAGGGGTACCAGCCAGGTACTTGTCTCCTAGAAAGAGATTTGCAACTTCTTGGATGTCTTTACAGAATTATACTGAGTCTAAGAAAATGATGGGTCAAACCACACCTTTACTAGGACAGCTTAACTGTGCATATGCCTGTCTCTCTTTTTAAAATTTCATCTTACTTCAGGAGTGTGACTATGGATTGGAGGAGTGGGGCAATGGATCTCTTTGTTGCTTTTACTAATATGGCTAACTTTAATATATTTCCTTTTTCTGCTTCTTACTGTTGATCTAACTGTTTAAATTGCCTTCTCAAGGATGCGTGGACAAACATGACGGGATGGGGTTTGGACTATGATCCTGATTAGTAATACTTGTGGTAATGATTTGAGGTTGTTGTGTTCATTACCAAAATAGTTAATTTTTCAGCAATGTAAAACTTGAAAAAAGACCACAAGTGTGTAAAGTATGCTTTGGTTCATCATAATAGAGCTGGGAGTATGACCTAAATGTCATCATTTGTAGCCAACATTGCCCACGAATTTCAGTCAGCCCTGGAAATGTACTGCATATTCACATACTTCTCAAATACATAGGCCTGCGTCCTCATTTTACCCAGTCCCATCTCTTGGGGGTGAGCAAGCACTCTGAAGTGTTACTAGTAAGACCTTTCAGTTCCAGAGAAGACAGATTTTAAATGACAACCACAGTAGATCTTAAACTACTCAAAAAGCACTAAAGAAATGCCACTGTGTTTAAACTGTGAAAGAAATCTATATATTGTAACACACACTTGACTTTGCAGCACACATGGTTTAAATGGCAGAGGAAAAAAATGATGGCTCTACCCCAAGTGAAAATGCTTGGAATCTGTGTCTATGGTCCCTTCCTTCTGCTCCTAAGCTAGTGTTTCTTTCTCTGTTTTGGTAAAGGCTGGGTTATTCTCCTGCAAATGTCTTCTCCCAATATCTACTGTCTTGTTCTGGAAAAAAAAATAAGAAAAAAAAACAGAAAGAAAGGAAATACAAAAGAAATGTAGAAAAGTCTATGACTGAGATAAATCACATTGGAGATTTATTCTTTGCATGTGTGTGCATGTCTTTCTTTCTGTGTGTGTGTGTGTGTGTGTGTGTGTGTGTGTGTGTGTACATATTTACGTGTGCCCACAAGAACTGAAAAAAGGTGTCTGATATCTTGGATATGGATTTAAAGGCTCTTGTGTAACACCTGATGTGGATGCTGTAGTCTGAACTCTGGTACTTTTATATTACTCCTAATTGCTTAGTGATCACTCCAGCCCCTGAAACAGATATTCAAGAATCAGAAGTACCTCAAAGAGTTTTACGTTAAGCAAAATATCAGGAAACATCAATAATTCATAAACTGGTAACAATTATTTGCAGAGGTCTGAGCATTATTCCAAAATATCAGCACTTGCTTCAGTAGGATTTGTAATATTGTTGTTCTGTCACACACGGTTTTTAAAATATATTCTGTATCAGTTTAGAACATTAAATATTATACACACACAGTGCACTGAAATGCTGTTTATTTCAGAAAAATTCTCAGATGACTCCTTATACTGTACTTGGAAGTCTGTATCCTTTGCCCCAATTTTAACCTTGCCCTGGACACAGTGAGAAGCAGCCTCACTCACTGGAAATGAGGAGTCAGGGCAGAACTGAAAAAAGTGCATGAGAGCAGCTCAAAACAGGTTGGAAACCTGACATCTCTACCTTCATTTGTTTTTGTTTGTTCCTGTAATAGTAAATCATGGTTGTCAACTTGACTGCATCTGTAATCCACTAACAGGCAGACCACTGGGCACATATGCCAGGGACTTTCTTCCATTTATTTATTTGTTTGTTTGTTTGTTTGTTTGTTTTGCAGCCTGACTGAATTTCCCCCTCCCACCTCTCATTCAGTATCTTTCCCCACCTTTTCTACATTTTCCTCCCAAGGCACTTCTCTGTTTTAGTTTAGAGAGGGGATCCCTCCTATGGGAACCAACAAAGCATGGCATATCAAGTTGCTATAAGACTAAGCACCTCCCTTGTTATTAAGGATGGGAAAGATAATCCAGTATGAGGAATAGTTTGCCAAGAGCCAGCCAAAATATTAGGACAGCATCTTGCTATAGAGATGGATACTTTGCATTGGTGTGTGTGTGTGTGTGTGTGTGTATGTATATGTGTATATATATATATTATATATCTAGAATATATATATAATATATTATATATAATATATATATAACAAAATTGGTTTTAAATTTGTATCAATAAACCAAGATCCATACCAATGCAAAGTATCCATCTCTATAGCAGCATCTGCTTCCACTGTTAGGACTACTGCAACTAGACCAAGCTACACAACTGTCACCATATACATAGAGGGCTTGGAGATCCCTGGTTGTTAGTTCAGACTCTGTGAGTTTCCATGAGCCAGGTTACTTGTTACTGTGAGTTTTCTTGTGGTGTCTGGCTTCTACAGTCCTTTCTCCCTCTCTTCAGCAGGATTCCCTGAGGTCTTCCTAATGTTTGGCTGTAGGTCTCTGCATCTGTTTCCATCAGTTACTGGATGAAGGCTCTCTACTGACAATTAGTGTAGTCACCAATCTGGTCACAGGCCAGATCAGGCTACATATCCACTAGTGCTATGACTCTTAACTGGGGTCATCCTCATAGATTTGAAGTTGGAACACCCACCCTACATGTGGGCAGCACATTCCAATGGCAGCCAGGAAGAAAGGACACAGAAGAAGGAAACCTTGCCTTTCTGTCTCCTTACATTCGCCCTTGTTCACAAAATCATCTATTCGGTTATGGCCATTGCTCTATAACTTTACAAATAATAGAAATCGCATTTTGAACAGCATAGACTGAAGAACAGCAATCCAGGCTTCATTGCCAAACTGTGACTGCTAAGACATCCATTCTTACAGATTGAACAATGACAGGATTTTATAAGGCAGTCATTTTGGACTACCCAGACTATCTTATTTAAAAAAATCCAATAAATCCCATTTCAATATATACTTTAAAATGCATCATTCTACTTGTTCTGTTTTCTAGAGGACTGGATTAATGACATACTCTTTACTTGACTTTACCTCCCAAACGTCTCTAAGAATGAAGGCAAAGAACTGAATCACTGCCCATTACTCTTTCCCTAGAAAGACTGTGGGTTCCAGAAACTAGAGAAGATCAGTTACCATGTTTGTAACAAGAGATTTAAATTGCCCCACCAGGCAATACTGAGTCAGCAAGAATGTTCCCTTCATTAAAATAAAATAACAGTTGAGTATGAAGAAGAGGCTGTGTGCTGGAGAGCATCTTCAGGAATGATCTCCTTCTGTGATAGTATACAAGGTATTGGATCTCCTTGCAAAATATGAGTGGAGAAAGGCTGGGAGAGATCAAAACTTGACTAGAATTACTTGCATATGAATCTTGGTCTCTGCCATAATTCTTACTCTGTTAAAATTCTTATCAGTGGTCCAAAAATGGTTTTGAGGTAGCTGTACTCCTTTATGTTTTTTTGTTCAATGTGGTCATCAAATAACCTCCACTTTGTGATTTCGACTATTCCATTTCTCTTAATTTGTGTGTTGAGACTGATGGCTGAGCATAGCCAGTTGGGGTTGCAAGAATATTCACTTCATCCCACAGAATTTCCCACTAAAACTGCTAATAACATAATTAATGTTTTACATGAAAAGAGAACCAGAGTTAAAATTTCAATTATTGGGTAGAAATTTTCCAGAGAGGAGGGGGTCAAATTTTCTTTGGGATACTTTTTAATCAGCTGCTAAAGTGAAGATAATACTGTAAGCCACTTAGTGATTATTGACATACTGTTTTTTTTACAAAGATAATTCAGTTTGATTAGTGAGAAAAGAAATGAGGAAAGGCTGATGAGAAGAAGAAAAGAAGATGAAGTGTCATTCTGGGGAAAGAATTGCTAACAATTCATTTGAAATGTAAAAACTTCCATCTAAACTTTCCAATGAAGTTTGTACAAAGAAGTTTGCTTTATTTTTGTGTTGTGCAAAAAAGGAAAGAAAAGGACTTATTTTCTGTCCATGACTACAATAGCATGAAAATGAGAACTTTAAATTGAGCAACTTCAGCAAAAACAAGACCAGAGAAAATCCCAGAAATAATACAGAAGACCTCAATTATTGCAAGAATTGTAAAAAGTTCACTGTAATCTTTTAAATCTGAAATTTCCTATAGCCATAGATGATCTATAGGTGACCTCCTTAACATGGTACCTGATAGTATAACTTGACAGTTCCAATAATTTATTCACTGATAATTACATAAAATCTACTTTCCATATGGTATTATTCAGTGTTCAGTATCTCTTAGTCAATAACATCATTTTCTGTTTTGGTTTTTTTTTTTTTTTTGGTGTTAAGATTTTTTGTTAGAAAATTGGAAGTGATGTAAGTGGATTGACACAATAGAGGAAGTTAATGGGGAGTGGGAAAATGGCACAGTTTAAAAAAAGGACTGCCTTTGCAAGGGTAAGAACTAAGGTCAATTCCTAGCACCCACATACATAAAAGAAAAAAGAAAACATGGCAGGCCAGCACACTCTTGTGATCTCAGTGATACTGGGTCCCTGGGCTCACTAGCTAGGAGTCACACCTAAATACAAGTTCAAAAACAAGTAAGAAATCTGTCTCAAAACTGAAACAAAACAAACAGCAACAACAACAAGACAAGGTTGACAACAGTTGAGGAATGATTTACTTCTGGCTTCCACAGATGTGTGAATACATGTGGACTTGTTCCAGCATGAGTACAGAGTCCTCACATGAATGAACCACAAAACACATGTACAGATATAGAGAGAAATGTTGCTTTATTCTCTCACCAAATATGTGTGACTATCTCATAATAACATAATTAAGATTGTCCCAAATATTATGGTCTGTGATGGAACACTGGTTACATAAAATTTTTTAGTCACATGACAAAACAAAGTTATAAATCAAGACATTTTCCAAACACATTTGTGGGGACAGCAGGTAGCCTGCTGAGCACAGCAGACATGAAATATCAGATCACAGTTTTAGCTTTGGAGTGGTTAAAAGTTCCATGCCTGTTAAAGTTTTATATTACAAAGATTTTATGTGATGTTTGAAAAGATACTGTATCATATGCAGAGGTGGAGCATGGATGTGCAACTAAGGGGAACAAGAGAATTTGCCTCTGGATCTGGAACACTCCAACATTCCACAGTTAGCCTTGTTGATTCTTTAATATGGTTGTGTGTTTTCTTCTGTAAACTTTAGTTCACATATTGTGGACATTTTGTTGGACAACAATGCAAAATTATATCTGGGAAAAGATAACACCAAAGTTAAATTCATTAAAAGGAAGATGATTTAATTTTATATTTAACTGAGAAATGTTATTCTAAATACAAATTTTCTAAATTTCTACCACATCCCTTTGAATTGGTCTTAAATCTTATCTCCCCATTAATTAATGAGTCAACTAAATCAACTCAAATCTTTGATACATGTTCATTAAAATGTGCCTTAAATTAGTAAAAATAAAGAATAAGAGATGAAAACTCATGAAGTAAGTTTGATATTTATATGGATTTAGTAATAGAATGAGAATGAGAAATAAAAGAGTTGAGAAATGTAAAGGTGAACTTTTTCTTTCCCTCTGTTTCCCTGAAGAGTCAGGCAGGCTTTTGTCTCAATCACTCTCTTTCTCTCTTTCTACCTTTCTCTTTTCTTCTGCCATTCCTGTCCCCAGAGGTCAGTCACTCCTTTCCTGCCCCGCTTTTCCCATTCCCTTTCTTCAAATATAAACACTCTTTGTGAGTACAGTAAAAAATAAATAAATAAAAATCCATTAACACTGGATCACTAAAATTTTTACATATTCATTAATATTTATATGTATAACTTAGTGAGTCACTTTAGTGTTACTTGTATGTATAATATTTCAGATCAGATCCCTTGGTTTTGGATAACCAATTAGAGGGTTCAGTCTTCAATCATCTGGTTGAGAGAGAGTGAAAGGGCTGACATGGGATGGATTAGATGGAAGAAAGGGAAGGACAGAGGTGACATAGTTATATTTGTGTATATATAAAATATATAAAATATAGAAATTAGTCAAAGTAACAATCCTCCACTATGTTTAAATGCCTGTGGGAATATAGTGAGATTAGGTTGTTTATGTAAAATCCTAGGAAGAAAGGCAAAAAGAAAAGAGTATAAAGAGTATACTATTTCATAGATAAGTAGATAAAAGAAACCTAAAATTGTTTAAATATGTAAGCAATAAATAATTCAGTAATGTCATTGAACTGTAAACAGAATAAAGATATCAAGCTATAAACCCCATTTTGCCAGAGCCAGACCACTGAGAATTAACAATAAAGGACTCGGTCTTGAAAGCAGTTAAAGAAATAACATGTTATCCAGTGGAGCATCTTGACTGAAGGACAGCAGATTCTTCCTCAGCAACCATGGAGGCCAGCAGACAGTAGTTCAGCATTTGTCAAGGGCTAGAGGAGTTTTGCAGTCGTCTGAAACTACCTAGTGAGCAGCCTTCAAAAATAAAACGGTATCACAGTTCCTCAAAGGAGCAAAATGTAGAGGATGTGAGGAAAGCACATTCGATTTGAAGTTTTTGCTAAGATATTCCCTTTGACAGAAGAATAATGATTCCAGGAAAGAATCCAACCATGAAGAAGAGTCAGATATGAGATAAACACTGCTGTGATAAAAGACTGGTGGTCTTTCTGGGTTCTTCAAATAGGGTTGAGAGTTGAAACAAAAGTCTTTTAAGATGTCTGATAGCTTTTTCATAGTGAGCTGATAAACACATAAAAGAACACAAAGAAGATCAAGGGTAGATTTCAGAGCCATGCTTCTTCATTGTACTAAAAGTAGTTAAAACAGAAGATCATTGACAATTGTGCCTCATTTGGTAGAAGTGAAGACTGTTAAAAGAGCACGAGAAACAACCAATTGCATAGCTGATAGAAAAACATGATAATATTTCAGGGCTAGAAAGTTGTCTCAGTTTTTATGAGCAATGGCTGCTCTTTTAGAAGATAGGTGTCTTTTTTCCCAGCAACCACATGATGGCTCAGGACCATCTCTAATTCCAGATCTGGGGGACTAGATACTCTCTTTTTGTCTCCAGAGGCATCTGCAGACATGCTGTACATTCATATGGACTTACATATACACAGGCACATGAATAAAAAATACTTTCAAAAATGTGTTTTATTCAGTAACTCAAATGAAAGACTGTATAGAACTAGTAAGGCAACTGTGTTGACCTCAAAACAGCATGGGAATCTGGGAAAATGTCTTGTATGACTCCATTTGATAAGAAACCATGGTTTAGTTATATGCATTTGAAAAATGTAGATGGATACTGCTCTTTCAATTCCTGGCTGCCCAGACCTGTGATGGAGGAGGGCTATCTATCTATGTGTTACTTTCATTGTTTAATAAAGAAACTGCCTTGGCCCTTTAATAGGACAGAAAATTAGGTAGGCGGAGTAGACAGAACAGAATTCTGGGAGAAAGAGAGTCAGGCAGATGCTTCAGGCAGACGCCATAGCTCTCCTCTCCGAGATGGGCGCAAGCTAAGATCCTTCCTGGTAAGCCACCACCTCATGGTACTACACAGATTACTAAATATTGGCTAAAGCAAGATATGAGAATTAGCCAATAAGAGGGTGAAAATAATGGGTCAGGCAGTGTTTAAAAGAATACAATTTCCATGTGAATATTTCTGGTAAAGTTAGCCAGGTGGCGGGAAGCACCATACCACTCCCATCACAACAGACCTGTATAATCACCCAGAAACTATCTTAATTAAAATACTGCTTGGTCTATTAGTTCAGGCTTCTCATGAGCTAGCTCTTATATCTTAAATTAACCTATTTCTATTATTTTGTGCATCACTATGAGACACTGGCTTACCAGAAAATTTCTGGTTTTTGTCTTCTTTGGTAGTTGCATGACATCACCTTAACTCTGCCTACTCTCCCCCTCCTCTCTCTTTCTCTCTATCTACCTTTCATCTATCTATCATCTATCTATCTATCATCTATCTATCTATCTATCTATCTATCTATCTATCTATCTATATGTATTCTATCTCTATCTCTATCTCTATCTCTATCTCTATCTCTATCTCTATATCATCTATCTCTATCTCTATCTCTATCTCTATCTACATCTACACCTACACCTACACCTACACCTACACCTACACCTACATCTACATCTATATCTATATCTATATCTATATCTATATCTATATCTATATATAATGTTTGGATTTCTCACCTGTCTTTATTATTTTTTCTGCCCTGTCATGGGCAAAACAGCTTCTTTATTCACCAATGATATTAAAATAATCACAGCATACAAAGGGAAATTTCATATCCCCTCCTCTTTTCTGTCTAAATAAAAAGTAAGATTTTTAACTTTAACATAGTAAAATTACATAACAAAACATGTATCAAAAAAGAATTACACTTAGTATATTTATGCTATTTGTATCTGAAAAGTTATATTTAATTTATCTTTTATTATAACTAAGATAAACTACAAGTATATGTCTTCAATTCTTTAAAGACCCACTAAAGATGTAATATTATTTAAGCAAACACGAAGTGCATTGTAAGCAACTTCCAAAACTCTAGAACTGACAGATATATCACACTGCCTGGACAATCACCCAAAATTCTTCTGTAACTTTGGGGCATCCATATTTAGCATACAGGCCAATTTTGTCAGCCACTTTATTCTGTGTACTCCAGAATGTCTGGTAGACCCTTTCAATGAAGCAGCAACAATTAAGGGCTGTCTCACCTTTTTAAGGCAAGTTTAGTAGTCATTTTATGTGGGTTCTGCATGTCCAGTTCATAAAGCATACCATTAAGCAGTCCAGGCAAGAGTAATTTCTTGCCAAAATAGCAAACTATAAGGAGTCACTTCAATGCCTGTCATCCTCTTGAAGTAGACTGGTGCTGCCTTAAGCAGACATGTCTCACTCTCAAGAAAAGTCTAAGTTCTAAAAACATTTTAAATATCATATTTTGTAAGTATTTGAAAGATTTGAAGAATGCCTACCCATCTGAACTATATCTTTGTACATCTAGAAAAGTTAACTAGCATGACTACTAGTTTGATTATTATAATGACTACCTATTAATCAGTATTTCTTAATTATATATTATATTTTTAAATGAGAATTATAAACACATAATACCTTAAACAATAATAGAAATACACATATACACAGTGTAACAAAATTGGCTTTAAATTTGTATCAATAGACCAAGATCATACCAATGTAAATTATTCATCTCTATATCATATCCCCTTATTTTATTTTTATAAAACAAACGTTTATAAACAACAATTTTGGAAATTTGAGCATTGTTTTCTCTAAACTGCTTTCTGCTGTTTGTTGGGCAACATATTTTTAGGGTTCAGAGAGACCTATCAGGGGATCTTATTCCATCAAACCACATTAGCCTGGAAGGAATTGACAGGTTCTCCTTTTCTGTGGAAACAAAAGCAGAACCTCTTTTTCAAAGTAACATACCCTTAGACCCAAATTTTGAAGTCAAAATACTTTTATATTGCTTTGCTTAGCAGCTACTATTTCCAATGTCTCTCTACAGTGAAAAATTAAAGTAAATATAATAATATACATAATCTCAACTCTCTGTATTTCATCTTTTGTGGCTTTTTCTTTACTCCTTTAAGACTGTCTGTACTCTTTTTATATTGTCTATATTCTTTTTCTTCTCTCTCCCAAGCCTATGAACACTTTTTAAAACACACTATGACCCATTCAGAAGTTTATTTCTGTCTAAATCTGTTTTTATTGCATATCTGTAATTATCTTCTGACCAGAAGCACTTTTAAAGTGGTAATCAGCTTGGTAGCAGTGGTCCTAAATTCTGGGTCTATCTCTTTTAGCCTTTTAACATGGTGGAGGTATGTTCACCACCAGTTCTGGGACTGCTGGAGGGAGCTGTGCTTACTATCTTAACTCTGGAAAGCATTGTGTAGCACATAAACTCTTTTTGTCTATGCAGCCTGGAAATGTCTCCATGTTTGGTGGCAGAAATCCACAATACTTCCCTGCCTGTGCATGCCTAGGAGACCAGATAAGTGGGCATACAAGCACCCACACCTGAAGTGGGTGGCTATCCATATGGGTTATCCCAAATTTAAGTGTATCATTTTGCACTCAGTCAGATATTACTTTTTTGTTTTCTGGCTGCTCAGACCCAAACTATATTAATTATAACACTGGTTGGCCTATTAGTTCAGACTTCTTATTAGCTAGGTCTTATATCTTGACTCATTTCTATTATTTTGTGTGTTGCCAAAAAACTGTAGCTTACAGGGTAAAATTCCAGTGTCTGTCTCCTTTGGCAGCTACATGGTATCTCCTTGACTCTTTCTGTTCTTTCTCTCTATATCTCTGTTCAGATTTCCCACCTGACTTTATTTTGCCCTGCCATAGCCCAAACAACTTCTTTATTCACCAATGGTAATAAAATATATTCACAGCATACAGAGAGGAAAACCCATCAGAAAAATCCCTTAAGAACTCACTTCTCCTCTCTAGCTGTCTGTCTCTTTCTGTGTTTGATTCTATTTTTCTGTCTCTTGCTCACTTTCTCTCTGACTCTTCCCCCCTCTTTTTCCCTTTTCATCCTTCCCCCTCTCATTCAGTGGATTTCAGGTCTTTCTATGTAACCTAGGTTTGTCTCGAACTTCTACCTAGTTCTACCTAGTTGCTGGAAATACTTTTGTGTATGCCACCTCACATAGAATAATTTCTATATAAATTATACTTCAAAATGGAATTTAAAAGTACAAGCATTGCTTGAGTTCCTGGGAACTTTGCTTGGCTAGTGCTAACTCTCTCACCTTGTTCTCTTCTGACTCACTCATGACCTATTAATCTCCCATAACATTAAAAGCTTTCCCATCTTTTAAACTGATTTATTTGACTCTCCAGTCACTCATCACTCTTCAATCTTTCAGTTCATAGAAATTATTCTGGCTTGACTTTGAAAGCCTTATGTTGGAAAGTCAAATATAGTGCCCGAGTGACTTCAGTTTAAGTTGTGAGATATTAGATTTTGATGAAAATATAGGCTTAAGTACCAAGAACGGGACTTGGAAGAGTTATCTTTAAAAGTTCGCATGACATTGACATTATGTGATCCAGGGGAAGCAGTTTGCTTTATGCATTAAGGCCAGAGTTTAGTGTATAGCTGAATTACTCAGAGTATATTACTAGTACATGGGTGAGCATGGCTGCAGAATGCCTTTGTAGGTCATCACTCAGGTTGCTTGGGTGTAAGCGTTTTCTGTCTAAACTTTATATTCAGTAGGATTATTTATAGAATCATGTGTCATATGTATATGTGGTGGTTGAGGAGGAGTGGTCACTCCTCATATCAGTAATAGATTTGTGCAGGTCTATAAATAGTACTCTCATCCCTTGTGGTCAAATAGCTTCATATTTGTATATAATATCCCCAAATTTTCTGTTTGCTTCTAAATCATCCTAGGTTGCATAAAAAAATCTAATGTAGTATGAATGTTATGTAACAGATATTACACTTTATTATTTTGTGGATTATGATGGAAACATGACCCCTATTTGAGTTTCATATAAACAGCCAGAAGAGTTTGCCTTTCAATGTTTCAGAGACTTCCATTCAGGTAAAGCCATTTGCTATTTTCTGTAGCAAAAAGTTTATTTTGCTACAGAAAATAACGTTAGGGTGAGTCAGTAAAGAGCTGCAGTTTATTTATTAAAAGGTATATTTTGAAAAAACTTGTTTATTTATAAATTTATGTGTGTTTGCAAAGTACATGTGGAGATCAGAGGATAACTTGATAGATGTTGATTCTCTCCTGACATCATGCAAAATCTGACAGTGGAACACAGGTCATCAGGCTTGGCTGTAAGTATCTTTACCCACTGAGCCCTCTCAGAGGCCCTAGAAGACATTTTATAGACAGGCTTGTTTTTAAAGCATGGAAAAAAATAGTGTGTCTTAGGGTTACTCTCTTTTTGCTATGATAAAATATCATGAAAAAAAAAGAAACTTAAGGAGAAAGGGCTGGTTTTGCCTTAGTGTTCCAGAGGGTTAGTGTCCATCATAGCAGGCAAGTCATATCAGAATACAGGGAAAGATGGTCCCAGGAGAAGAAGTCTGGTTGACCAGTGCATAGACACAGAGGAATAAGGGAGTGGAGGAGTAGAGCTGGCCCACAAAGCCTCACTACTGGTCCCCAGGTTTCTCTGGCAAGTCCTCATCTCCTGTGCATTCCATAACCTTTCCCAACAGTACCATTATCTAGAAAAACTAATTTAAACACATGAGCCTATGGTTCATTTCTATTTAAAAACCAATAGATAAAAGATAAGACTAGGATAATACATACTCAAGAGGTTAGCCATGAGCTTGTCAAAGGACAGTCACACTTCATTTTACATATTTTTGTGATAGCCAGGTGCGCAGTTTTGGTGAATTTTGAGATTGCTGTCTAAATGTATAGGGACAAATTTAAATGAGAGCACAGGTGGTTTTTGAGTGTTAATGACATGATTGCACTTGGTGAGGAAGAGTTTTATGAAATTAAGACATTATTCACTATTAATCTTCACCATTAAGTCAATAGATTTGCTTGTGAAGTTCCCAGTAAACATTTTATTGAGGTATGAGGGTCAACCTGAAGTCAGATAAAGGCAGGTCTTAAGCTTACACAGTTTTAACATTCTGATTTGAATTTTTTTTCTAAAGAAAAATAGTATTCTCTCCATGTCGTCAACTATCATATCAAGTACCAATTCTGCTGGAATTTTGGATCCTCATCTGGTAAAAAGCTGTAAGCAAACTCGGGAATGAAGGGTGCCTTTTCTTCCTATGTACCCATAATTTCCTTATGTTTATATTATACTTGATAACAAGGAAGTACATATCAGACAATAATATTATTCTTCAATATTTCAGTTAATTTCTATCCATGGTTGGTTGTATCTATACAAGAGAAGTCTCACAAATGCATATGGCTTCATGTACCATACTCACTAAAGCCTCTCCCAGCTTTGTCACTTTGAAGTTGTGTATATTGGGAATTCATTATATGCCTGACATCAGCATCTTTTATTACTGATATACCTGTTTCAATATTGGTTTTCTTGATTAAAGGGTGTATGAAACCTAGTACAGTGTTAAATATTTGGCTAACAATACTTACTTCCCAGCTTCAACTTATTTTTAAGAGAGCATAACCATTCGTACATTTGTAATTTCATTTATTTAGCTGACCTACAGATGATATCTGGATTCCAGAACATATTACGTCTCATGATAAGTTCATCATAAGTTTCAGTTTGAGGAAAATTACTGATAAAGGCTTTCTGATAAATTTCACCTTTTAAAAACATTGATGTGGTATGTGGGGGAGTAAAGGGCGGGTGTGGGAGGATGTGAGTGTGTGTGTGTGCAGGCATGTGCATGTCATGGTGCACTGTGGAGGTAAAGGCAATTTTCAAGGCTGATTCTCCTCTTCCACCATGTGGGTACCAGGAATTAAACTCAGGTCACTGCATTTGGAAGGAGCCAATACTGGGCCATCTCAACATCCTTTAATGTTGTCCAAGGTTTTCTGTCCTGTGTGATCCTGCAGCCATTAAGTCCCAAAGAATCACACAGAGGTCTATACTAGTTATAAACTTATTGGCCCATTATCTCAGGCTTCTTATAACTCTTATAACTTATATTAGCCCATTATTCTTGTCTATGTTAGCCATGTGGCTTGGTACCTTTTTTTGGCAAAGCAGTCACATCTTGATTGCTCTGTGGCTTGGTCATGACTGCAGAAAGAGCTTTCCTCTTCCCAGAATTCTCCTATTCCCATCATCTTGCCTCTACTTCCTGCCTGGTTACTGGCCAACCAGAGTTTTATTAAAATACAATTGACAGGATACAAACCATTGTTCCACAGCACTTTAATTGTACATTTGCACTATATTTTTTAAAAAACTAAATTGTTGAGATTTAAAAGGCTGACAAGCTTGATAAAACTTTTTTACTCTTCTTTTCCTTTCTCTATCCTCCTTCTATCCTCCCTCCCTCCTTTCTCTCCCTTCCTCTTTCACTCCATCCTCTCTCCCTTCCTTCCTTCTTTTCTCTCAAGACAACATTTCAATGGTGGTCTAAGCTGGTTTTAAATTCTCTTTCAGATATCAATACTATGAAAGGGATGAAATACTTTTCTTCCCTTCTGGCAAAAGATATCTAACTAACATTTGTCTTGCAGGTGTGAGTCAAACCCTAAAAACAGTTCTCCTGGAACACACTAGCTTCTCTGCATAGTTGGGCATATTGAAACCAACTGAGGTGATCCTTCACTGCCAGGGGATAAATTTTTACAAGAGTAACAAATTATTCTTAAATTCTTTCATTTGAACTCTCCTTTGCCTTCCAAATACCTTTTAAAAGGTGAGTGCAGAATATTGCTGCCATCACTAAGCTTAGATTACATTTTGGTCACCTCTAGGAACTCCTTGATTTACCATTTACTATTATTTATTTTTGTTCACACTTATTTTTCACCATCAGGCAATCAGTGTGTGCTGGACCTGTCAAGTTTATTCCACATCAGTCATCTCACTGTGGTTCTTCCCACCTCCCTACTTTGAACCAGGCAGCTTTCTCCATCTTGGGACAATCTTTCGCTGGTTTAGATTCTCCCCATTACTCAAGGAGCTATTCAGTTTCCCCATTTCCTCTAGCAAAGTTGATTCAATTTTTCCAGCCTTCTTTGACCTCCTGGGTATGGACAGAATGAAGCAAGGTTCTCCTAGTTTGATGTTATAAATAGCACAGTCTAAAACAGCTTGGGCATGAGAGGTTTAGTTTACATGTGTCCATCACAGTCTATTTCAGAAGGAAGTCAGAGCTGTAGCAAAAGCAGAAACTGGAGACATAAACTGAAGCAGAAGCCTTAGAGTAATGCCAGTTACTGCCGATTACTGGGCCTGCCTTCCTATACAATCTAGAACCATTTGCCCAAGGGTGACACTACTTTCAGTGTGCTGGAACATCTCACATCACCTTCAGGCTTGTCTCTAAGTTAAGAAAATGGAGTCAATTCCTCAGCTCTAGGTTCCTTCTTCAGAGATAACTCTAGTTTGGGTTATGTTGATAATTATCCTGAACCCTTTATTCTACCAACAAAAGATATTTAGAAATGGAAAGGACCTTAATCATCACTGACTCCATGCCTTCGCTCACAGAGAAAAAGCAGGGAGCTGAGTGTGCAGAGAGTATGACATATTTGTAGAGGAACAGGATTTGTGTGTGATACTGATGAAATGTTATTCCCAGTGCTGATGGTTAGACACATGTGGAGTTCAATTTGAAAAGAGTAAACAAGTTTAACCATGTGCTGCAACTAAGAGATGATGCACTGGGGTAACGTGAGGATGGAGCTTGTGATGCTCAAGAGTCCTGACTCTATCCACAGCAACGAGACATAGAGGCCAAGTGACAGGAAACAAGCTCACTGGCCATGTTCACCTCTGTAAAAATTATTTCAGGGAGCTTTTAAAGAATACCAACCATTCCACTTTCTTAATAGCTTTGGAGGATGATTGAGATGTAACTGTATTTTTTTCACCTTTTTAAAAAAATTTATTCTTTTTTTCCAGTTTATATATTTTTTTATTAAAAATTGCCATCTTCTCCCCTCCCCCTCCCCCTTCCCTCCCCTCCCCTCCACCCATACCCCCACTCCCTCCCTCTCCAGGCCAAAGAGCCATCAGGGTTCTCTACACTATGTTGAGTCCAAGGTCCTCCCAACTCCCTCCAGGTCCAGGAAGGTGAGCAACCAAACTGACAAGGCTCACACAGAGCCCGTACATGTCCTAGAGACCAAGCCCATCGCCATTGTCCTTGGTTCCTCAGGACCGTGAGGAGTGCGTTTACCCATTGAGACGGTGGGACAGATCTAACGGGAGACCACCAAGTCCAGTTGGAATGGAACTGATGGAATAGGGGACCAAACCGGGCTCTCTGAATGTGGCTGATGGTGGAGGAGGACTGAGAAACCAAGGACAACAGCAATGAATGTGAACTCTACAGCATGGACGGGCTCACTGTGAGCCTTAACCTTCACCTGGCGATGGATGGAGATAGAGACAGAGCCTCACATTGGAGCACCGGACTGAGCTCCCAAAGTTCTGATGAGGAGCAGAAGGAGAGAGATCATGAGAAAGAAAGTCAGAACCATGAGGGATGCATTCACCCACTGAGACGGCAGGACAGAACTAATGGGAGACCACCAAGTCCACTTGGAATGGGACTGATGGAACATGCGACCAAACTGGACTCTCTGAAAGTGGCTGATGGTGGAGGCTGATGGAGGAACCAAGGACAATGGCGATGTAACTGTTTTTTAAAAGTTGTAGAATTTCAAGTAGAATGGAAATAAAGCAAATACATTTTAAAAACTGGAAGGAAAAGCTATGGAAAAAACACACATATGGTGTGATGGAGGGTGGTGGGCCTATCAGAAAGTTAAAGAGTACCCAGAATGTTGTTACAAAGGAACTCATTGAACATAGAATGTACATTTTAGATTAAAAATAATTAGTAGAGGGGCAAAGGAGAAGGTTTGGTGTGGAACTGTTTGTTACCAGTCCCAAAGATCTGAATTGATCCCCTGGATCCACATGATAGAAGGAAAGAACTGACTTCCTAAAGTTATCTTCTCATGTCTACCTTAGCAATGCAGCACAACAACCTATCCCCCCACATACACACATACACACACACACACACACACACACACACACACACACACACACACACACACACAAAGAATGAATGAAAGCAAGGAAGGCAGAAAGGAAGAAAAGGAAGAAAGGAAGAAAGAAAGAAAGAAAGAGAGAGAGAGAGAGAGGGAGGGAGGGAGGGAGGAAGGAAGAAAGGAAGAAAGAAAGAAAGAAAGAAAGAGAAAGAGAGAAAGAGAAAGAGAGAAAGAGCAATAGAGAACTGTTTTAAATCACATTATGTGTCTTTAGAGAAGTGGTAGAGACAGACATTGGTGTGTGTGTGTGTGTGTGTGTGTGTGTGTGTGTGTGTGTGTGTGTACCAAGTGTTAGCTGGATTCATGGTGGACCAACCTTAGTAAAGCAACAGAAAAACCTTTTGAAGGAACCTCGTTCTTTTGTCCTCCCTCCCCAGTAGCATTTTCGTTGTCTTTTTCCTTGGGACATCTCTCTGTACTTATTCTCTGATTCTGATTTTTAATTTTTCTATACCCATTTTCTTTTTCTTAGAAACACCACTTATTTCTATAAGAAAAATCTTTCCTATAGGCTATAGGCTTCCCCACATCTTGTTGCTAGGATCACCTCAGTAAATAACCAACCATTCCCTTATCACCTCAGCTACAAATTTCAGCAGCTCTAGTAATGATGACATGGCACCCTTCGCTCACCATCACTGGCTAAATCCTCACATTTTAGTAATAGAATCTCTGTTCTTTTAGCCAGAAGTGGAAATGTTATCTCACTTTGGTTCCTCTACATTTTTTAATTTCTTGTGTCTGTTTGTCTTGATTCACTTTAACTGTTGACTTGACATAGTCTAGGGTCAGCTGAGAGGAACGTTTCAACTGAGGAGCTGCTTGGATCAAGATGGCCTATGGACAAGTCTGTGATGAACTAGTCTTTGAGGTGATTGTCTTAGCTGTTAGCTGTTAACTAATGTAGGATTGCCCACCCACTGTGAAGGGAGCTGTTCCTGGGCAAGTAAGCCTGAGATACACACACACACACACACACACACACACACACACACACACACTGTGTGTAAGGCTGCCCAAGAACCAGCAAGTGGCATTCCTCTGTGGTTCCTGCTGTCTTTCTTGTTTCTTGTCTGTGAAGTGAGCTCCCTGGTTGGAGTTTATACCATGTAGAAGAAGAAGCATGGATGTCTAGGTTTCTGCTTTGACTTGCCTTAATGATGGAACATGACCCAGAGTTGTGAGCTAAGATAAACTTTCATCCACTGAGGCACTGCTGATCAGTGTTTAATTCAGAGCAATGAAAGGAAACCAGAAGAACACACTGTCAATCACCCTGCCGTGTGCTGGGATCCTAGTCTCCACCTCTGCCATCACCTGATTTGAGCCTTTCTTACATTTTGCCCAAGAGGCCTTTCAGACCTGCACTTGTTCTGAGGCTCTCTCTTTCAATGCTTCTGATGACTGATTTGCCCTATTGAGGTTTCAGGAAAACAGTGTGTCTTGCATGTTGTTTCCCTGAATGCAGTTTTTTGAAGACTGGTCCCTCTCTTTCCCATGTGCACACACATACGCATATGCATGCACACATCCACAGACACATATGCATTACACATATGCACACAGAGGCTTTTCCTGTTAGAGGAGCCTTCTCCTTTTCTACTTATGCTAGATTAAAGTGATGTTGATTGCTAACTTGCATATAATTCTGTTTCATTTTTCTAGGATATAACCTCCATGAGGAAATAGATTCATATATTTTGTTTATAAGGGCATAAAACAGACTCTGCCACAAAGAAGCTGCCCAATAAATACTTTCATTGCTGTTGATGGCTTTATTTGTATTTGAGGCAGGTCTTGAATTCATGATTCTCCTGCCTCAAGCTCCCAAGTGCTGAGATTGCAGGCATGAGACATCAAGTCTGGTTCAACAGAATATTTCAGAATGAATTAGGAGGCCATGAACTGCTAATTTTAAAGATTTATTTTATTTTAAATGGTGTGTGTTTGCGTGTGCGTGTGTGTGTGAACATAAGTGTGTATGCATTGCCTTTGAGACCAGAAGAGGGCACTGGATCCCTTGGAGCTGGAGTTACAGGCAGTTGTGAGCTATTCATTGTGGAAGCTGGCAGCAGAACTCAAGTCCTCAAGAAGAGCAGCACATGTTCCTACCTGCTGAGTCATCTTTCCAGCCCCATGGACCTGTATTTTAAAAGGAACCCTGCTGAAAAACATTTTTCAAGGATAGAAAGCTGCAGATTTTAGTGGGTGTGGGTAGATGTGGTCAAGATACACTGTATACATGTATATAATTTTTAAAGAAAATTAAACAACCAGAAACAAAAAAACTTTGCTAAAAATTTTCTTACATTTTTGTTGTATTAAATATTTAACTATATTCTACAGTGTGCTGAATCCCTGTAGCCATGTAGCTAAGACTTACTTAACTGGAAGTTGAAGAGATGTGTCACACTTGGAAGGATCAGCAACTTCCCAAGAGCAATGAGTTGTCCTGATATCCATCTGTAGCAGTTTATATTATGGGGAGCTCCAGAGTGAGGACTTTTCCTGCCCCTCTGGCTTTAGCATTGTTTTGAAAAGGACTAAAGAATAGAACAGTGACTTTCATAAGCCAAGAAGGGAAAGGACGGCAGTGTTGACAGAGACCTAATGGCAGATACCAGACACAGTCATAGAAAGAAGGAAGTCTAGTGTCTTATGGTGTAGTATGGACATCACATTTTATGACAATTTATCATGTAATTCACAAATAAATAGGAGTTTCATGTTTCCCAAATCTTAGAAGTGGTAAAAGATTAAGAAAACGGAAATAGTAATTATTTTAATCATTTTCCATTATATATATATATATATATGACATATATATATATATGTCAAATTATCACATGATAAATACATAGCATTTATTGATCAGTTTCAGAAAGCAGTTCAGAGACACATTTAATTGCAGAGTGTCTCACAGGTTTGGTGCTCTGATTCTCATCACTGCCTTAAAATATCTTTAAAGCTAAAAAAATTTTAAAGAAGTATAATACATGTTCATTTATATCAGTGTCAATAGAGTCATTGACTTTGAAAATGTTTTAAAATTAAACTGTACTATGTATTGTAATTTTAATTTGAAATCTCACAGGCTTATAATATTGAAGCTATTTCAAATACCTATTAATATATCTTTTTTATTGGTGAGCCTATTTGAAACTTTGTTCATTTTCTTCTTAGTGATTTGTAAGAATTTGTTATGTATGCACTTAAAATATAATCTTTATACTTAATTGACACTGTAATTATACATATTTATGAGGTACAGTGTGACATTTCAATACATGCAGTCAATACATAATGCTCAGAGCAGGGCGATTGACACATCCATCATCTCAAACATTTATAATTTCTTTGTGTTGGGAACATTTAAAATCTGTTCTAATAGCTATTTTGAATTGTGAAATTAATTATTACCCACTATAGCACCCTACAACACTAACTGCTATCGCTCCAAGCCCACTGGATTCAGGACTGGTTAACTCTAATCTTTCCTACTTTCCTGCTTTCTTTTGCTTCCAGGTTCTGAAAACTATTATTTGGCTTTTCTCCTTTACATTTGTGACTACCATGTATTGAGTAGAAATTCTGGAAGTTTTATATACATCATTGTTTCACACTGCAACCTTGAAGGATACATATGTTTTCATAATGATCAGAAAACAGTTTGTTTTTATTTTCATTTTTGTGTGTGGTTATACATGTGTGTTGCAGGTAAGTGTGAGTGGGGCTTTGAGTTTGTGTGGCGGTTCAAGGGTCCACCCTCAGGTGTGTTCTGTGAATCATTCACCTTGTTATATGAGACAAGCTCTCTCATAGAGACCCAGGGCTTATATATTACCTGTACTGACTGGCCAGCAGGCGCCAGGTTTCATCCTGTCTCCCTTTCTCCAGTGCTTGAATTACTAGCACGTGCAGCCCTGCTCAGCTTTGACCTAGGACTTAGGGATGTAAACTAAGATGCTCCCACTTTCACAAGACTGAGCAACATCCTCAACTCTAAGGAACCCTTTGTTATCCATAGGGTCTGGTCTCCAGCATTAGCAAATAGCCCCGGAGGCTGAGTTATTGGTCATATTCCAATGAAACTACTCAGTATACAGCCTTGCCTTTGTAGCTATCTCCTTATTGTTTCCAAGCAACACTGTCAACTCAGGGACAGCATAGATTATGGGCAATGATTCCATTCCTTTCCTCATCTGCGTCTATGAAGACATGCTTCTAGCATAAACTGGAATGATTATCCTACCTGATGATATTAGTGAGAATTTGAAAACAAAAATAAAACGAATTTGTTTGTCCTGTTTTTTGCAAGTTGAGAAAATCAGGAAGTAGGTAACATATTGGGGCCAATAGAGTAAATGTCAAATTTGAATCAATTCAGAAATGTTGTACCTAGGACATAGAGTTTACTAAGAAAACACAGAGTAGGATATTAAAGAGAACTTAGCAATTTTGTTTAGGAAAATAAAACTATAATAATGTAAATGAGGAAAGAGATAGGAGCTGGAAGAAAATTATTTTAGAAAGATTATTTAGAAAACACTAGAACATTTTTGTTGTTTCCTTTCTTCACTTTGCATGTATGTATGTGTGTATGAAAATATACACTTGACTAGAATTCACAGTTTAAACAGTCTTGATATATATGTAAGAGGAAGGAACAGGGAGTGTATAAAACCCAAACTTAGGCCTATCCTGACCCTATTTTAAGATGTGAAAGAATGGAAAGAAAGAGAATTAGCTGGGCGGTGGTGGCGGACGCCTTTAATCCCAGCACTCGGGAGGCAGAGGCAGGCGGATCTCTGAATTCGAGGCCAGCCTGGTCTACAAGAGCTAGTTCCAGGACAGACTCTAGAAACTACAGGGAAACCCTGTCTCGAAAAAACCAAAAAATAAAAATAAAAATAGAAATAAAAGAAAGAGAATCGAACATCTCATATAAATAGGCCTGTGCTAAAGATGGTTCTGCAGTTTAGAGTATTTGTTGTTCTTGCAATGGACATCTGTTTGATCCACAGGACCCACATTGGACAACTCATTAAGCCCTCACAATTCCAGCTCTAGGGAATCTGGAACTCTCTTTGGACTTCCACATGCATGTGTACATGTGCGCTCACACAGACATACACACACTCATGTGCACACAGACAAGACAAATAATATTAACATATAAATCTAAAACACAATTTACAAATACTTTTCAAATTTCCAGATATTAGTGGCACAATTGAGAAATATACCTATATAATCACACAAGTAGTCCTTTAGTATGCTAACTCTTCAACCATTAACACATCTATACATAATTCACATTTCTCTAAAATATGAGCATTATATTAGATATATTTTATAATGGATAAAATACAGCATATGGCATTGTTTATGATTACAAATATTTTACCAGTTGTGTTAGTTGACTCATTATAGTGACAAAATCACTGAGGTAGGAAAATATGAAGAGGAAAAGTTGATTTGGGTTCATGATTTGAGTCCATAATGACATAGCTTACTGACTTTGACCCTGAAGGAAGGTCACACGGTATGAAAGGTGGTATATATGACAGATGCAACTGCCCACTAGAAGGAGACATAAAGAAAGGGTGGAGCTTAAGTCCCTTTGAAATGACGTAACTGCTTCCAACTTTGATTCACCTCTTCAGGATTTACTACTTTTCAGCAGTAGCTGATAGCTAAGTTTTTAGCATATAAGCCTTTGAGAGACATTTCCAAGCTATAGAATTCTGTCCTTTTAGCCAAAGACTGTTGTCCATCTTACAATACAAAATCCACTTAGTCCATCTTCAAATGTCTCAATGTTTTATAGTTGCCAGTTGTGGTAGTTTGAATGGAATTGGCCCCCCAAATCTCATAGGAAGTGGCACTATTAGAAGATGTGACTTCTCTAGTGTAGGTATGACCTTGTTGGAGGAAGCTGTCACTGTAGGGACAGATTTAGATGTTTCTCTACTCAGGATACTAGTGTGGGAGGTCCTTCTGTTTATGTGTTGCTTCCATTGGTTAATGAATAAAGAAACTGCCTTGGCCTAGCTGAAAGGGCAGAACTTAGGTAGCCTGGGGAAAAACAGAACTGAATTCTGGGAAGAAGAAAGCAGAGGCAGGGAACTGCCATGGAGCCACCAGAGTCAATCATGCTGAATCTTTCCTGGTAAACTACAGCCACATGGAGATATACAGATTAATAGAAATGGGTTAAATCAAGATATGAGAGTTAGCCAATAAGGGGATAGAGATAATGGGCCAAGCAGTGATTTAATTAATACAATTTCTGTGTGGCTATTTTGGGGGATAAGCTAGCAGGGTGGCCAGGGCAAACAAGCAGGCCACTCCTAGTAACAGAATACCATCCCATATCTCAGTCAACTTCCTGTTACCTGCAAGATGAAGGACTCTCATGCTCCCTGTTATGATGATAATGAACTGAACCTCTGAAACTGTAATTGAGTCACCCCAATTAAATATTTTCTTTCTAAGAGTTTCTGTGGTCATAGTGTCTCTTCATAGTAATGGAAACTTTAACTAAGACACCAACCATTATTGTTTAAATCTCCAGTATCAAACTAGTAAAATGACTCAGTAGGTAAAGTCACTTACTGCCCATCCCGATTACTTGATTTAGTCCATAGGACCTGTATAGTAAGAGGACAGAACTGACTGTACAGAGTTGTTCTCTGACTTCTGCAAATGTACCATAGCTAAAGTGATACACATTCAGGAATACTCATCTCAAGGCATATTTACTTACAAATCTCTTACCAGTCTATATCATTATACCTTCATGCTTTGTCCTGACAGGAGCTAAATCATGGATTTTGGACCTGCTACATAGCACTTGGCTTCTCCAAATTTCCTATGAAATCTTATAAGATTTTTAACTCCATGAATCTATCTCTCACCTTCTGCATGGGTATAGATTAGCAGCATAAGGATAATGTTAAGGTCTGCCACTAGCTTGAGCAGTACAGTTACTCGAAGTAAAGTTCCAGAGATTATGAGAGATTTCTCATTTAAATCACCATACCACTATCTTCGCATTTCCCTTCCCTTCCTTTCTACCATTCTTCCTTCTCTTTCCCTCATTTATCTTCCACATGTTCCTTCCTTTCTTTGAAATAGTGTCCCTTACTCTAGCCTAATCTTGGCCGGAACATCTACATTTAGTACAATGAATGATACTGTTCATTCTATTTTTACAAAACATTGAATAATAAATGTACAAACTTATAGAGCTTATTTTCATTCTTTCCCTAATGAACTGTTTGCATTTCAGAGAATTTCATTTCTAATATTCATTTATGTGTATGTATGTCAGAGAGCAGGCACCTACGAAGATAAGAAAGGACATCACTTCCTCAGAAGCTGGAATTGAAAGCTGTTCTAAATGTCCAGCATGACTGTCCAAAACTGAAACTACGTCCTCTTCAAGAGCAGCAAGAGCTCTTAACTGTAAAGCTGTTTATTCATTACCTAATGTATGCATTTGTAAAAATTGTTTATATTGACTTATATAGTTTTCTCTACTACCCTCCCTTTCTATCCCCTACCCTTCTGCCCTCTTCCATGGTCCCCATGCTCCCAATTTACTCTGGAGATCTTGTCTTTTTCTACTTCTCATGTACATTAGACCCATGTGTGTCTTTCTTAGAGTCCCCTTTGTTATCTAGGGTCTCTGAAATTGTGAATTATAGGCTGTTTCTTTTTTTTTTTGCTTTATGTCTAAAAGCCACTTATGAGTGAGTACATATTATATTTGTATTTCTGGGTCTGGGTTACCTCACTAAATATGATGGTTTTTAGATCAATCCATTTGCCTGCAAATTTCAAGATGCCATTATTTTTTCTGCTGTGTAGTACTCCATTGTGTAAATGTACCATATTATCTTATCCATTCTTCAGTGGAGGGGCATTTAGGTTGTTTCCATGTTCTGTCTCTGACAAACAATGCTGCTATGAACATAGTTGAACACATGTACTTGTGATGTGATTGAGCATCCTTTGGGTATATACCCCAAAGTGGTACTGCTGAGTCTTGAGGTAGGTTGTTTCCTAATTTTTGAGAAATTGCCATACTGAAATCCAAAGTGTCTGTACTAGTTTGCACTCCCTTCTGAAATGCAGGAGTGTTCCCTTTACCCCACGTCTTCTCCAGCATAAGTTGTTGTCAGTGTTTATGATCTTGGTTATTCATACAGGTTTACATAATAGAAACAGAAGGAACATTGCCAAACTATTTTTATGAGGCTACAATTACCCTGATACATAAACCACACAAAGATATTACTAAGAAAAAGAATTATAGACCAATCTGACTCATGAACATTGATATAAAAGTACTCAATAAAACACTGGCAAACAGAATCCAAGAACACATCAGAAAAATCATCCACCATGATCAAGTTGATTTCATCCCAGAGATGCAGGGATGGTTCAAGAGGTGAAAAATCTGTCAGTATAAAGCACCATATAAACAAACTGAAAAAAATAACATGGTCATCTCATTAGATCCTTAAAAAGCCTTTAACAAAATACAACATCCCTCATGACAAAGTTCTTGGAGAAAGCAGTGATAAAAGAACCATTACTAAACATAATAAAGGCAACATGCAACAAGTCAACAGCAAATATCAAAGTAAATGGAGAGAAACTCAAAGTGATGCCACTGAAATAAGTAGACAAGGTTGTCTAGTCTTTCCATATTTATTTAATATAGTGCTTGAGGTTATAGCTAGAGCAATGAGACAACAAGAGGGGATAAAAATCAGAAAAGAAGAAGTCAAATTCTCACTATTTGCTGATGATATGATAGTTTACATTAATGATCCAAAAAATTCTACCGAGGAACTTCTACAACACATAAACACCTTCACTAATGTGGCAGGATACAAGTTTACCTAAAAAAAAAAGACAGCCCATAATTAATAGATGATAAATTGGCTGAGAAAAAAATCAAAGAAACATCATCATTTACAATAACCACAAATAACATAAAATGTCTTGGAGTAGCTCTAGTCAAACTAGTGGAAGAACTGTATGACAAGAACTTTAAATCTTTGAAAAAAGAAATTGAAGAAGACACCAGAAAATGAAAAGATCTCCCATGCTCTTTGGTAGGTAGAATTAACATAGTAAAAATAAGAATCTTACCAAAAGCAATCTACAGATTCAATGTAATGCCATCAAAATCCCAGCAAAATTGTTCACAGACCTCAAAAAATAATACTGAACTTCATATGGAAAATCAAAAAATCCAGGGTAGCCAAAACAATCCTTTATAATAAAGGAACTTCTAGAGGTATTACAATTCTTGTCTTCAAACTCTACTACTGAAATACAGTACTGAAAACAGCCTGGTAGTTGCATATAAACAGACAGAAAGAACAATGGAACTGAATTAAAGACCCAAATATCATTCCACACACTTACAAACACCTGGTTTTTGACAGAAGAAAAAATATAAAATGGAAAAAGAAAGTATATTCAACATGTAGAAGAATGAAAATAGATCCATACCTATCACCATTCACAAAATTCAAGTTCAAATTGATCAAAGACCTCAACACAAAACCAAACATGCTGAAACTTATAGAAGAAAAATCAGGAAGTACACTCATGTATGTATTTTTGATATGATATTTTTATTAATTCTTTCATATATACATATAATGTATTTTGATCATATTCATATCCCACTCTTCTCCCTAACTACTGTCAGTTCAGCTCCTCTTCACATATTCTCTTTCAATTTCCTATTAAAAATTAGAAAAACAATCCCCCAAATCTTATTTCGTAGGTTTTGTTACCCACATACTCGTGGGTATGAGATCATCTATTGGAGCAAAGTCAACATAATGAGGATAAACCCCATAAAGAAAAGAAAAGAAAAGAAAAGAAAAGAGAAGAGAAGAAAAGAAAAGAAAAGAAAAGAGACTAACCCTCCTTTAGATGCCATCAATGATAGATAGCTCCTCAGTTATAGGTAAATCTTCATGATCTTTCCTAGCCCACCATGACAAAAAGTTAACTGGCTGGACCTTGAGGGGCAGCCATAGAAGCTGGGAGTTCTACTGTTTGTGTTTTAAAACTATAATATAACACACACACACACACACACACACACACACCACATTTCTAAAGGCAGGGTTACTACTTATTAGCAACATAACATGTCTAGGCAATAAGCATATTTTATACACATTTAAAATTGTTCATAGTTCCTTTTTAAGGAAGAGGGATGATGAGAGAGATAAAATTAGTGAGTCACTCAATAGTGTAATTTTAAATTATTATAATAATGCATTTGTTACAATGAGACTAAATGACACAGGTCTTCCAATGTCAAAAAATAAAATCACATTGGATTCCCTTTGCATAATATGTAAAAATCACTCAAATTGCTTAATGATTCATCTAACCTTGAATTCCAGAATGACGGACACACTCTATGTAAGATTACATTTTTGAAAGATAGACATCACCAATATTAAGGCATCATGTGTATCTAGTGACAGACAAAGGTAAGATCATTAGTATATTATATTAAAAATATTTAGATTCATTTGCTTCTTTCCTAACCTATGCCCCAGAATTGTGTACCATGAGATGATTTAAATTACAGCTGTTATCTCATTTCCAGTCACTTAATTTGTCTGTGCAGAATGGAAAATGAATCATTTTCAGGCTAATGAAAAAGAAATAATTAAATTTGATGAAATCTAGGTAGAAATTTCATGATGATATTTGGTATCTTGAACTGTATTTACTTTAGTTTTGTTTGTCTGATTTGACTTTTATTCATTTTACAGTTTAAAGATTTATTTTATTTTTGAAAGTGTGCGTGTGTATATGTGTGTGTGTGTGTGTCCACATACACACCAGTTAGTGCAGTGCCTACAGAGGCAAAATTAAAACATTGGGTCCCATGGACCTGGAGTTTTAGACAGTTTTAGCCACCCAAAATCAGTGATGAGTATCATATTCCAGATCCTCTACAAGAGAAGTATATGGAGTAGATGTTCTTAATCACTGAACCACCTCTCCAGTCTCTGCTGGACTTTTATGGAAATGTGATTTCCCAGCTGTATGGCTCCTAGTTTCAGATACATTTATGTGACTGCATATAAAATGGGTTTGGATGCTGTACAACCATGGGCTTGACTTAATGCTTGTTGATGTTTAAATAGATAATAAATCTGAAAAATTATTTTCATCTGTGAATGCTTACTTTATTGCTTTGTATGTCCACACTGATAAAGGGTTAATCTTTCTCAGAAGCTTTGGGGATGATGAGGTTACTGGCATTCTCACTATCATCTTAGCTCTCACATGTAGTGAAGAGACGAGCAAGCCTGTTTTTCATCCAACCCGGATCTTACACGGCTAGCTTTACACCTGAAATAACAACACACACACTGTATTCACTTAAACACTGCCTGGCCCATTAATTTCAGCCTTTTATTAGCTAATTCTCACATCTTGCTTTATATATAGTAATGTGTGTAGCACCACAAGGTGGTGGCTTACCAGGAAAGATTAAGCATGTCTGACCTGGTGGCTGGCTTCATGGTGACTGTCTGAGGCATCTGCCTCACTGCCTTCTTCCCAGAATTCTGTTCTGTCTTCCCCACCTACCTATGTTCTGACCTATCAGGCCAAGCAGTTTTCTTTATTAATTAACCAATGAAATAAACACAAAACAGAAGACCCTCCCACATCATTTCCCCTTTTTCTGTTTAAACAAAAAAAGAAGGCTTTGACTTTAACATAGCAAAATTACATATAACAAAACAGTTTTCAAGTAAGAATTACAGTTACAATATTTATATCTATTTTATCTTTTTTCATAACAAAGGAAAACAACTATAACTATCTTTCCATTCTTCAACTCCATCAAAGACTCCAGAAGGATATAATATTACCTAAGTAAACAAGTCATATGCAACTTCCAAACTCTAGAAATGACAGAGACAACTCGCTGCCTGGACAGTCACCCAAAGTTCCTCTGTACCCTTGAGGCATCCATCTTCAGCCTACAGGCCCATAGTATCCAGCAGACATTTCCATTAAGCAGGAAAATTCAAAAACAGTTCAGTCACTTTCTGCTGTGTCCTGCAGAATGTCTCGCAGACTCTTTCATAAATCAGGAACCCCGAAAGACCATCTCACCTTTAGGCAAGTTCAGCAGTCCTCTTTCTGCGGGTTCTTGTGTCCAGTTTATGCAACAGTCCAGGCAAGAGCAGTTTCTTGCCCAAATGGCTAACCAACTCCATAAGGAGCTTCTTCGATGTCCATCTTCCTCTTGAAGTGATTGGTGCTGCCAGGAGCAGACATGTCTCACTGTCATAAACGGTTCTAAGTTATTAAAACATTAAATGCCATATTCTTCAGTCTTTGAAAGATATGAAGAATGTCTATCTAACTGAAATATATCTTAGGAGCAAATATTTTAGAAGTGGTGGTATGAGCACAGAACAGAATATCATAGTATACATGTCACAATATTATGCACCTAAATTTGAAAATATTAAACACTGCTTTTCATGTTTATTATTTTGGAGTATTAAACCCTATTATTTAATTACTTTAATAATAAAACATTATTTTAACCCCTTTATATGCCATAAAAGCTCTTGCCACTGTAGGAAACAGATGGGAGGTATGAAGGACAGAGCTTTACTTTCAAGCCAATACCATCTTGAATGGAAACCAGGTACAGAGGAATATGATGATTGTTAGCATATGGTCTAATTCAAATACAGCCACCACATTAATGCACTCATGTTCCATAGTCATACCTCTGAAAGATCTCTTATTCTTTTACCCAGCAATTATTCTTGCCATCTGTTTTCCAGACATCCCTGAGTTTGAATTTGAACAAAATCATGAAGTATGTATTTTCTTATCTTGAGGATTTGGATATAAGTGATTCATTTTTCTTGATGAGCATCAGTCTAGACATTAAATATATAGCAACTTATTTAACCATTTCTCTTTTGATTGACATCATCCAGTGCAAGATTTCAATAAATTTTAGAAATTTGCTCTCATATGCAATGTTATCATGTTACTGTCAAAGCTTTTTGTGCATGTATATACACAATCTGTATCATTTCTTTGAGATATTCAGGAAGTTGTAACAGAACCTTTAATATATTGCAGGTTACCCAAGGTCTCTGCAGAGTGCTGTCCCTATTCCCTGTGCTCTTGTACTGTGCCCTTGGTTCTCACGGGGGCTCCCTCCCTCTTCATTTCTTTCTCCATCAGTGAGGATTTCTCTGTTCATTTTGCAAACAAGCCCCTAGTTGGAACACATATCCCTGGGGTCCTGTTATTCCTTTAACCTGTTTTAATTTCCTTCAAAACACACAGAATTACACAAGTCTGCTTGTTTATTTTTTCACTTATTTCCCTCAGTGTTTCAAATGCATCTTTGAGAGAAATGCTGCACCAGCTTCTCGGCTTTGTTAATGACTCAAATCAATATGACCCAAGACTTTTATTTTCTCTTGTCTCTTTTACCCTTGGGTGCCTCTTCTACCAATCTCCTGCTTAACCATTCTCCACTTCACACTTTCTTTCCTGATTTGTTTACACATTTCCTGACAAATGGAACAAAAATACAATGGGCATAAAGAGTTTTCTGAACCCCATACCACCAGGGATTTTTCATATCTTGTGTGTGTGTATGATATTTGTTGATGAATTCATAATGATTTAAATGAAGTTTTACCTGGGGCATTAGACACTTGGTCCCCAACTGCTGGTGCTGTATTGGAGAAGTTATAGAACTTCCAGAAGCTACTGCTATTATGGAGTGTGCCCATCACTGGGACAAGCTTCACAGATTCATAGCTTTGCTCTCTTTTCAGTTTGTTATCTCTGCTTCACACTTGTGGTCAAAGATGTAAGCTCTTTGTTTCCTGCTCTGCCACCAGGCCATGCCTGGCTGGTACCATTCCTGAACCCCTGGAATTATAAACCAAATAAATTCTACCATCAAGTACACTTTTTGGATGTTGACACTAACTTTGTTTAAATAGAGAAAGAATTATGGCGTAGGACAAGGTCATTCTGGTCTAGGAGTTATCAGCATCTCAGTTCTGCTTCTGCAAAGCTGGCAGGGAAGTTGTTAGCTCTGTCATTACTTGAGGTGAATCAATCTGTTTTTCAAAATGCTCCCTGTAATTTTCTGCTCCTGGGAGTACCCTTATTTCAATAGCTGTGTACCAACAGTCTGTGGAATCTCTGCTGTTGCTGGAATCTCAGGAGATTCCAGTTTTAGAACTTTAGATGCCTCTGGGGATCTGCAAATGATACTAGAAAAGCTGGCAGTCAAATGCCACAGTTACTCTTATATTTGTGACTTAAGCCTTGAGGAGGGCTGATAGGTTGTTCACCACTGGTTTCCAGACAGACTGCTCTTGGAGTGATTGACATGCCTTTGCAGAGTGAAAGAGACAGACAGGAGACTGAACTGAGGGTGCTGGATTTACAGTCTGGGTTGGTGCTTTTGTGGACTCCAATGAAGAGGCAGGCTTTTTAGAAAAGCATCTAAGTGTCTATTCGATTATTGTGGTAGAGCTCATAAATCTCTCTCATTTTTTAAAAGTTATTGTCTTTCATCATCCTTGTTCTTATTCCTTGTTGTTCCAGATGAGTACTTGAATTTAATTAGGTTTCCTTAATCATATTATAATTAAAATGACTTTTGTTTCAGAAAAGCAATGGTTTCTTACTATAAATATAACAGGAAAATTAAAAAAAAACAGATGAAGTTCATCTTTCTCCTCCTGTTCTTCTGACCATCAATCCATGACAGCCACATTTCAGAAAATCTGCTCAATACTGAATACAGCCAGTTATTAGAAGGAGAATCTGAGCCTTGGTGAACTGCATCCTGATCCTGAGATCTGAACCACTTACAGATTTGATTCTCTAGCACTTCTTCTTCCCTGTCATGGAAAAGGTGGACTTCTGCAAATAATGATGGCTCCTATGCACTAATTCTACTGAGACGCGTTTATTCTGTCAAGATCGTCAACCACAACTAGGAGAGCTGCTGGGAACCATTTTGTAAGTGAGATTAATACACATGTGTGGACATGGAGGAAAAGACATTCTTCTTGATAGCTTGAGTGGGGTTCAAAGACAAAAAATAGACCTGATGTTGTGATGGAAGCAGCAAGCTGCGTCCTGCCACCCAGCTAGCTTTACCCGAAATAATTCCATGGAAACTGTATTCTTTTAAACACTGCCTGGCCTGTTAGTTTCAGCCTCTTTTTGGCTAATTCTCACATCTTGCTTTAACCCATATTTAGCATCTTTGTAGCACCATGATGTGGTAGCTTACTGGGAAGGATCTTAGCCTGTGTCCTTTTCAGAAAGGAGAGGCATGGAGACTGCCTGAGGCGTCTGCCTCGCTGCCTTCTTCCCAGCATTCTGTTTTGTCTACTCCACCCACCTAATTTTCTGTCCTATCAAAGGACCAAGGCAGTTTCTTTATTAACTAATGAAAGTAACACATAGACAGATGACCCTCCTCCATCAACCCGAGGTTCCCCTGAGAAATACACACAAGTTCCAAAAATGGACTGTATGTTCCTCTCTTGCTTGGAGTCTCTCCTGCCTTTCCAGTGGTCCCCATTGAAGATTTCAGAAATGCTTAAGAGCCCTAACAACTGCAAGACCCAACTCTTTGCAATAAAGATATTTCTCCTTCCTCCTCAATATTTTTCTTTTCGTTGTCCCCTTACCTTATATGCTATTTTTAAAAGATTATTTTCAATGATATAACTAATTTATGTGATAAAAGTTTAAATATTCATTGAAATTAAATCTTAAGTATCAATCAGTACTCAAGAATCACTGGATAGCTCATAGAAACAGGCAAACAAAAGAGTAAGATTGAAAAACCACAGAAAGTAATCCTCGAAGACTTGCAGACAAAAAGGCAAGTCACTGAAAAGATATTTAAAATTAACATTAATATATCTTAATTATTATCCTCAGTGAACCAAAAAGAGATGGGAGAGTGAAAGAGTAATAACAATCTCTTAGAAATTAAAACCATAGTGGGAAACAAATATTAAAAAGAATATTCAAAAGGCAATTTGGAAAGCATTATTTTTGTAGTTATAGTCAAAATGAAGAGCAGAGAATAATAGAGAGAAGGGACAAAGCAGAAATCCATCCAGGAGGCCTAACCTGGCAATGAGGAAGCACACAAAGACCTGAACAGAGGCAGCTGTGAGAACGGAAATTGTGAAGGCTAAAAAAGAAATTTCCCAGAGCTGAAGACACATCTTAAGATGAATGGTGACAATGAGTGTTTAGCATAATGAATGAAATTTACAAACAGTAGGAGTTGTCATGGTGATCATAAGGACAAAGGAAAAGTTTTTCAGAAAGAAAAAGATATGGATGATCTGAGAATGTCAAACCTTTGCTGCAAGAGCTTGAACCAGATAGACACCATTTTTTTCTCATTGTGACCAACAGTCCAATGTGTTCCAAAAACCTGGAAATTAAGCTTCATGTCTTATCAGAAATTGATTTCTACACAGAATTCCTTAGTTGGTCAATATGCTATAAAAGCATTCAAACAAACAGACGAAGCCTGAAGATGTTGTCTAAGAACTTTTAAAGAGTTCCCTAAGCCTACCATACATCTACTGAAACAAAGGAGGAAATAGGAACAGTTCAATAAATATGCCAGGAACCCACCAATTGGAGAGGAAGGATGACAGGTGGATAATAGATAGAGGGACTCTCTGAGCAGGATGGGAAGGCCCTGCTAGGAGGGAGCTTGATGTATCTGGTACAGTAAAGCATGTGTAACTGCACTATGCATGTGCAAAGACAGTGGCTATTCTCCTGCAGCTGCTTTCAGTGCAACAACTTTTATGTACATCTGGGACCCATAATTTTGTATGTTCAATGATCCAGTTGCCTCTGCTTCTAAGTTTAGCCACAAACTTAAGGGGAATATTGCTGGAACTCCACCCATTAATCTCTCAGAAAATCTACTTTCTTTGGTGTTCATTATTTTCCTCAATCTAGTCTCACCAAATTTCTTCCAGAAAACCCTCACTTTTGTAATGCCAACATTCCTGATTTCTTTTGCCAAAGCACTTCCATTATTGAGAGAAACTGTGTTTAAATAAATGCTACCAATTTGTCAGCTTAAAGCAGGAGTTTCATAATAAGGGATTATTCAAAATGACCAAAAATAGTTTATAGGCATGTACTTATTATTTGATAAATTTTAAATGATTTTCCACTAACAGGATAGTTATCTTAGGACATATTTATATTCATAGTTAAAACAGAAAAATGTTCTATCTTTATTAAAACCTAAATTCTTTGGAAATTATGTTAATATATAGCATTGAACTGTGGTAGTCAAGTATAATTTCAGAAAATTATTGTTCAGCAATGCCAACAGTTGATTATACAGTCAACATTTTTGTTTGATTGTTCAACAATCTTTTGCTTCATTGGGAAAAGGTTTTTATTTTCATAAATATTGGTTATTTAACTTTTTTGCTACAAATCTTTCACACACATGCACACACACAGTTCTGTTCTTTTTTAAAGACAAGTCACATAATATAATGCAAGAATCATACTCTGAGAAAAAATAGTTTTTAAAATTAAGCACACATTCTGGTATAATGAACCATGTAATTAATCTAAGAACAAAATGATAAATTTCCTAATCGTACAGATACTCAGTTCATTCTTTGTCGATTGGGTTACTAACTCAAGTGTTTCATTTAATACCCCGAGTTAATGAGGGATCCCATTCTAACAAGATGAACGTTGCAGGATTTCTTCCTTGAAACTAAGGTCCTCACAAGCCCACAGGCCAAGTACAAATGGAGATTATAGTTGTTGAAGATACTGGAGTCATATGTTTCATACTTGAGGTATACGTATTCATATGTGTATATATGATTTACTCCACGCATTGTATAGTGTGCATACTGGACAGACACATATTTGCCTGAAGATCTGTTGCATAATGGTTACAAATAGACTATGAGAAATGTACAAACTGATATTTTACTTCTGTTATCAGAATAGCAAAATATAGCATATATCATATGTTATCATAATGTCAAGCAGGTAAGATATGGATTTTAATAATGTTGTTAAAGAAATATCTAAGGCTTGCTTGAGGAAGAAGTCCTGTCAGCAGGGTTTCCACAGATGGAGCCTCTGAATAAATAGATCCCACAGTTCTTTGATGACTCCAGATCCATTCCCAGCACCTACATTGGGTAGCTCACATTCAACTCTAACTCCAGCTCCAAGAAATCTCATAGTTTCCTCTGGCTCTCAAACACACACTTAAATAGAAATAATAAAGAAATTTAAATAAAGAAGAAAATATAGAACCCAGCTAGAGTATATCATTCTTTTTTTTACAGATTAGGCTAGGGACAAAAAAATAGCAGAATGATAAATTGGAAGTTAAGTAACCATATGTTACTAATATAGCTAGCTTTTACTCAAAATTATCATTCATTTTCTGCACTTGCTTTCTGATTTTAGAAATTATAGGAACGTTCGTTAACAATTCTAATTTCTGAGCATCAGTAGGGTTGCTGACAATTGAGATGTGAATGGGACTGAGGTGACAATGACAGCTGTATCTGAGGCCAGCTTTATTTTGATGATGTACTGGTGTTCTACAACTTCATTAACTCAATTGAATAGGTATTTTTAAACAACATGGTTTAACAGTTCAATGGATGCATGGTAATCTGCATACAACATACAAAATTCTCTTAAATAGAAGTGCACTAGAAACAGTAGAATAGTCTCATCACTATTTAATCTATGTTAATGCCAGCAAAGTGTGTCCCCAGCAAAGTGCATTTTATTCTTATTTTCTTTTTAGAGTATACTTTATTTAGGGACTTAAAAAATCATTCAGGGGTTAAAAGTACTTGTTTCTTTTGCAGAGGTCTCAGATCAAGCAAGTTTCCAGCACACACATTAAGAAATTCACAACCACATGCAACTCCAGTTGAAAAGTATGTGGTGCCCTTTTCTGACCTCTATAGGCACTGCACAAACATGCTGTGCATACAGAGAAGCAGGAACACATATACATGAAGTAACAATTAATACATCTTAAAAACATGCCTCATTCTCCCCTTTTCCTGCCATCCCAGATCCTTTCTTGTTCTACTGTTGGACTCGGGCCCCAAACCCTATGACCTTCTGCCACTCAGTCACAGACCTTTAGCAGTCAGAACTGGTGAGTGACCTGCCTACCAGCAGAAATGCTCCCTCCCTGGATACTCCCCTGGATATTCCCCAGACCCTCCCCTCCTGGTCACCCCTTCCTTGCCTGCCTGCTGCTGGACTGCATCCCTAACCCCAGCAGATTTCTGCCACTCAGGTGCAGGTCACACCATTTAGAACTTGGGAGACATGCCTGCTGATGGAACTGCCCTATTCCCTATAGTCTGTATCCCAAATTTCTCCCAGAGCCCATACCATCTCAGTTCATTGCTGGCTCCTAGTGGACCTCTTCCACTCAGGTTTAAGCCACACCACTCAGAAGAGATCCAGGTCACGTAAACTTGATCAGACTCTTGATCAGACTTGGTCAGGTACATGTCACACAAATCAGAAGAACAGAAACCTCTGCTGCCCAGAAGGCCAAGACAACCATAAGAAGGCCAATTCTCAACTTGATCAGAGACTGCCAAAGAGACAGATCAGAAGAGGCCATGCCAGCAACAAGAAATCCAGGCCAGAAACACTAGATAAACCAAAGAGGAAACAGAAACACATGAGCAAAACACATATTCAACAAAGACAAACTCAGGAACCAATACTTGAACCTATAATCACTACAAACTCAGATACCTAAATGCTAGTATAAGAATAAAATCAACAACAGAAAGAGCAGTATGCTAACACTAGCCACTAGAGACCAGATATCCTATGATGCAAGACCTAAACAGTCCAACATAGCAGAAGCTCAAGAGAATGACCTTAAAACCAATTTTATGAAGATGATTGAGGTCATTAAAAACAAAATGAAAAAAATCAATTAACGAAATTGAAACAAAGAAAATGAAAAAAAATAGCAGAAATCAACAAATCTCTTAAAGAATACCAAGAAAGCCAAGAAAAAAGCAAACACATGAAAGGAACTAGTTAAAATAGGAAATCAAAATAGAAGCAATAAAGAAAACACAAACTGAGGTAATTCAGGAAATAAAAAATCTGGGTACATCAACAGAAGCTACAGATACAAACATTACCAAAAAGAATATAAAACCAAGAGGATCTCATTGGTCAAAGAAAATGTTACCTAAATACTCTTAACACAATTCATCCATGAAATCTGGTATACCACAAAAAGACCAAATCTAAGAATGATAGGAATAGAAGAAGAAGAAAAATCTCAGCATAAAAGTCCAGAGAATACATTTCATAAGCTTGTAGAAGAAAATTTAACTAACCTTAGGAAGGGCATTCCTATAAAGGTACAAGAAACTTAAAAAACACAAAGTAGATTGGATCAGAAAAGAAAGTTCCCACATTATATAGCAATCAAAACACTAAACATAGGCAGTACCATCTTTAGGCAGTTAAGGTTTTTTTGTTTTTTGGGTTTTTTTTTTTTTTTAGATTTTGTTCTTGTTTTATTTTTTATTTTTTTCCTCATTTTTTTTTTACTAAAAATTTCTATCTCCTCCACTCCTCCTTCCCCTTCCCTCCCCTCCCCTCCACCCATACCCCCACTCCCTCCTTCTCCAGGCCAAAGAGCCATCAGGGTTCCCTACCCTATGTTAAGTCCAAGGTCCTCCAACTCCCCCCAGGTCCAGGAAGTTGAGCAACCAAACTGACAAGGCTCACATAGAGCCCGTCCATGCCATAGAGTCCAAGCCCATCGCCATTGTCCTTGGCTTCTCAATCAGCCTCCATGTCAGCCACATTCAGAGTCCGGTTTGGTCGCATGTTCCATCAGTCCCATTCCAACTGGACTTGGTTATCTCCCATTAGTTCTGTCCACAGTCTCAGTGGGTGAACGCACCCCTCACGGTCCAGACTTTCTTTCTCATGTTCTCCCTCCTTCTGCTCCTCATCAGGACCTTGGGAGTTCAGTCCGGTGATCCAATATGGGGCTCTGTCTTTTTCTCCATCCATTGCCAGGTGATGAAGGGGAAGCCTAGCCCAAAACCTTGTTTTGTAAGGCGTGTTCCCCTTGGTTTAAAGGCGTGTCCCCCTTGGTCTAAAGGTGTGTCCCTCTTAGGCGTGTCCCTCTTAGGCGTGTCCCCCTTAGGCTAATATTGACTTATAAAATCTTGCGGGCCTGCGGCCTGCCTGCTCTTTGTTTTCCTGCCCTCCTCGCTGGAACCTTGGATTTGTAAGTTCCCTTTCCTTTCCTTTATTAAAACTGACTTATATATATATTAAAGCTTGTCTGGTGAATCATAACTGCCGATCAACCACGCACCTTCATTTGGCGTCCAACTCGGGCATTTGGGAGCCTTCAGCTCCAGTTCCCACACTGCGTGGCAGGGATTCGGCCTTGGGTTCTTGATTGCTTCAGAGCAGTTTCCCAGACTAGCCTGTCCCAGCCCCGCTTGTACGGAGCAAAGGACGTGTGTGTCAGTCCGAGCTCGCTAACCCCTCAGGCAGCACCAGTCCCGGCTGAGTTCGGCCTGGGCCCTGACCTGCCGGAGACTAGCGGTTACTGCCGGAGTCCCAACATTCGAGCTCCGCCGGTACTGCAGACTCGGTTTGGCCGAGCGGTTATTGCCCTAGCGACCTACTGGCAGGGAACGGTCATTTCAGGTAAAATTTCTTTTGATTAAAAAAAAAAAATGTCTGACCATATCACCGTTGAAAGCTTCTGCAGTCTATTTAATTATACTATGGTAGAAATATTACAGGATACATATGATATTCCCATAACTTGGATGTTTATAGGGCTTGCAATTTTTCTCGTATTTGGTTTCTCCCTTACATGGTTTGAAAATAGAAAAATGATAAAGTCCTTACAGAATGAAACCAGGATTCTTAGGACAGAGGTTGAATGCTTAAGAAAGGGCACAACTGTTTTGAGTGACAACTTTAAGTCGGTCGAGGTATTTGCAAAAACAATTCAGACTGACACCAAGAAAGAGTTTGAAGGTCTCAAGGAAGGGAATAGGGCTTTGTCTGATATGACTCGGTCAAATGAGCAAAATTTAGAAAAACTACAGTCTGATATTAAGGAGAGACTCATTGCTGCGGAGGAGAGAACAGCTGATTTGGATCGTAAACTTCAGTCCCTGTCTGAAACATTATCAGAGAGAATTAAAACTGCTGAATGTGAAAATCGGACTTTGACTAAAGGATATGACAGATTGGCTGACAGATTGTCAATACAAGAAGGCACAATTCATGCCATGAAAATTCTATCCAAGGATGAGATACTAACTCTACTGGACAAACTTCATGTTTTGGAATCCTCCATGAAGGCCTTGGAGCATAATTCTGGACAGGAGATCCAGGCCTTACAGAAGGCAATAGTAAGCAGATTAGAAAAGATTGAGGAAATTATAGACTATGATGAACAGGAGCAAACGGTACAAAGGCAAAATTTAACTCCGTCAATGAGTAAAACTCTCTGGGATAATTTCCATAAAGCTCTACCTGCATTTCCAATAATAACGTCAGAAAAGGTGACTGGTTCCAAAAACCCTAAAGTCATCAAGGAATATACATGGGAACCCGTCCGTATGAATGATCTCAAAGAAATTAAACAAGCCATTATGAACTTTGGGCTACATTCGTCCTTTGTTAGAGAGATGCTCAAAACTTGGTCTATAAGCAATAAGGCAACGCCCCATGATTGGGTACAATTAGTATCAGCTGTTCTAGAGAGTGGGTCACAATTAAATTGGAAATGCATGTTCAGACAAGAGGCTAAACTTTTAGAACAGCAGGAAAGAGCAAAGGGAATTGAGATCTCCCTAGATCAAATTCTAGGTGAAGGACTTTTCTCCGATCCTCTGGAACCTTATCCATATGTACTACAGCAGCCTTAAAGGCTTGGGACAGGGTTCAAGACCCAGGACAGAGACTGGAATCATATATCAGAGTTAAACAGGGTCAGAGAGAACCCTTTAGTGATTTTTTACAAAGGCTAACTAAAGCTGTACAGATAGGAATATCTGACCCAGAAGCAAGACGTATAATAATTGAATCTTTGGCTTATGAGAATGCCAATGTGGAGTGTAAAAGGATCCTGGGGCCTTTAAAGATGAGATCAGCGCCCTTGGACGAATGGGTCTTACATACAATGAATGTTGAATCATTTGACTATGGCACTGAAGCATGGGTAGAAGAAGCAATTTCTAATGCAAAAAGGAGACATCAAGTTACCAAATGTTTTAATTGTGGCAAGATGGGACATATTAAAAGGAATTGCAGACAACGGATTTTCAGAAATAATAATAATAATAACAACAATAATAATAATAATAACAATAATAATAATAATGCCTCTTCTAGAAATAACAGACGTAGGAGGACTCAGCCTTCAGGTATATATGTAGGAGATGTGGAAAAGGCAGACACTGGAGAAATGAGTGCAGGTCAACAAGAGATAGACAAGGCAACCTGTTGCCACTGGGAAACTCAATGGGGGGCCTCTCGCAGGCCCCCATGGCAAATGTGGTCCAGTCATTTCCAGTTACTGCCGAGAACATGCCTCGTCAAGAAAATTAGAAAGCCCCATGCCTGTTGTTAAAAGCAAAAATGGCCTGAAAGATGAGTTACGTGTATTTTGGCAGACTTTTATAAATGAACAAAGACCAAAGTTAAGAGTGTGTGTAAATGGCGTTTTTATTACTGGCCTACTGGACACAGGTGCGGATGTAAGTATCATTACTCCAGAATCTTGGCATCCGTATTGGCCTCTTCAGGATGTAAATGTTCAGTTCCTGGGAATTGGAACCCTATCTCAAGTAAAGCAGAGCACGAGATGGGTTGAATGCATAGGGCCAGAAGGACAAATAGGAAAATTAAGGCCATATGTAGCCAATATTGCAGTGAATTTATGGGGCCGTGACCTGTTGCAGCAATGGAATACCCAAATTAACATTCCTGCTGCTTCTAGAGCCTATATCACCGAGGGAAATATTAAAAGATATTACAGAAGGCAGAAACCGGCTGTTCGGGCTGTACAAGAATGCAAAGCAATTGATGGCCCTTCAGAGATACGAACAGCACTGCCTCTAAAATGGTTGACTGAGAAACCAATATGGACAAAGCAATGGCCTTTAGCTGAGGAAAAGTTGCAGGCTTTAGAACAGCTGGTACAAGAGCAATTAGATGCTCGACATATAGAAGAATCTACCAGCCCTTGGAATTCTCCTGTATTTGTTGTTAAGAAAAAATCTGGTAAGTGGAGAATGGTGACAGATCTCAGGGCTATCAATAAGGTTATTCAACCTATGGGCTCTCTGCAATCTGGAATTCCTCTGCCATCTTTATTACCAAAAGGATGGCCTCTCATAGTAATTGATTTAAAGGATTGTTTCTTCACTATACCTTTACAAGAAAAAGACAGAGAAAAGTTTGCCTTCACAGTGCCTACTTATAATAACTCTCAACCTACAAGGAGATACCAGTGGACCGTCCTCCCACAGGGCATGTTGAACTCTCCCACCCTGTGCCAATATTTTGTAAATCAACCATTGCAAATAATACGCAAGCAATTTCCCAAGTCGATAATTTATCATTACATGGATGATATTCTGTTATCTGATTCAAACATGGCTACTTTAGAAAGACTGTTTGAAGAAGTAAAAATACTTTTACCTAAATGGGGATTGCAGATTGCTCCTGAAAAAATTCAGAGAGGAGATTCTGTTAATTATCTAGGTTATAAAATAGGTTTGCAAAAAATTAAGACACAAAAAGCACAAATTAGGAGAGATCGGTTACAGACTCTCAATGACTTTCAAAGGTTGTTAGGAGACATTTCCAGCTTACGACCAGCTGTTGGCATAACACCTGATATGATAATTCATTTAAATAAAACCTTGGATGGTGAAAAAGACTTAAACAGTCCCAGAGAATTAACAGCTGAAGCAGAAAAGGAGCTGAGAATGATTGAAGAGAAATTACAAGAGACACATGTGGACAGGGTGAATCCAGAGCTCAGTTGTATTCTAGTCATATTGCCTTCCAAAATTTCTCCTACAGGAATTTTAATGCAGAGAGATGATGTTATCTTAGAATGGATCTTTTTACCACATAAACCAAGTAAGAAAATAAAAACTTATGTGGAAAAAGTCTCTGAATTAATTATAAAAGGCAAATTGAGACTTCGTCAACTAGCAGGCATAGACCCAGCAGAAATTATAGTTCCTTTCACTGCTGATGAACTAAAAAAATTGTGGGAAGATAACGAACCATGGCAAAGAGCTTGCGCTAATTTTTTGGGAGAAATCAATAACAACTATCCGAAAAGCAAGAGGCTTAACTTTATAAAGAGAACTTCTTGGATTCTCCCCCGAATCATCCGTGATGCTCCGATAACTGGAGCACGTACATTTTATACTCATGCTAATAAATCAGGGAAAGCAGGTTACAAATCAGAAGATTTGAGTAAGGTGGAACAAAGCCCTTATGATTCTGTCCAGAAGGCAGAATTATATGCCATTCTTATGGTGGTAAGGGATTTTAAAGAACCGCTTAATATAGTTACTGATTCACAATATGCAGAAAGAGTAATCTTACATATTGAAACTGCTGAATTTATACCTGATGATACAGAACTAACCTCATTGTTTATCCAGGTACAAGACATGATCAGGAACAGGCTTTGCCCTATGTATATAACACACATCAGATCCCATACGGGTCTGCCAGGTCCTCTAGCAAAAGGTAATGCAGAAATTGATCAATTGTTGATTGGTAGTGTGCTGCAGGCCTCTGAATTTCATAAAAAACATCATGTCAATAGCAAAGGCTTGAAGAAAGAGTTTTCTATTACATGGCAACAAGCTAAGGAAATTGTAAAGAAATGCCCTACTTGCTCTTTTTATAACCAAACACCACTGCCTGCAGGGGCTAATCCAAAGGGCACTCAAAGGAATGAAATCTGGCAGATGGATGTGTTTCACTTTGCAGAATTTGGCAAATTAAAATATGTACACCACACCATTGACACTTATTCAGGTTTTCAATGGGCAACTGCTTTAAGCTCAGAAAAAGCTGATTCAGTAATCACTCATTTATTAGAAGTTATGGCCATCATGGGTATACCTACACAAATAAAGACGGATAATGGTTCAGCTTATGTTTCTAGGAAAATGAAACAGTTTTTTGCTTATTACAATATTAAGCATGTTACAGGTATACCATACAATCCTACAGGTCAAGCAGTCATAGAAAGATCAAATAGAACTATAAAGGACATGTTAAACAAACAGAAAGGGGTGGAAAATACCCCTAGAAATAGGTTACATAGTGCTTTATTAACCTTGAATTTTCTCAACGCTAATGAGAAGGGGACAACGGCTGCAGAAAGACATTGGATAATGGAAAAGTCTGCTGAATTAAATCAACCAGTTTATTTCAAGGATGTGCTGACCTCGCAGTGGAAGCCAGGAGATGTGCTGCGTTGGGGAAGGGGTTTTGCTCTTGTCTCCACAGGAGAGGAAAAATTGTGGATACCGTCAAAATTAATAAAGGTTCGGTTTGAAGAGAAGAAGCCCCTTGGAAAAGAAAAATAATTCATTCACAAGGATGATGATCATACTGATGGTAAGAAAAGCATATAGGTTGGGGGCAGGGTTCTTTTCTTATCTCCACAGGAAACCACTCATCTTCAAAGAACTTAAGGGACCCTGGATATTTAAATACTGATGCATGGACACTAGTTACAACCTAATATGGATCAACACAGAACCCGAATATGTTTAGTAAGTATAAAACATTTTTTTACATATATACTGTGCCTTTATTTATATGTATGTAGAGCTGGTTTTGGAGTTGGACTATGGCTCAGTCCTTCTTCAATTCCAAGCCTGTTTATAAGAGATATCTCAGAGTTTCTGTCTCAGGTCAGGAGCCATGAAATGGGACAGAATAATAATAGTAATAATAATAATAATAATAATAATGATAATGATGATGATGATGATGATGATACTTGATAAACTTTCTTTGCCTTTCCTCATATCTGTCTGTCTTTATTATACCTTCCATCGAATATATATGTCTGTATATGTCTTTGTAGATAATGTTTACCTTTCCTGTAACAAACAACAAATTTTCCTTCAGTAATCTTTGAAGTTTCCAGGATGAAGATGGGGCCCCACAACATCAATTTCACTTGGTTACTATGACGTCATGTTTTTAATAGCGCTAAAATTAGACCTTTTTTTGGTTTTTTTTTTTTTTTTTTTGGTACCAACTACACAAGACAGTTTCAAATGGTGTACAATTTTGACAACACTCTGGCCGGACCTCCTCAAAACACTCAGAGGCTAGTTACAATTTCCTCGACCAAATGTTATTCTGGGAATTTTACCATCATTTGCTTTCATGGAACCCCCTGAGAAGAACGTCGCCCCCATGTCAGCTAGAAGCAATCTTAGAGGACGACGCCCCCTCTCCCAACAGAGTTTGCCCTCTGGTTTAGGGACATCATTTAGTAGATGGTATAGGGTTGAGGGGATGGGGGAGGTATTATATGGACTCAGGGGTGTTTATGAAAAAAAAAGGGGGGGGGGATTACCTGGTTTGATGGGATGATTGGTATTTGTGAATTATTGTTATTAGAAAATTGCATTGGTGTTGATTCTTGTATATTGAACATTGTATATGAGTATGCTTCTACCTCTATTGTATGAGAGTATGCTTCTACCTCTGTTTAAAACAATTGTTATATTGAGATATTTATCATATTGCAATGTACATTTCTACCTCTGATATTATTTGTATAATGACATTGTTTACGTTTGGGGATATTGTCCTCATTTATTGCACAGTTGTTTTTCAGGTTTTTTAGATACATAGAAATTATATTTAGTATAGATAGTATAATCTTCGACCTCTTTGAAGAGCTGTAGAACATGGCCTTTAATCTAACCTAGAGTTTGGTACTTATGAGACACAATCACTCCTGGCAACACCACTCTACTCCCGAGAGAATGTTGAGCACCAAAGACACTCCACTGGGAGCTTGTCTTCTTCTTGGCAGAAGTGGCCTTTAGGCAAAGAAAAAGCCCATACCTCGACCACTGACAGAGTTTCAGAGTATCCGTAAATGGATAAAAACAGGATTGTCTTATCTTGCCAAGACAGGGTTGGACAGTTCTACAAAAAGTTCCTTGCCTTTGAAAAATGTTATGTCAGTTGTGTTAGGCCTTAGCCAAAGTTGGTTGCCTCAACATTGCAAAACGAAACTTTGGGTGACTGCCCAGGTAGTTAGTTGTCTCTGTCATTTGTTGCACATTTTGGAAGTTTCTTGTTTGTACTTCCTGGTTGCTTAAGTAATATTACTTCCCTTCTCAGATCTTTGATGGGGTTGAAGATTAAATAATTGTAGTTACCCTCTACATTATTTAGACTCCTTGAAATAGAATGCTTAGTAAAACTTTTGTTATATGTTTCTTCTTAATATTGTTTGTAATTTTATATTTATTATTTGTTCCTATTGAATATAGTTGTATTTGGTTTGGTTCTGTTTTATTTAGACAAAAGGGGGAGATGAAGGGGAAGCCTAGCCCAAAACCTTGTTTTGTAAGGCGTGTCCCCCTTGGTTTAAAGGCGTGTCCCCCTTGGTCTAAAGGTGTGTCCCTCTTAGGCGTGTCCCCCTTAGGCTAATATTGACTTATAAAATCTTGCGGGCCTGCGGCCTGCCTGCTCTTTGTTTTCCTGCCCTCCTCGCTGGAACCTTGGATTTGTAAGTTCCCTTTCCTTTCCTTTATTAAAACTGACTTATATATATATTAAAGCTTGTCTGGTGAATCATAACTGCCGATCAACCACGCACCTTCAAGGTGAAGGTTCTATGACACAAAGGCAGCCTACTGACTGAAAAAAGATCTTCACCAACCCTGCAACTGACAAAGGTCTGATCTCTAAAATATATAAGGAACTCAAGAGACTAGACTTTAAAATGCTAATTAACCCATTTAAAAAATGGGGCTCTGAACTGAACAGAGAATTCTCAACAGAAGTTCAAATGGCCAAAAGACACTTAAGGTCATGCTCAACCTCCTTAGCTATCAGGGAAATGCAAATCAAAACAACTTTGAGATACCATCTTACACCTGTCAGATTGGCTAAAATCAAAAACATCAATGACAACCTTTGCTGGAGATGTTGTGGGGTAAGGGGTACACTCATCCATTGCTGGTGGGAATGCACACTTGTGCAACCACTTTGGAAAGCAGTGTGGCACTTTCTCAGGAAATTCGGAATCAACCTACTCCAGAACCCAGCAATTCCACTCTTGGGAATTTACCCAAGAGATGTCCAATTATACTACAAAAGCATTTGTTCAACTATGTTCATAGCAGCATTATTTGTAATAGCCAGAACCTGGAAACAACCTAGATGCCCTTCAGTGGAAGAATGGATGAAGAAACTGTGGGATATATACATATTAAAATACTACTCAGCGATAAAAAACAAGGCAGTTAAGTTTTTATTGTATAAGCAGGGTAGCTAAACATGATCTCCGGAGCCAGATTCCTGTCTTAAAAACCCTCAACAACAGACTATAAACTGTGAAATGAAAGAAAATCTTTCTTCCACAACTTGTTTTTGGTGGTGGTGTTTGTCAGAGCATTATAAAGCAAGCTATGAGAAATAAGTGTCAACCTGCCCAGGTAAGATACTGAAAACTACAATGTAAAAGATCACAATAGAATGCTGATATAGGGCAGTTACTGGGAATGTAGTTTGTGGTAACTAAAAGCTGCTTTGTGTTAAGATTAAAAGAGAAATCTAGGACATTACTATGCTGTTACATGAATTCATAACATATATGTTGAGGACACATTACACTTGTCAAAATGTATCTTTCTCCATTTATACATTAATATTGGCCATTCTTAATATTTGGTATCTTATAGTTTGTTTTTTTCAGTATAGTAATTCGTTTTTCTTCAGAGAAGCTTTTTTTAAATAGAAACACAAATATTTAATGTACAGAGAATAGGAGACCTTCTTTCCTCACAGTTCAGGGATTCTTTGGAAAGAAAGGATGGAACGATTCTAAGGGCAAGAGAGAGATTTCTCTAGAGAAACTGTTTTCTGATCACGGTAAGGAAGTCAAATGCATGGCCCCACAGCAGCTGTAATTCCATGCACAAACTGGAGAAACTTAAGCCATCAAAATCCAAGCACAGATCGGGACAGTGCTTATGGCTATTGGCAATTGGTGGCTCCTGGTGAAGGGGAGAGTCAGTTTTCTGTCTGCTCCCATAGATGATCTCCATCTGTTCTCATACAGGCATCACCAAGCGCTGATAGAGGCATCACCAGAGAGTGTTGAAAAGGAAATGAGAAGAAGAGCACATGAAGCTGAGAAGTAAAAGTGATGAGGGGAGAGGGAAGCAGTCATTGTGGGAGATAAGATGGTGATTTTGAGAAAACACATTATATATGAATGCATGACTTAAAATTAATAATAATCTAAATAGCTTAAAACATAAACACTATGTAACTCCATAGGCTATTTTGTCTTCATATCATTCTTTAGTACACTTTTTATTCAATGTGAATGTCTGTGTGTGGTGTGTGTGTGTGTGTGTGTTTGTGAGTGCCTTTGTGTGTGATGTATGTATGTGTGTGTGCATGCTCATGCACATGGTTCTGTGCATATGTGGAAGACAGAGAATAACAGAATGTACTTAACTTTCACCTTGTTTGGCATAATGTCTCTTATTCATAGCAGGCTAGCTGGCCTATATGCCTGCAGCAATCTCCTGTCTCTCTTACCATCAATATTAGTTACTTCTCTACTGCTGTGATGAAACACTTTTAGTTTGCTCTCTTTGCTTCATCCTTGTGGTTCAAGACATTATCTCTCAGCTTCCTGTTTCTGTTACAGTTCTTTGCCCCACTAAAATGGATAATATGCCTCTGGAACAATGAGCCCAAATCAACTCTTTCTTCTATAAATTATTTTCGTCATATATATCTTCTCATACCAGAAATTATTCAGGATAGTTCACCACATGGGACTGCATTTTCGAAAATTTTATTGTCATTTTTTATGGGACAGTATAATAGCTATGGCATTACCAGTCTATAGGAGTTTTTCAGGTTTATTCTGAAATAGGATAATTCAATAACACTTATAAAGAATAGGATCAACATTCTTTTGCTTTATGCTTGCCTCAACCAAGCTGACATTTTTCAGGTAGCACTTTTTGCAGAGGATATTTGTTAGTTAATTGGATTTGTTTTCCCAACATCTATCTGTTTGCATTATTTTTAAACTATAGCATCTGGGCTCTGCACACATAAAATTGAGTAATATAATAAGATATAGAACTCTAACTAATTTAATAAGTACAGTTCCTGGAGATTTCACAGATCAGATGTATGCATAAATCTTTGGCTTTTGCAATGTACCTTAGAATTATCAGGTACTGATATCTTTTGTGTAAAAATCAGAAGGACATTTTCTTCAGTGAAGTTGCTTCATCTAATTTCTGAAGACAATGAATGAGACCATATACTCCTAAGACTGGAGACATCTATTAGAGCATGGTATACCTAAAATTTCTCTTGGTTATCCTCTGGAACTTGATAGTAAGACCCTATTGCTGAAGACACCACATGCATTGGACAAGGGCATGAAGAAGCAAAGCTGGTACTAGTAAGGGGGATTTCTTTCTACTGGTCAGCTTTCATGGCACCAGAGTAAGGTATTTAAGTTGCTACTGAGGGTGTCATTCACTGTTTGATCCAGCTGGAAATCCTGTGAACTGCAACACTGACAAGCATGGCAAAGATATGTCTATGGAATCAATAATGGCATAGATATTATGGGGATAACCAATAACTTTCTGGTTGGTTTTAAGACTTGCTTCACTTGAGGAAACTCATACCTGATACTGTTAATTTGTACAAGAACCCATGGTTGAGAGCTCACAGAACTCAGGAGTGAACACACTTCTTTATTCTCTGAAATGGATATAAAGATTAAGCTGGCGTCTAAGTCCATCTTTTTATACCCTTAGATGATTGCAGCTCTCATATCTCATTAGAGAAAAGTTATTTATGCAGTGGATAGTGAGAAACACATAAACTCACAACTTGTTAGAATGTAGAGAATAAATAACTGTGGAGGACTCAGCCACAAATGCAACATCTCCATTGTATTACCCCTCCCCCCCCTTAAAGGCTTGGGTTTCAGTAGAGAAGAGCAGAAATAATGGAAGCATTTGACTTTAGTAACTACCTTAGGAAAACATCTGCGTTTGCCTACAAAAGATGAGGATATAACATTATAAGATGGGATGGGAGACGGGGTGATCGCATAAGCTCCTAACAATAGATAACCACTGGGGGAGGAGAAGAGGCAACAAGCATTAACTGTTGATCCTTCTCTCTTGAAAATTTCATCTATGATATTTAAGGTAAATACAGTGTAATAATGTCATGAAAGCAAGAAGATGGCTTAGAAGGACTAGCATGTTTATGAAAGTAAAGAGATGCAGAATTGTCACAATGCCAAATATTATAGGGTTAGTGTCTGAGAAGGAGATTAGAGAGGTAATAACATTATATTACATGAAATAAGTGGGGCATTTAGTAAAAACACATGGGATCAGTTTGCATTGATTTTAATGATTGTTCAGAAATGTCATAACAGAATTTTTCTCTCCTATCTTGAAGTAAAGGTTAATTTTGATTTTATACTCTTATGGCTCTAAATATAGGTTTTGAAAGAAGCATGGTGCAGATCAAAGTAGAGGGTTTGTCTCTTGATTATATGAGAGTAGGCTAAATCTCTGAAGATTTTTAAGAGGTAAATATTACAGTTTGATTCTCTTACTAAAACAAAAGGAAAATATCACTGTTTCATGTGAATAGAAACCAACTATTTTCATTTATTATGACACTGGAGGAGACTTAAACATTCTGACAATTTATATAGTTCTGTTGGGCTAAAGGTGTGGCTCAGTGACAAAGTACTTGGTTAGCATTTATGAGGGCCTAGTTTGAATGCTCAGAATCACATGTACACAGTAAAATATACATGTAGAGGCGCATATATAAACACACAAAACATACAAACTTATACAAATACATAAATACATATAAAAAGACAGAAACACATAGACACACTTACAGACACACCCTCAAACACATATACTAACACACAAATACAAACACTTATTAAAAAACAAATGTACAAACACTGACAAATAAACACCAACTACTTTTTTCTTTCTTTCTTTCTTTCTTTCTTTCTTTCTTTCTTTCTTTCTTTCTTTCTTAATTTTGGTTTTTCGAGACAGAGTTTCTCTGTGGCTTTGGAGCTTGTTCTGGAACTAGCTCTTGTAGACCAGGCTGACCTTGAACTCACAGAGATCCGTCTGCCTCTGCCTCCTGAGTGCTGGGATTAAAGGAGTGCACCATCTTTATTTTATTTTATTACAGCGATTATTTTGCAGCAGTTATCCTGGTTCTTACAATATTTCTGTTCTCTGTTCAGCAACGTTCCCTGACCCATAGATGTAGGAGTGGCATTGTGAATGTATTAATTGGGGGTGTGCATACCAAGATAGTTGATCTCTGAATTTAGACCAGTTGTGGTTTTCTTTAATGATCTCTCTCTGTTGCAAGAAGGTAAACTTACCTGTCAGTATAAGAATAAATACTAGAATTAAGACAGACTTAATGGTTTGAAATGTGGTAATAGTGGGTTCTCTTTCAGGTTCTGTGAACTCACCAGCCATGGGGAGTTGGATAAATTTAGAGTATGAGGCATGAATTCTCTCCTATTGAGATGTTGGTTACCTCCAGGATATAAGTGCCACTATTGCACTTTTTGTGGTGGTCATTGTTATGCTTTGCAAGCATTACAGCTCGATAGAACCATTTCTTTCTGATGAGCTTGCATAGTTCCTTTTGATACTATGAGCATGATGGGAATTACCAGCCATCCATTCTAGACTACTTGACAAGTTGTGGGCCAATGAGCACCTTCGTCAGATAAAACAAGGTAGACAAGCACCTGAGGAACAGTGTTGAAATTTGACTTCTAGTCTCAAGACACACATATCACACATATATGTACATAAGTACTATAAACATAAATCATAAATACACACACACGTGTGTGTATATATATATTTGTGTGTGTGCGTGTTGCTTCCAAGCATTTCTGACATAGACACTTATTCTCAAAGTCATCTCTATTTTTGTCCCATTATCTGAGAGCTATTCCCTGGGAAGGAGGCATCTAGTATAGAGACAGATGGATTCCTTCAAATCCTGTGACCAAAATGTATGGTGTCATTTGCAATAAGGCCTTATCTCCTGTTTCTGGAGTACAATCAAGGCCAACAGCAACAATAGTATTCTGTATTGTTTGGAGAAAAGGTCTTATGGACTCTCTTGACTAACTCAAAAAGATGTTTCCCATGTTTGACACTGTGATTTTTGTTAGGTAATTTATAGTTGAAAGGAGGCATTGTCATCACAAGGGACTTAACTTTCATTAAGCTATTATGCCCGATATACATATATGACATATAAATATAATATATCATATATATTTTTCAGTAAAGATAAAATACTAGTATCAGCATTATTTAATCCTCCATCTTTCCTCTTCCCCAATGTTGCCTTCTCTTCTCCCTCCCCAGCTAAGTCTCCGCTACCAGTTTCTCTCATTTCCTCTTTCACAGCCACTATAAGCTCCTCTTTGTCTCCCTAGATATCCTGTCTCTTTGCACTGTGATCCCTTTTTACTTTCCTGTTATCTGAATTTACCCTGTATTATTAATTAATATTCAAAAGTCCAGAGCTAGCTGTCATTTTAACACTCAAAAAGGCACAGACTGTCTCTCTAAAAACATATTGTTACCATTAGAAGAGAGTAAAGCTGATCAAGGTAGAGATAAGCCTGCAGCAGTGGCACCTACACACCTACCGATAACACCAGCATTCTAGAAGCAAAGACAACAGGATTGAGGCAAGGTTTACACCAGTGGGCTCTACACAGAGAATTTCATTGCAGGTCATCCCTGGGCCACACTCGTCTCAAAAGATAAAACCATGTCCCAGAGACATGCTTTTGTTGTTTTGTTTTACACATGAAATACAAACTAAACTTGGCTTTTCTCAAATTTCCATGAGCCAATGCATTCCCCACACACCCTCCTTTAAAGTTAGCATTGGACTTGGAAAGCGAGTTTGAGTGTTCTAAAATTAGAACCCAAATAAGGATCAGACAGTTGAAGACAATGATAACAGCAATCGTATGTGCCATCACTTATCCTTGGAATTAGGCACTGGAGGACACTGAGGCTGTTAGAAGCACTGTGGATGTGAGGGCATTGGAGTCACAAGAGAAAATAAAGGGTGGATGACCTTCTTGAAGGATTCCAGGGGGAGCAAAAACTGAGATAAAACCAGAATTTTGTATCTCAAGCAAATTATTCTCTACTACTGCGTTTGCTGCTACATAGAGGGGATGCAAAAGTCGTAGATGACTCTTTCATTTGGGATAAGAACACAGAAAGACTTGAGATTTAGGGTTCAAGGTAGACATTGAGGCAAGCTGCTATTTAAATAAGAGACTTACTAAAAGAGTTATTAAGACCACAGCTGGACAGACAAACAGCAGCATAGTAGGGGCCCTGTGGAATAATGAGGCAGAGTGAGTGTTCCTTCTTATACATTTTAGCTACCTAGCATTACAACTCTTAAAGACTTGAGATACCAGAATACTTAGCCCAATGCCAGACCATCATAAATTGGTAATATTTCTCATTGTTGCATAGTCAAATTGGAGTTTATCTTGTTAAAAGTCAAGCTATTTTATCCTTCAAATATAAGTCTTTGTATCTTTTAGGAAGCTATGACAACATTTGCCCTACCCATCTCACATAATTATAGTGCAGTCAGAAAGTACAGGAGAGTTAGCTCAAGTCGGTTATGAAACTGAGACAGATTAAAATGACCTCAGCAGCTCTAAACTTCCAAACATTCCAATAAAAAGGACAGCAGGACATCTTGCTCAGACTTCTCACACCCTTGCTCATATTTGGTTGGACCAGAGGTTAAAAGGCAGGCATCCACAAGGGAAAAGCCTTCACAGGCAATTCTAGAGCTGCCAAAAACTCAGGGACGGGTGCTTTTGTGCATACTCTGAAACTTGACCTTGCACTGCAGTTGCCTGTGGAGCTTTACAAATTACAGAGATTCAGGATCTGGTCCAGTGCAATTCAGTCAGAACCTTGGCAGCAGGGTTGAGAGCATCCATATCTGTAGAAGTTCATTGGGCTGTTCTTATGTACATCCCAAATTGCGAAGCATTGTGTTAGGGAAAAGAGAAAGCAAATGTGTTTATTGAGGTCACCATATGCGACAATCATGGAATTAGGTGCTTTGCATATATTACCTTAACTTTAATTTTAAATTAACCACATAAAATAGCTGGCTATATCCATATGCTGTAATTAGGAGCTAAGACAACTAGAATTCAGAGGGTATGTTCAAGGAAATACAGCTAACAAATAACAAAGTAACAGCTTCTATCATCTTTGCATCAGATTTTCTATTTATTTATTATATATTTATGTTTAAGATTTGTTTACATATTGTTATGTGAAGTACGTCCATCTCTGTGTATATGTACAGTGCCCACAGAGGTAAGAAGAGGTCACAGGATCCCCTGCAGCTGGTGTGACATGTGGTTGTGAGCAGCCTCTTGTCTGTTTTTGGCACAGAACCTTGTTCCTCTAAGGGTATCGAGTGTTCTTAACCATTGCCATCCTCTTCTATTTATATATTTGCAGCATGGTTCCCTGATAGTTTTAGTGATTATCAGTCAAAGTCTCACACAAAGCTCAATTTAAAAACCGCTTCTTGGCTATTGAAATATATTATTTATTTCATGTTTTTTTCCATTTATAATGTCACACTAAATATATACTCAATGGGGGTTTCAAAATAATCTGTAATCACACAATCTCAGGCAAGCCTATTCCGGTGACTGGCTGTGTGTGTTTTCTGCAGAGAAGCCAAAGTTTTGAAACAGTCATTAAAAGAGCCTTCAAAATTCAAACCCTTCAGGAATATGGTGAACCGTTCTAACAGCTTTAAAATGAGCAGGCTCTCATCAGGTGTTTGACAATGCACATAAAACAGTTTCTTTCGGGGAGCCAAATTAAGGAATTTAGAAAGTGAATGATAAACCATTGTATTACCTTAGGGAAAAGAAAGCAAAGCTTTTAACTTCATGGTCCCCTAATGGGAAACCTCTATCTGGTGGTATTTCAAAAGACAGCTTCACTTGAATTGTCTTAAAAAAGTGAAAGAAATCTTTATAAAGGCTTAACAATAGATCCCTCATTTTTAAAAAAGAAACAACAAGAAAAAAGAAACCCAGTGGGAATAGGAGTTAGGTAGAAGAGGAAGTGAGTTTTGAAAATCTGAGTAAAAGTTCATACTGTGAGGAGTTACAGAAAGTTTCACTTGTATTTTGCCTTTTTCTCTAAATCAGTGGGTTCAAACTTCACATTAACACAGCTGTAACACTAACTGCGTGCCTATTAATGCTGTCTACTGACCTCAAAGAGGGTGGCTGCCAGCTTGAGCAGATACCTACAATGCAGGAAATTGAAACCATTGAATCCACACATTAAATTTCTGGCAAGACAGTTTCCTAAGCAAAGTGGCAGAGGTCAGAGTCATCCTGGCTCTCCCTATTGGTTGATAAGTACTTGCAGGTGTAGGCCAGGAGATATTTTTTGACTCATGGTCAAACCAATTTAATGGAAAAATACGTACTTTCAAGAGAAAAAAAAAAGATTGACAAGAGAAGCTCCCAAGCTATTGGCCTATATTTAAAATACAGTTGAGTAAAGAACAGTAGACTAGATCTTATTTACTAAAGGCAATGAAACATAGCTGAGCCTATGATTCCAGTGCTTATTAGCATTTCAATGCTTAGAATAATGGCTGCCAATCATCAGTTTACTTGCATAGTACTAGAATATCTATGTTGGCCAGACTGATATTAAGAATGAATGTTTCTATACATATAATTATTTTGTCATGTGTAGCTGTCATAATGATTTTGAGCTGTAATTTTATTTTGACTCACTAAAACATATTTGCTAGAAAGGTTCATGCTAGCAGGGTGTAATAGTTGCTTTTCTCCTGGCTCTTACCAAATTCTTGAGGAGAAGGAACTTAAAGAAAGGAGGATTTCTTTTGGCCTGCCTTCTGCTTGAGGAGATATAGTCCATCACAATTAGGAAGGTGTGACAGCAGGGGTATGAAGTGGTGTCCCGTGTTCTGTCTGTTGCCAGGAAGCAAAAAGCAGATAGGAAATAAGGTAGGGCTATGGAACCTCAAGGGCAGCTCAATGACTCACTTCTTCTTGCAAATATCTACCTTCTGAAAGATCCACAAATTTCCCAAGAAGCACCACCAACTTGAGACCAGAAGTTCAAACAAAGAAGCCTATGAGTGAACTTTGAAACTACAACAACACTACAGGGCTACTGTATACATCAGTGGCTCTCAAACTGGAGCAGGAAGCAGAAACTCATGGAGGGTGTGTTACACTCTGTATTAATGGACACTGATGTCCCTTATTTAGTGAGCCGTCAAATTTGCTAAGCTTGAAACCACCTAGAGACACACCTTTAGGTGTGCAATTGAGGGTATTTCCAGAGAAGGGGAAGACCCATCTTTACTGTAGGTAGTGACTGTATTTAACATAAAAGAAAAAAAGGAGTAAGCCCGCTGAGGGTTAAAATCCCAAGCCCTCTGCTTCACAGGCATCAGAATGTTTGAAACAACAGCCTCATCCTGCTGAGGCTCTGAACTCCACCAGGCTTTCCCTATTGTGTGGACTGTACCCTCCTTAGTCCTGAATGAAAAAACAGACACAAAAAACCAAGAGGAAACAAAAGCCTTCCTTCTTCCCTTCAGTTGCTTCTGTTAGGCTGTCATAACAAGAACAGTAGCCTAGTGTGTGAATTTGTTTGAAATGTAGATTTCAAAAGAAGATTAACAGTCCAATATATCTGCTGCTGAATTGCACTAGTATAAATTTGGAAGCAGAGAACAATGAATAAAGAGGAGGAGGAGAAAGAGGAGGAGAAGAAGAAGAAGGAAGATAGAGACAGTGAAGGAGAAGCAGGAGACAGTGACAGAGGAGGAGGAGAACAACATCATCAACAACATCAACACATCAACAACAAGAGGAGGAGGAGAGAGTATGTACCAAAAAAGAGGAAAGGAAATTGACACTAGACAAGGAAGTAGGCTCAGTCAGGCAAGTGTTTAGGGCTCTAGTTTAGCTGCTCAAGAAGTACTTGTAATAGTTAGCTTTTATGTTGGAAACCAGCTGACCTGAGTGCCCAAAAGGGGGAGTAAGGATTGAAGAAAGAATAGACAAGAGACAGAAGACAGAGTCGGGAGGGTACCCGCTGAATACTGTTTCCCTCCAAATTAATTTCTTATTTCTCTTATATATCCCAAGCAAAATGGGAGGGCAAAAGACTTACTTCCTTAATTCTCAAAGCATCCAGTAACCATACCTTATACCAAGTATCCTGTTATCTAGCCTTCAGGATCAAGAATAGGTTTGAACTCTCTGACCTTAAGTCAAGATGGGATGAAGTCAAATCTGTGGGCTCCCACAGCTTCAATTATCAATGCCACAGCCTAGAGGCATCCAAAAGGAAGGAATCCATGGGAAAAAATGCCTAGATTAAACTGATCTGTGGACATGTCTGTGGGTATTCTACAGAGTCTTGAGTAATAATTGATGAAGATGGGTCTGCCTTACTGTAATGGGCACCATTCTTTGAGAAGGTAGCCCAGAGCTGTACAAGAAAGCTGACTAAGCATGAGCCAGAGAGTAAGCCAGAGTCAATGTTTTGTTTTTTTCTTTTCTTTTTTTCTCTTTGGGAACCTGCCACCCAACTCTGAAATAAATATAGAGACCTCTTCTTACTTATGAGTTTATGACCTTAGCTTGGCTTTCTATCTAGTGATTCTTAAATTATCCATCCTACCTCTCCCTCTGGGACTTTGCCTTTCTCTAAACTATATGCCTTTCTTTCCTTCTTACTCTGTGGTTGGTTGTGTGGCTGGGTGGCTGGCCTCTGGCATCTATCTTCTTCTTCTCACTCCTCCCACTCTCTCTGGAGCCTAGATTTCTTCTTCTATATTCTCTCAACCTTCCAGCCCCACTTATTCTTTCTCCTGCCTAGTTATTGGCTGTTTGGCTGTTTATTAGACTAATCAGGTGTTTTAGACAAAGTAGCACAGCATTACATAGTTAAACAAATGCAGCACATATTTGCATCATTAAACAAATATCCTACAGAATAAATAAATGTAATACATCTTAAACTAATATTCCACAATAGTGTTCCCTTTTTCCTAGCCCCTGATTGAGTTCTTACCCAGACTTCCTTCAATTATGGACCATGAACTAGACATATAAGCCAAATAAACCCTTCCCTCCTCCTAAAAAAGACATTTGAAGAAAAGTTGATAGAACAGTAGTTTTAAAAACAGTTTTATTTATTGAACACTTATGTACCCAGAGTCTGTCTTAGACCTCACAGATGAGAAAGATAAATCCAAAAGGACTTAAAGATACTTCCAACATAACCGCAATAACAAAAAAAGGCTTATGACAAGATTTAAACCAATTTTATCCAACTCCAAACATTTAGAATTGGCCCCATACTCAATTATAATCTATGATAATTACCCACTTCTTACAACACATACATTAAATTATTAATACAAAATTACTTAATTTTTCTAAGTGTAGAATTGTTCAACATGGGAAAACAGATGTCCATAGTGTATACTGCATCAAGTATTTTCCTGTTTAATATTGATCAATTTTCAAAAACAATGAAGCAAGTAAACCATAGCTATGGTGAGATTATGATTTCAATAGCCATGTCATGTTCAAAAGACAAATATACAAGATTCCTCCCATCAAGCCAGTCAAAATTCTGGTATGGATGGAGAAGATGATCCCCTAGCCTCACCACTTACTGAGGAGCTGTTGGTAGTTGATATTGCTAAGGAAGGTAAAAAATCATTTTTTTTAGTTGGGGGTACAGATGACTTCATGTGCTCCTATGGATGGTCCCACACTCACACACATATATGAGCAACAGTAACTGTACTCAGTAGGTTACAATAAAATTTGTGAAGTTGGTTTTGGAGTGTGTTGGCGTTATGTAAGGATGGGCTAGGGGAGATGGGGCACATATATATATATATATATATATAATTAAGTATCATTGTTTTCAGGTATAAATTTCTCAAAAAATAAAAGAAACAGCTAAAATTAAGTCTACATAAAGAATACTATCTTCAAGTCACCAAGAATAGGTAGAAGTTTTAGAATTTTACTCTAAATTTTATGATATTAAATATAGTTTTAGAGGAAGGAATATAAAGTAAAAAATAAAGTCATTAGCAGTAAAACCAAATTTAATAAACTGAATTTGACCATACAGTAATGAAATAAAGTGTGTTCCCCAACGTGTCATATCCCAAACTCACAAAAGGAACCAGAAAACAGGACAATGTGGCAATATCTTTTACACAAACATATCTTTTTTCCTTCTGGTTCCAGGCATAGTAGAAACCAACCCAAAATTTGAGTCTGCTCTACCAGCATGATCCTAAGGGAACTTGGAATCCCCATGTTTTAGGAATCCCAGGATAATCTTGAGAACAGCCATTGCAGACCTTTCCATTTTCTTAAAATCTGTGTGTTCAAAGAAGCAGAAAATCAGATTCTGAGAAAAGATACTGAAATGAAGCTTCTTAGAAACTGAAATTGGATGAGTCAGATGCCCTTCTCCAGAAGATATCTAAGGAGAGCATCCAATCATCATGTGAAGTAGAAAGTGGCCTGCATTGAGGTGTTTCCACCTGTCAAGGAGTGAAAAATGCAACAATTGTCCCAGTCCAGTATGATCTCTCTCTCTCTCTCTCTCTCTCTCTCTCTCTCTCTCTCTCTCTCTCTCTCTCTCTCTCTCTCTCACACACACACACACACACACTGCATGTGCAATTGAAAGGGAACAGAAAAACCACAAATTTCAACCTGCATAGCTCCATATTTATATTTCTAATATAATTAGTAGCTCAAGTTAATGTGCAATATCTGTGTTATCTTAAAAATATTTGTGGATCATTTGACAAACATGGCAAACATTTACATAATTTCTTGCACGTGTTACCAAAGTAGATAGTTGACTATCTCAATAAAATCACATAAAAATACTAAAATGTCTGCACTTATATAAAGTAGAGGATGGCTAAATTTTAATGTATATTATTAATAAAAATAATATGGAAATTCAGTTTATAGGTTTTTATAATGTAAATATTACAGCAATAAATTCAAATCAACAAATATATTAAGAACAATTTTGAATAGTGCTAAGAAAAATAAAGAAGATAAAGATTAGGGTCTTCAACAGATATCTGTATTTCAAATTAGTCATAAAAATTTATAGCAACCCAACACAAATAGGTCAGCAATTATGGACATACAGTTCAAGTTTTGCCAGTTGGTTAATAAATAAATAAAGTACCTTCAGGACTGGGGCGCATGGAGAAAAGTGGTAGGGGGTTTGTCTAGCTCTCTAGTAGACGACTCTCTGTGTGTAATGTTCAGTACTGACAAAGATAAACAAACGATGGTGGTGCAGTAGATATTCTTGATTATCTGCTTGACGACATCCGGAATCTACTAAAACTCAATCAGCCAGGTAAACCTGTGAGGAATTTCTGTTCCTTAACTGAATCACTCAAAGTCAGAAACACAGTTTTAATCTGGATCTTTTGAAGGAGGGAGGTACACCTTTAATTCAGATCATTTGAGATGGAAAGATGAACCTTTAATCTGAGCCACACCTTCTGTTGGCAGTTGTATTAAAGGACAAGGAAGAAAAAACTCTCTTTGCCTGCCTGTTCAGGGTTCAGTTAGGGAAGTCCTAAGTCCCTGAGTTAGGCAACTCCATTCCTTCACTGGCATTAGAGCCTACTAATTTGGGATTCTAGCATATGCCAAAGACTAGCCAAAGCATTCAGCTTTGTGGACTGGAAAACTACTGGATTCTTAAAACTTCCCTGGGTAGTAGCCATTGTTACACGAGCTGAATAAAAGCCTGTAATTCATTATAATATACACAAACATAGATGTACATTATAAATATACATATATATATACATGTAATATATGTATATTATAAAATAATGCTAACTAATACAGATGGGTTCTACCAATTTACTACAAATCCACATTAAGTAAAAAATAATAAAACCTATAGGATGTGTTATTATTCTTTTCCATTTGTTGGTGAAGTATACATTTTCTCAGATTTTCAGTTTAGTAACTGAATACTATTCAGTTTTCAATTTATTAGTCATTTATTTAGTAATTTTGTTTCCAACAGAGATATAATTTCAAGGAAATAAATATATCACTATTGGAAATGGAGATTATAATGTGTGCTGAAGAAATATATTGATTATTAATTAATGTGCATGTATGAAAAACTTCAGCTCTACCCCCATCTAGCCTTAGCTGTGTGCTTGTCTCAGTGCTCACTGTGGTAAAGCACTGATATCTTCACATCTGACCTTACCACGCTTTGGGGCCATTCTTTGTGTTTTCTCCACTTATTCTATTGTTGACTTTTGAATTTTTATCTCGTTCTTGTTCTATGTTATGTAGATTTGCTATGTCTTTATTGTCATTTAGATCACACTTATTAAGAGATTTCTGTGACAGGTGTAAGCTTGTCTGATTATACCATTCTTTGGAAATTTCAAAGCAAAGGCAAAAGTGTTGAGAAGAATGGACTCTAGCTTTCTTTTATGAATGTATCCAATTTGTCAGGTGTCAGGGATATACTTCATATAAGGTTGTTGTTGTTTAAATTTGAAATGTTGCTATATAGGCTCAATTATTTAAACACTTGGTCTCCATTTGGTGGAGCCATTACTGGAGGTTATGGAAGTGATAGGAGGTGTAACCTTGTTGGAAGAAATGTCATTGAGTGAAGACTTTGAGGGTTTGCTTTGCCCCATTTCCACTTCCACTTCCACTTCCACTCTCTGCTTCCTGGTTGTAGATGAAAACATGATTTCTCAATTCCTTCTTCAGTCACCAAGACTGCTGATTACTGTCCCACCTCCCTGTAACATTTGGACTCTCCCTCTGGAACCATAAGTCCAAAGAAGAATCTTTCTATAAGTTGATTTGGTCATGATATATTATAACAGCAAAAGGAAAGTAATTAATACAATTTCATGAAGGTGCTGTGCCAGGAACATACACTGATAAGTTTGTGATTTTCCATAATACCAAACGTTATTGAATAAAAATGAATTCACAAGATTCAGCAGTGGGAATGATAGCAATTTCTCGTATAATCCTGACTACAGCAGTAATCTGTGCAAGGTGAATGGAGGTTATTTCATTCCAACCTTAATTACTAGTATTAACTCTCATATCACACATCACACAGTAAATATATCTATACACACATGCAGTTTACAGAACGAATGCAAATTTAATAAGCTGCAGCAGACTCCAAAAGGTTTTAGAAGTTGACTGACAGTGAGTCTGTATTGATAAGATAATGAGCCCGACCAGTGCTGGGAGGGAGCTATGGCTGGATCAGAGGGAGAACAGAGTAGCTGAGTTTAGCTACAAGGTGAAAGACAGAATTAAATACAGGTCCAGATGAGTGAACAAGTGGATGAGCAGGCATTTGAGAAGTCCTTGTCAAAAGGACGGGACCAAGTTGAGCTGAACCTCTAGGAGTAGTCCGTGTGTCTTGGTCCTTGACATGCACAGCAGGTATCAGATGACAGGTTGGTATGGGGCCCTGATATTGAAATGTTAGATATTCATCAATTTATTGGGTCCAGTTGAGGAATTTATACCCTTTTCTTAGTCTGGCATGCTGAGTACATGCTTAGACTTTATCCCCCAGATAGCCACAGGTTAAGAACTGCTGATGCCTGGCCTACAGGCATTCTTCTCTCTCAAAATGGACTCAAAAATAATGGTAAAGTGGAGTTTCCTAGGGTAAACACATTCTGTTTTTGTTTCTTTTTTTTTTTTTTTTTTTGTTTTGTTTGGTTTTTCGAGACAGGGTTTCTCTGTGGCTTTGGAGCCTGTCCTGGAACTAGCTCTTGTAGACCAGGCTGGCCTCGAACTCACAGAGATCTGCCTGCCTCTGCCTCCCGAGTGCTGGGATTAAAGGCGTGTGCCACCACCGCCCGGCTGTAAACACATTCTGAAATAAAATTGTTATATACAGTCTTTGCTATCTTAGGGTAGGACATGGCCTAATCTCAATAAATAAGCAAAAACATTTGTAAATATTCAAATACCAGTTATTACAAGCATCTCAGTATATAGTAATACATTTATAATAATCTTTAAATTATTTTACAATGTATTTTAAAGTAGTACAAATCACTGCATGTGACATAAATATATGTAATAAATTACATATGTGTAAAATTCATATGATATAATCTTATAGGTGCTTTTATTTTCTTCTAGAGATTCATTTCCATTAAAGTGATTATTAACATAATTTGCATTTCTATAGCTAAACAATAAAAACATTCAAGCTTTATTGTCCTGGCTCTCTGGTAATTAAGGATAAACAAGACTCTGGTAACATCGATTCCATAGATTTGCCTCAGTTTCAAAGATTGTAGCTATATCAAAACATAAGATAAGCAACTAATTTAGATTAAACCAATAAGCACAGACTAGCTCATTGATTAACCATCTTTTAGAAGTTAAAGCTCCTCCTAAATTAGGGTATTTTCATGAAAAACACATATCACCTTAAAAAAAATCATGGATGGAAAAAGATATTTTGTAAAGTCACCATTAAAATAGCATTAATGTCACTGAATTTAAATTAAAAGTGGCTTGTATCATTAGAATTCCATTTATATTTCATTTGTTCCCTAATATCTGGACTCTTACAAACAGACATTACTCATTTGCTTTTCTTCTTACACGATTCATATTTGGGAAGCACAGACTGATCTGCAGTATGCAAACTTAATCAAGCACGCAAACCACTAAATCCTGCAGAGTAAATTACAGCAAACAATGTGCTAATCGGAAGTAATGACCGAGTCACCCCCTCTCCCCAGCCCGGGAGGTGAGTCATTAGAGGCATTGGGAGTCAGAACACACAATTCAGATGAAAGTAGCTTGGGCCAGGAGGGATCAGGGGCTGAAAGGCAAATAGAATGCCCAGAATAGGGAGAGGAATGCTGGGTTCATCAGACAGCGTTTCTTTGATATTTTTTTCCCTGATGCACAGTGTCCCAATACTTTGAAAATGTAAATTACTCATTTTCTTCACAACTCTGTGTGGTGGCTTGTAAGCTTCTCATCGAGTTTCCTTGGTATTGGATATAGGTGTGGTGGTTTGAGTGAGAATTGTCCTTCATAGTCTAGGATATTTGAACAATTGGTCCTCAGCTGGCCATACTCTGGGGAGGTTTAGAGGTGTGGTTTTGCTTGATGAAGTAAGTCACTGGGGGTGGAAGTTGAGAGAAGAGCCCTGCTTACTTCTAGGTCTCTGTCTACATCATACTTCCAGATAAATATGTGAACTTTGAGCTGACTGCTCCTGCTACTATGTCTAATACCTGCCTTTATGCTGTCCCCACAATTATGGACTCTATTCCTCTATAAAAATAAGTCAATATGGGTTATTCACGGAGGGTCAGGGAATTGAAGTTGTTACAAAATGACTGGCTGGAAGAAACTAGGCTATCAAACTGAGACTCCCAGTCCTGACCACTAAAGGAGAAGACGAAGTCAGGAGTGGGGCGAGCCTACTATAAGAATTCCACCCCAGAGCCCCAAAACAGGGTCCTATCTCTGGGGTTCTTCCCATCCCTTTGATGGGAACTGTTTGTCTGTTCTAATAGTTCACTGTTTTGTTCATTATTCTTCTCTCTGTGACTGGAGTTTTTCTGTTTATTTCTCATTCATAATTTCACTTTGTCGGCTGCCATCAGGATCTATCATTGCTCCTTTATGTCCAGGACACTCGGGATCTCCACTTTTGCTTGCTGCTGGTATTGACTACATTAGCTTTCCTGCCTCAGGATCTGGAGCAGTCTAATCTGTGAAAGGATTTGTGATGGGAGTGTATATGTATATGGATGTATATGGATGTGTGTATGTGTGTGCGTGTGTGTGTGTGTGCATTTGTGTGTGTGTGTGTGTGTGTGTGTGGTGAAAGGCAAGCACAGTGATAGGCTGTTACTTTCATTGTTTTTCTAATCAGTGCTAATTAGGGAAGAGTTCCCTTTTTATGAAAACATTGCTGACTGTATATGTGTGTGGGGCTAAGAATTGAGTCTGGGGCTTCATACATTTTACAGGTCCCACTAGGTCTATTAGAGCGCCATTGCTGGTTTATTAGATGAGGTGTCAATGGAAAGCCTCCAGGCCTTCCATAACCACTGCCAACTTCACTGTTCACCCATTCAACATCTCATTAGTTCCTGTTCACCACTTCAGCCCGTTGAGCTACTTTTGAATTCCGACAAAATACACTTGACAATTTACAATTTTAGACTTACCTCTGCATTAAAAAATAATACAAAGTTTTCCATCTCTGTATTTTTGTAGTTCTCTGCTTCTTGTGTTTATTCATGCACTCCCAATCACATTTATGTAAGCAAGAAGTCTTTCATGAGAAACCTGCTCATTAAAGTACCCAGCAGATAAGCAGCTGTGGAAAGCTATGACAGAAAGTTTCATTCCGTCACTTCCTTTTATTTCTTTCTTCCATTCTATACTTTTTTGGCTGCATAATAAGGAACAGGTTATTACACTCAGAGAAACTGAGGCTCAGGGAGATTCAGCAACTGCGGAAATACTGAAATTTAAAAACAAATGTTTCATTTCTCTCATCCTTTGCCTTTTTTATTTACATCAGTGCACCAAAAGATAGCAATCCTGACTATGGATAGCAGTCAATAAACCAAGACCCAGCAAAGACAAAAGACTTATGATCTCTCTGGAAGTTGGCTATGCATTTTCTTTTGAAAACTGCTAAGAAGGTTGAGAACAAAAGTTATTTTCAATCATGGCAACAAAGCCAAATGCATCTTATACTTGACCTGGAAGGACTTGCTCTAGGGAAAATACATTTGAGAAGGAAGTATCCCACTTAATTATAAAATACTAAGAAGAGATTAGGTTAAGAAGGGCCAAAAAATCCCAGCTGATATCAATGTGCTGATAGGATGGGGCAGACTTGTGGCTCAGGTCCCACCTTCTCAGTCCTGTTGGAGACTTCAACACTCCTCTCTCACCAATGGACAGGTCAATCAGACAGAAACCTAACAGAGAATTGAAAGACTTAATGGAGGTAATGAACCAAATGGACTTAACAGACATCTATAGAACATTCCACCCAAATAGGAAAGAATATACCTTCTTCTCTGCGGCTCATGGAACCTTTTCGAAAATTGACCATATACTTGGTAACAAAGCAAACTTCCACAGTTACAAAAAAATATTAGTAACCACCTGTGTCTTATCGGATCACTATGGATTAAAATTAGAATTCAACAACAATGCTACCCCCAGAAAACCCACAAACTCATGGAAACTGAACAGTCAACTACTGACCCACACCTGGGTCAAGGAAGAAATAAAGAAAGAAATTAAAGTCTTTCTTGAATTTAATGAAAACAAAGACACAACATACTCAAACCTATGGGACACAATGAAAGCAGTGCTAAGAGGAAAGTTCATAGCACTAGGTGCCCACTTAAAGAAAACGGAGAAAGCGCTCATTGGTGACTTAACAGCACACCTGAAAGCTCTGGAAAAAAAAGAAGCAGACTCACCTAGGAGAAGTAGAAGACTGGAAATAATCAAATTGAGGGCAGAAATCAACAAAATAGAAACACAGAAAACAATCCAAAGAATCAATGAAACAAGAAGCTGGTTCTTGGAGAAAATCAACAAGATTGACAAACCCTTAGCCAAACTAATCAAACGGCAGAGGGAGAACACGCAAATTAACAAGATCAGAAATGAAAAGGGGGACATAACCACAGACACAGAGGAAATTCAGAAAATCATTAGATCTTACTACAAAAGCCTGTATGCCACAAAATTGGAAAATGTAAAAGAAATGGACAGTTTTTTAGATAAATACCATATACCAAAGTTAAACCAGGACCAGGTAAATGCTCTAAATCGTCCTGTTAGTCGCGAAGAATTAGAAACTGTTATCAGAAACCTCCCTACCAAAAAGAGCCCAGGACCAGATGGTTTCAATGCGGAATTCTACCAGAACTTCCAAGAAGACCTAATACCTATACTCCTTAAGGTATTTCATAATATAGAAACACAAGAGTCACTGCCAAATTCCTTCTATGAAGCTACAGTTACCCTGATACCTAAACCACACAAAGACTCAACCAAGAAAGAGAATTACAGGCCAATCTCACTCATGAACATTGACGCAAAAATTCTCAATAAAATACTGGCAAACCGAATCCAAGAACACATTAGAAAAATTATCCATTACAATCAAGTAGGCTTCATCCCAGAGATGCAGGGCTGGTTCAACATACGAAAATCTATTAATGTAATCCATCATATAAACAAACTGAAGGAAAAAAACCATATGGTCATCTCATTAGATGCTGAAAAAGCATTTGACAAAATTCAGCACCCTTTTATGATAAAGGTCTTGGAGAGATTAGGGATACAAGGGTCATTCCTAAATATAATAAAAGCTATTTACAGCAAGCCGACAGCTAACATCAAATTAAACGGAGAGAAACTCAAGGCTATCCCACTAAATTCAGGAACACAACAAGGCTGCCCACTCTCTCCTTATCTCTTCAATATAGTGCTTGAAGTTCTAGCAATAGCAATAAGACAACATAAGGGAATCAAGGGGATTCGATTTGGAAAGGAAGAAGTTAAACTCTCATTATTTGCAGATGATATGATAGTATACATAAGCGACCCCAAAAACTCCACCAAAGAACTCCTACAGCTGATAAACTCCTTCAGTAACGTGGCAGGATACAAGATCAACTCCAAAAAATCAGTCGCCCTCCTATACACAAAGGATAAGGAAGCAGAGAGGGAAATCAAAGAAGTATCACCTTTCACAATAGCCACAAATAGCATAAGATATCTGGGAGTATCGCTAACCAAGGAAGTGAAGGATTTATTTGACAAGAACTTTAAGTCTTTGAAGAAAGAAATTGAAGAGGATACCAGAAATTGGAAGGATCTCCCCTGCTCGTGGATTGGGAGGATCAACATAGTAAAAATGGCAATTCTACCAAAAGCGATCTATAGATTCAATGCAATCCCAATCAAGGTCCCATTAAAATTCTTCACAGAGATTGAGAGGACAATAATCAACTTTATATGGAAAAACAAGAAACCCAGGATAGCCAAAAAAATCTTATACAATAAAGGTTCTTCTGGAGGCATTACCATCCCTGACTTCAAACTCTATTACAAAGCTACAGTATTGAAAACGGCTTGGTATTGGCATAAGAACAGAGAAGTTGACCAATGGAATCGTATAGAAGACCCGGATCTTAAACCACAAACCTATGAACACCTGATTTTTGATAAAGGAGCCAAAAGTACACAATGGAAGAAAGAGGGCATCTTCAACAAATGGTGCTGGCATAACTGGATGTCAACCTGTAGAAGAATGAAAGTAGATCCATATCTATCACCATGCACAAAACTCAAGTCCAAATGGATTAAAGACCTCAATATTAATTTGAACACATTGAGCTTGATAGAGGAGAAAGTGGGAAGTACTCTACAACAAATGGGCACAGGGAACCGTTTCCTATGCATAACCCCAGCTGCACAGACTTTAAGGGCAACATTGAATAAATGGGACCTCCTGAAGTTGAGCAGCTTCTGTAAAGCAAAGGACATTGTCACTAAGACACAAAGGCAGCCTACTGACTGGGAAAAGATCTTCACCAACCCTGCAACTGACAAAGGTCTGATCTCTAAAATATATAAGGAACTCAAGAGACTAGACGGTAAAAAGCCAATTAACCCAATTAAAAAATGGGGTGCTGAACTGAACAGAGAATTCTCAACAGAAGAAGTTCGAATGGCCAAAAGACACTTAAGGTCATGCTCAACCTCCCTAGCTATCAGGGAAATCCAAATCAAAACAACTTTGAGATATCATCTTACACCTGTCAGATTGGCTAAAATCCAAAACACCAATAATAACCTTTGCTGGAGAGGTTGTGGGGTAAGGAGCACACTCATCCATTGCTGGTGGGAATGCAAACTTGTGCAACCACTTTGGAAAGCAGTGTGGCGGTTTCTCAGGAAATTCGGGATCAACCTACCCCAGGACCCAGCAATTCCACTATTGGGAATCTACCCAAGAGATGCCCAATCATACAACAAAAGCATATGCTCATCTATGTTCATAGCAGCATTATTTGTAATAGCCAGATCCTGGAGACAGCCTAGATGCCCTTCAGTGGAAGAATGGATGAAGAAACTGTGGAATATATACATGCTAGAATACTACTCAGCGGTAAAAAACAATGACATCTTGAATTTTGCAGGCAAATGGATGGAAATAGAAAACACTATTCTGAGTGAGGTAACCCAGACCCATAAAGATGAACATGGGATGTACTCACTCATATTCGGTTTCTAGCCATAATTAAAGGACATCGAGCCTATAAATTTGGGATCCTTGAGAAGATAATAAGAAGGTGAACTCCCAAAAAAAGATATAGTAATCCTCCTGGATATTGGAAGTAGACACGATCGCCAGGCAAAATTGGGAACTTGAGGGTCGGGCAAGACCGGGCCAAGGGAAGATGGGGAGAGAAAAGTGTGAAGGGGAGAGCGGGGGGAGCTCAGAGGAATGGGGTGCTTGGGATATAGGAAGGGTGGATATGAGAGCAGGGAAGCATATATCTTAATTTAAGGAGCTACCTGAGGGTTGTCAAGAGACTTGACCCTAGAGGGGTTCCCAGGTTTCCAGGGAGACGCCCCCAGTTAGTTCCTTGGGCAGCTGAGGAGAGGGAGCCTGAAAAGGCCAGTTCCTATAGCCATACTGATGAATTTCTTGCATATCACCATAGAACCTCCACCTGACGATAGATGAAGAAAATGACAGAGCCCCACCTTGGAGCACCGGACTGAGCTCCCAAGGTCCTGATGAGGAGCAGAAGGAGAGAGAACATGAGAAAGAAAGTCAGGACCGTGAGGGAACCTCCAGCTGGCGACAGATGGGGAAGGTGACTGAGCCCCACATTGGAGCACTGGACTGAGCTCCCAAGGTCCCGATGAGGAGCAGAAGGAGCGAGAACATGAGGGAGAAAGTCAGGAACGAGAGGGGTGCGTTCACGCATGGAAACGGTGGGACAGAACTAATGGGAGATCACCAACTCCAGTTGGAATGGGACTGATGGATCATGCGACCAAACCCGTCTCTCTGACTGTGGCCAACAGCGGAGGCTGACTGAGAAGCAAAGGACAATGGCGCTGGGCTCTGATTGTTCTTCATGGTCGGGCTCTGTGGGAGCCTTCTCAGCTTGGTCGATCACCTTCCTGGACCTGGGGGGAGTTGGGAGGACCTTGGTCTTAGCATAGAGTGGGGAACCCTGATGGCTCCTTGGCCTTGAGAGGGAGGGAGGGGAGGTATGGGTGGAGGGGAGGGGAGGGAAGGGGGAGAAGGAGGGGAGGGAAGGGGGAGGAGGAGGGGAGGGAGGGGGGAGGAGGAGGGAAGGAGATGGAAATTTTTAAATATTAAAAAAAATAAACCATGAGGAAAAAAAAAAAAAAGATGTGAAGCCACCAGGTGTTATAGGATGTGAAGACAGGTTAGTAGGTGAAAGCATGTGCTGTGGAAGCATAAAGACCCGAGTGAGAATCCCCCGCATTCATGCAAAAATCTAGGAAATGACCACATGCCGTCCCACTGCTGAGGGAGATAGGAGAAATAGGAGGATTGCTAGGACTGCCAACCTAGTTCTGGTTTCAGTGAGAGATCCTATCTTAAGGGAGTAAGGTCAGGACACATGAAGTCTTCCTATAGCATCTGTGAATATACATATACATATAAAATATGTGTCACACACACACACACACACACACACACACACGCATGCACATCAAGTATTAAAACTCTTTAGCCCTCTTCTCAAAACTGGCTTCATTCAAACTGGCTTCATTCAAGTTTACCAGATATTGATTAAATACAAACTCACTCTAGAGTTTAAAAAAAAAGAAAAAGAAAAAAAAAACACAGGCACAAACCCATTTCCTTCTGCTCTTATATCACCTTGTTTATAACACTTTACATTTTGACTGAACTCCAGGTAGCATTATCTGCTCCTCATTAAGGGCAGTCATCTTGAGTCTTCTTGCAATTAAATTCAGCCTCTTTAGTCCAAGTAACCAGTTGGCAGGATAATTTGGAGAAATAAACCCGCATCTTATTCGGATATTTGTTGAGACTAAATGGGACACAGTTGCCTTATGTGTACTGATACATAAAAGTGAACAAAACCCAGTTACCTTCATTAAAATGTTAAAAAGTGTAGCATCCCCTTAAATAGTCCATCATTGAAAGACTAAATCTAATAATATGTGAACAAATATAGGTTGACATAGATTTATAGGGATAGAAGAGCACCTTTCCATGGCAGAACCGCCCACTGATTAAATCTAAATTACATTCGTATCCCAAATTTAGCCTACAGAATAAAGTCCAGCTTCCTTGGGGGCTTTTATATTTATGTTCCTAGATAGCCTGTAGCTTGTCAAAAGCTTTTTGAACCCTAGCTCAACTCAATAAAACACAGTTGTTTTTCTATTCTTTCTGTGAATACTGAGTTAAATCAAAGCCATCAATTCCACTAAAAGCTACATCCAGCTATTTTGTTTGGTGGTTTTAACTTCTCAATTTTGATTACTGGAGGTGAAGTTTCAGGTCAGCTTCAGAATGGCAGCATTTGACATTCGCACTTTGCTTGACTCCTTCCCCCAGGTGAGTGATCCAAGTGTACTTCAATTTATTGTATGTGACATTAACAAGATGAGATCTTTATTGTCCTCACCCACAAAAAGGAAAGTGTTTCTGTTTCTAAAGGTCCTGTGGCAATTTTTATTCCTAATTTCTCTCTTAGCTCTTCTTTAATACAGTTCCACATTGATAATGTCTTTTTTTCTACCATACAGTTTAATCTTAGAATAAATCTCTCAAGTTAGCAAATAAGAAGAGGAGTATAAAAGACACTTAAAAATGAGGAAATGTCTCAATGGGTTAAGGACTTCCTGTATAAGCATGAGGCCTTCAGTTTCTATTCTGCACACCTATAAACAATCTGGGCAGGATACACCTGTAGTCCCAGAATTGCAGGCAGAGACAGGTGGGTCCCTAGGGCTTTGTCAAAATAGCAAATGTAGACTCAGTAGAATAGCCTGCCTTTGAAATTGAGATGAAGAGTGACAGAAGAAGGGAGCCAGAGTCAATCTCCAGTTTCCAAAAGAGCATCATGTGTATGGGGTATGAATATATTGTATATGTGCACATGTTCAGGCAGGAGTGTTTGTGTGTGTGTGTGTGTGTGTGTGTGTGCCAGACGAGGTGTTAGATTTTTCTCTACCCTCTCTACCCCTCTCTTCCTTGTTTCTTTGAGGCAGGGTCTTTCACTGAAGAAAGATCTCATGTTTTTCTTGTCCAGCCAGACCAGCAGCTAGCAAGCTCCTGTCATTCTTCTTTCTTCCTGCCCTCAGTGCTGGCATTATAGGCATAGGTGGGTCACATGAGTATGGGGATCCAAAATATGGCCTTCTCGCTTGAGCAGAAAGTGCTGTGAAGCATTGAGCCATCTCTTCAGCCTCTGGTGCTCTATCCTATGTGAGGGTTATTAAAACTGAAAATAGATACCTATTTGCACAGAGTGTCTTACTCAAGATAGACATTCAATCTAACTCATTAGCTTGGAGTGAGTGATATGAATCTACTTCAATTTCCTACTTGTGGTGTTTTGGTTTTATTTTTAGTTTATGTCTATTTTCTTGGAGGCAGCGTTACTTTTTTTTTCTCTACAGCTTTGCTAACACCAGTATGGATGATTTTAGATAACAATACTTATTTGCTGTTCAGAAATATACTCACCTGCAAGGCTAGTGCATTGTAGACAATGCATTTCAAGTTTACAAGTACAAACTTGCTAAAATCTCCATCACCATTTTTATTGTACCCTGGGCCTATGCCATCCTAGATTTAAACCACACATGAGCATTCAATGATTAACTTCATCTCATTTCTCGAGTGTTGATAGCTCTTCTACCTCAAGCATCAGAGCTCAGAATGCTATACTTTCTTTAAAAATTATTTAATTTTTAAATGTGTTACTGTCTCTCTCTCTCTCTCTCTGTGTTGTGTGAGTGTGTGTGTGTGTGTGTGTGTGTGTGTGTGTGTGTGTCTGTGTCTGTGTGTATCTGTGTCTGTGTGTGTAAAAGAGTTCAGGTGCTGTTGGGGGCCAGAAGTGGGTGTAAGATTTTCAGATTTCCTGGAACTTCTGTTGCTGGTGGTTGTAAGCCATTTGACCTGCGTATTGGAAACTGAGCTCAGGGCTCTGGTTCTCTATGAGCTCAGGTTCATCTGGTACATGATTAATAAAAAGATAAAAGAGGGTATAGATAGCATAAAAAGTAGATAATTGGATCTACTCTGAAAAGAAAAAAGGGTGGATATAGATATGATAAGATAAAAAGGTAGATTATTGAGTCTACTTTTAAAAAGCAATTACTATTTTTAAATGTTTAATATTTTTTTGACTTTAGTATACTGTATACAAATTTTGTATGGTTATACAAATTTGAGATTGGTTTTGTTAAACCCTACTGTTTACACATTTCTACTCTTATTTAAGGTATTGTACCTATATAATTCATTTAACAATGTAATGCAAATTCTAGACCTTGAAAGTTATTTTTACTGGCTGTTTAGGATAAAAAGGAAATGCAGATTAGTAATTAGTCACCTATTATAATTGAACTTATACTCACATTAGGTATGTTATCAATGTCAAAAAAGATATATTTTAGATAGGTCATCTTCAAACACTTCAAAGATCTATAGAATATGACATTTAACATGTTGTGATAGCATAGCCCCCCCCCCCTTGTTTTTTATTATGACAATGAGACATTTCTGCTCCTGGCGGCACCAATATACTTCAGAAAAGATAGTGGAGCATCAAAGAAACTTCACATTGAATTTACTTCCTTTGTGGAAAAGGAAGCCACTGGGCAAGAAAATGCCCTTGCCTCAGCTTCTGACCATATGCTCTCCTAATTAGACAAGCAGGGCACAAAAGAAAGTGACTGTCAAACATTGTGAAGACAAGGAGTGATTGCCCTTCAGAATATCCTGCTTCACAGAAAGGTCTGTTGGTATGCTAGACCTCTATGCTGAAGATGGATACCCAAGATGAATACAGATGATCTTTGGATAACTGTCAAGGCAGTCAGCTGCTTCTGTCATTATCCACATTTTTTGAAGGCTGCTTGCTTGCATCTTGTGCTTACTAAGTTAATATTATCTCCTTCTTGAGTCTCTGAGGTAGTTGAAGACTAGATAGTTATAGTTACAGTTTTCCTTATTTACTTGATGCAAAAAGCAAGCTGTGATAGAAATTAAATTAGGTATAAGACTTTGGACTTACCAAGATAGGATATTTATTTATTCATTTATTGAGTATATTTTTGGGTGTGTGTGTGTTTGTGTGTATATGTACAGGAATTAGTTCTCTAAATTAGGTGTAAGTCTTTGGACTCACCAAGATAGAATATTTTTATTTATTTATTTATTTATTTATTTATTTATTTATTTGTGTGATTCTGTTTGTGTGTGTGTGCGTGTATGTGTGTGTCTGTGTGTCTGTGTGTGTCTGTGTCTGTGTGTGTACAGGAATTAGTTCTATCTACTGTGTGGGATTCAGGACTCAAATCCAAGTTGTTATTCTTGGCAGCAGGCCATCTTGCCCACTGAGCCATCCAATCTTTTAAGACCTCCCAAATAACTTTTCTATCTGTTCCTTTTAGGATACTTTGAAACTGGGTTATTATATGGGAAGAAGTGTTTCTTACTCTTGTTTATCAACCTCTTTCCTTCTAGCATTTTTAACTCTTGATTTTTGATCAGCTACCTTAAGAACTGTCATGTCCTCTAAGTGTCCTATTCTTTTCTTCAGAACTGATCTTTTGTATATCTATACTCATGACAACATATTATCTAGGTAAATCTGAACTCATCAGTCTTCTTGTGTCTGCTGTTAGCATCATTGTCTTGGTCAATCACACTTGGTTTCAAACTGGCTAGCTAGCTCTACCATTGTGCTCATCTGTCTGGCCAAGAATACCAGAATGCCAAGAATGGTTTGAATCCAGTGTTACTTCACTTGTGGCAGCTTCAGATTATTTTCACTTTGAGTTGTTTTATGGAAGTGAGTCTCACTCAGAAATGGTAAAGCTATCCAAGAATACTAGCAGATTATTCCCGTGGCAACCTTGATTGGCTATGTTAAATTGTCCTTGTTTTAAATATAACTATGAATTCTCATGCTACAGTCAACTTACTTGTCCATTGTGCTTTTGCAGAACAAAGCTCAGTGTTCTCTTTTGTTATTATTAAATTCTGTTCATTAGCTTCTGCTTACAGCCTTCAAATACTTTGATTAACATATAATGTCCAATCACTCACTGACTAATTTTTACCGTGTGCATGATTCGATCTTATTACAATCTGATGCATGGGAGATGGGTATATGGTATAGCCTCTGTGTTATGTTCTTTTCTAAATGAGCAGACTTAGTATTGGTCCTAGAGGATAGTTGATAAAAGGCATTTGGTGAAAATATATAACATGGAGAGGTAGCCTCCTTGACCTATTTTCTATTCTGAAGGCAACAATTAAACCATATTCAGAAGAACAGCACCAGAGCTGCATTAAATATTTGCATTTGTCCAAGTTATTACAAAAACTTGTAGATCTAAAAATGTGATTATTGTCTTTTAAAAAGATTTTGTGTAGAATTCTTCCTCAGATTTTCTGACTTATATCCCACCCTTCATGTACAAAAGTCGAGTTGGCTGTATTGAGAATAAAAGTCTATTTTCTATGTGTCTTAAAGAAATGAGCCTGCTGAGGGGGAAAATAACAGCTCTATAGTGGAGAGTTAAGCAGAATTTCTTCTACCTTGTTAAGAGCAGGAGAAGGTTCCTGTGGCTCTCACATCATTAGGGGGAAAGCTCACCTTGTTGGCTATGTGTTATCTTTTGACTTTCCCTGCAGACGTTTTTCTTAAAAAATTTTTTTTTATCCATGTGGCATTTGCTATTGAATCTGAAAAAGAATGAGAAAAGATGAGATTGTTGCCCCTTGGATCCGTCTGCCTGCATACAGCTAAGTGAGGTGGTTTCTGCAGTACCTCTTCCTGAACACAGTGAGAACTAGCTTACACTTCTCAGAACCAATGCCAATACAGAGGATTAGGCCTCCATATTCCACTAAAACATGCTCATCAAGATGTCAGATGTGAATTAAACTGTCATCTGACGATAAGGATTACTGGAAGTTCACAGGGAAAATTTTTTTCAAATCTGTCGCTCTCTACTAAATGATTAAAACACAGCAATATTTATCCACAAAGTTTCTATTTCTTAAAAATATCAACCTTTCTAATGTGGGAGAGATTGTCTGAATAGAGTACTACCTAAAAATTATCTTCATAATATCTAAAACGTGAGTATTGTAGGAATATTAAGAAATATTTAGAAATTTATAAGAATATATAAGTTCCTAAAACAATTAAAAGGTGACACGAGTATAGTGATACACATCTTTAATCTTGGCACCTTGGAAGCAGAGGCAGGTGAATCTCTGTGAGTTTCAGGACAGCCTGATCTACATAATGAATTCCAGGACAGCCAGAGCTACATAGTAAGACCTTGTCTGAAACATGCAAAACAAAGCAAGATGAAAAACAAAAAACGAAATAAAACAAAATTAAAAGACAGGTAAAATTTCACAATTTACCAATGTTTTCAACAATAGATTGCATATGCGTTAATTTTTATGTTTTTCATTTATATATTTATACTTATTGTTTCTTTACTGATTTTAATTTTTGAGGCAGGGCCTTACTATATAGGTGAGCCTATATGCCAGGGCCCACAGATGTGAGGTCAGAGAGTTTAAGCTTATGCTCTCAATGTTGCTGACAACAGGTGTGGCTACAAACAAGAGATCCTGACCTAGGCTGTGGTTAATTAGTATTTTAAGTATAAAGGTGAATCTACTCCACTTTGACCAAATGGCAGAGAATGCAAGTCTATTCCTGCTCCTTCAAGGGTATTGGCAGGAGATTCCATGGAGTGGGTGCTTGCAGGATACGTGGTCTAAGGGTGTAGTGCTTACATGTCCTATCCAAACAAGAGTGCTTGACTGAAGATACTCTTTTTATTCCGCATATCATGTTAATGAAGTCTGCTGCCTCCCTGCTCACTCCCCCTTGTGATGGGGTATATAAGCAGATGGAAAATAAGCGCGGCGATTTCAGTATTCACTGAATTTCCCTTCCTGTGCTGTTCTGTGTTTCTATCTTTTATTTCTCTATATCTCCGTTCCTTTTGCTTAATAATTCTAATTCTCACTCTCTTATGCTCGAACATGTGAATCTCATCACGACTGAACCCTGACAACTGTCTTGAAATGCATTAAGTAAACTGGCAAGCTCAATGGTAGGACCTGATCTCAGCCTCCTTACCACAGTGAATCTATACCTCAGTTCCCACCCTACACAGTCACACTACTAAAGTACATTGTTATTTCTGCTTTTATCAAATAATTTCTACCTAAATTACATAGGGTTCAATAATAGTGATAAATACAAATTAAAAAGAAGAATAGCCTACTTTACTTCACAGGACTTTGTAAAAGCTGATCCAGGTCAGATTTTTTAAAACTTACTTATCTACTTAAAATTAAAGATGTCTCATAAGTCAGTGTAACAGTGATTACATTCAGTTTGTGAATGAAAAATGGCAGGTTTAGAGTAACTAGAGGGTACTGTTATGGGAAGACTTTTTTTATTTAACAATCACCTGTTTTCCTTCATTATCTTAAAAAACCCAATCTGTTATTGTCAACAAGTGTGCAGAACTCTTTCTTTAATCCTGTTCTTTGTGTTCATCTTGTGTTCAGAACTTTCCTTGTATTACAGCCTCTTTCACTGTGAAATCTGAGGTGTTCCATCTGCTCTCTGGGTCCCAGATACCCTTCTGATACCTTCTGTTTTTCTCTACTATCTTCCAACTCAACTGATACTGATCTTTGGGTGCTTTGAATTTATCAACAGAACTGCTTCAGAGCTTCTCTCACTTTTCTTTTGTACAGCATTCTTCTCTGAAATAGCCCAAAGGTTTGCTCTTTTAAGCCATTTAGCTTTGCCTGAAAATGCCATCTTTGAGAGTTTTCAGGTTTTTTTAAGTCTTATTAGCGCCATCCACACACATGTGATGATGGGGTTGTCACCTGCAGCATAGCCAACCATTATGAGTGCTCAGCCATAAGTAGAATATCTATTTATATCAACATACCCAATACACATAAACACATATACAGGGAGGGGTAAGGGAGAGAGAGAGAGAGAAGAGAAGAGGAGAGAGAGAGAGAGAGAGAGAGAGAGAGAGAGAGAGAGAGAGAGAGAGAGAATACTCAAGAAGCATGACAGAAGAGGGGCCAGAAAGAATGTTAGAGCAGGAGGATAAGAAGGGTTGCTCTGCTCTGACTGAGAAGCCAAGGACAATGGCGATAGGCTTGGTCTCTATGACAAGGACAGGCTCTGGGTGAGCCTTGTCAGTTTGGTTGCTCACCTTCCTGGACCTAGGGGGAGTTGGGAGGACCTTGGACTTAACATAGTGTAGGGAACCCCGATGGCTCTTTGGCCTGGAGAGGGAGGGAGTGGGGGTATGGGTGGAGGGGAGGGGAGAGAACGGAAAGGAAGAGGGGAGAAGATGAAAATTTTTAATAAAAAAATGAGAAAGAAAAAAAATTTAAAAAAAGATGGGTTGCTCTGAAATGATGACCTCTAGATATACTATTGCTATTATATACAGAGCTCTAGACACACTATGGTTAGCTACAGAGAATCAAGCCAGTTGAATGTGTTCTGAAACCTGATGCTCAGTGTGGTCTGAGTTCTGATATAACTTACAATCAACATTTTTTTCTGGGATTTTGAGGAAGTCATATGAAATTTTAAGGCATCTAAAGTTCTGTGTATTGGTGATAACAACAAATATTTTTCATGATTTGCAGAGAATTAAAGATGTGATGGTCAAGCCATAAACATAATTGAAAAATATTAGGCAAATTATAAACAGGGCAGTTTTTTATTTTCTAAGCTGATATGAACACATATTCCCTGCCCCCTAGGTCCTATGTTACTAAAGAGCAAATGATAGAATTGGTGAATAGATAAATATTAGTTGCAGAATGTTGTTGTTTTTTTTTTTTAAAAATTGACAACTAGGTCTATGGATCTTCAAATTCTCTAAATTTATATAAAATTTCATTTTAAATAAGACTTTAACCAGAAAATATAAAATAGACTACCAGCATACAATATAATGGCCCTCAGTTTATGTAAGTCAAAGCAAAAATCTTTAATTATGCATAAAAGTGAGAAAAATATCTTCACCAATTTCTCTGTAATGATAGCAAGCAAACTGCTATTGGCTCTGACAACATTAATATATTTTGCCTAATTAAGATACTACTGTAGCTCTACAGATTTTAATAGTAGAAAGAGTATCAGCACTATATCAGAAACTCATGCCTAAGTCAACCTGTGTAAAGAATTGTAAATTCCATGAGTGAAAATAGATCTATAAGGTCTTACCAGGGCTGGGGGGGATGGCTTAGGTCTTGAGATTGCATACTATTTTTGTAACATACCTTAATTTTGTTCCCAGAATCAATGTAGAATGGGTAACAACCACCTGTACTCCAACTCCAGGGTATCCCTGATTTACTCTTCTTGTCTCTGTTGTCATTGCATTCAAGTGCACATACCTTCACACACACACACACACACACACACACACACACACCCCACAAGGTTATACATAAATAATAATAAAATAAATCTTTAAAAAGCTATTTTACAAACTAATCAAAAAGGTCTTTGTTTAAAAATGTGAAACACACTTTTTAAACCATGTGTTTCTGAATAAGCCCATGATGCTCCCTGGGTTTATGTATTAGTGACCAAATGTACCCTACAGCTGTTATTTCTATAGCAACCGGATGCCTTTATGGCTACCATTTGTTCATTAAGATCTTTCTGTACTGGAAAGCATCGCCCTCTGCAAGACATTAGTTATCATTTGGGGTTAAGAGACTTTCCTTGTCTGTTTTCTTTAAAACTAAGCATCTCTCCACAGACATTTTGTGTATATCCAAAGAGACTTCTGGCCTTCAGTCAATACTTATTTGCAGTAAAATTCCTGGCATGAATTTATAGACATCTTTCCCATCATAAAGTATGCACTACCTTAGCAGGTGTAGGCATCATAAAGTATCTTTGCTTGGTACTATAACTTCCCAACTTCTATAACTTCCACATTTTCTACTCTGATCATACAGGTTAGAACACTGTCAATTCATCCATTTTAGTAGAGGTCTAATAAAATAGTTTAAACAAAATAAAAACATTAATGCTACATTCATGTAGCTATGCCTAAGAGACAAAGCAGGTTAATTACTTAGAATAATTCTTCTTGCATTTCTAGACATCCTCTCTCTTTTACAGTTCTGCCTTTTACCATGGGTACCTTGCTTTTCCTTGGAAACAAATTGATTAATTAAGCTTCCTCTCATCATCTCAACCAATGGGAAAAAGAAAGTTAAAATGATGGCCATGCAGCTTCCTTTTAAGAATGTGGCCTAGAAATTTCAATAATCATTTATGCCCTTTGGCTTACCTTTGATCAAAATACCATCCCAACAACAGATGGTAATCAGCATTACCAATATCTAGAACCCTTCCACCCTGCTGAAACTCTGGGTTCTCTTACCAAAAGGAAGTAAGGGATTAGCTGTTGAGCAAAGAAGACCATAATAATGACACAAAGAGAAGGAGAATGGATTCCTCACATATAGCTTTTGAAGTCTGAATCTGATATATGAAGATACACAACTGGTGGAATGGACTTTGGCAATAGCAAGGCCTTCTTTGGATTCAGGTTGTTTTATTAAACCAGTTAGAACCCATTTCTGTTTAAATTCCACATTAGTCAGGAATTAATCCACAGGTTCTCATTCTCTGTGGAAACAAAAGAACTTCTTTTACAAAATAACATATCCTTGGACCCAAAGTTTGAAGACAAGATACCTTTAAAGTATATATGTTGGTTACTTAGTTCTTTCACAGTCAAAAAATTCAATGAAAACACATTAATATACACAATCCTGTGTGTACTATAACTCTCTGTGTATATTCCATCTTTACTTATTGTGGCTTATTTTTCTTACTCTATTACTTTTTCTAAAAGTTTAATATTAATTTTATTATCTTTATTCCTTTAATCTATGGCTGTCTGTACTCTTTTATATTATATTTACTGTCTCTTATTCTTTTTCTTTTCTGCCCCAAGCCTATGTACATTTTTTAAACACACTATGTCTCATTTAGAGGTCATTTATGTCTGAATCTGTTTTATTGTGTATCTTAAATCCTTTGACCAGAAGCACATCTAAAAATTGTTAAGTGGCTAAGTGTAATTACTAAGATTAAAGCTGCTTTGCCTTTTGGCTCTGCCCAGTTCAGTCCCGGGCAGAGGTCTGTTTAGTACAAATCATGCTCACAGCCCCATTTTCAGGCACACTGGGGGTCTATTTTGCCATTAAGTAAGTTGTAGCACTTTGCTTACAAACATCATTTACATACTCCATAGCCAGATTTCCCAAAAGCTTCAGAGCTGGTCATGCTGGAAAACCAGGAAACCACCTTTTTGAAACTGTGATTTTTTTTGTTTGTTTTGTTTTGTTTTGTTACTTCTAAATCAAGAAGACCTCTCTTAAAGGAGCTGTGGCAAGCTAACAGCAAAAATGCTGGCTACCAAGAAGCTGTGCTTAACTCTGTTCTTTTGTGTCTAAAATTACTTTTTAAGCTTTCTCAGGTTTGATGTGGATTTAGTCAACTATGTTGGCACACCAATTTGTTGTAGGAGGCTGTTTGTTTCCCAACCATCCAGACTCCTGAAATAACCGCAGGAGTCTGGACAGCTGGGAAACAAACAAGCAGCCTCCTAAAACACACACACACACACACACACACACAATTGTATATGTCATAAAAACAGAAGTAAAACTGTCTGGGAACAAAGAATTCAATAGAGGGAATAACAACAAAAGAGAAGACAGGTTTTTATGGGAGGGGGATGTTCCACAAAGAACATTTGTCTCTTGTGCTCAGAGGTTTGGAATGAGTGGGCCTAATCCTCAAAAGACCCCAAGTCAGTGCTTATTAATAGCAAGTGGCAGAAAGATGCTCATTAAAGGAGTTTTGACTTTTTTATCTTTTTTTTTTTTTTTTTGGTTTTTCGAGACAGGGTTTCCCTGTAGTTTCTAGAGCCTGTCCTGGAACTAGCACTTGTAGACCAGGCTGTCCTCGAACTCAGAGATCCACCTGCCTCTGTCTCCCGAGTGCTGGGATTAAAGGCATGCGCCACCACCGCCTGGCTTGACTTTTTATCTTGACTTTGCATTACATCACACCATTGCACAATCCAGTCTGTGTTGGAGTAGGAGGTATGCTACCACAGAGAACCAGATTCCCCTCTTCTATCCACATTCTACTCACTAGAGACACCTAGTATCTTCACCCAATTTAGAAAACTCAGTTGTTATACTTTTCTTGATAATCTTTAAAAAAAAGAAGAAACTCTTTATCATTTCCTCTGACTTCTCTATCCTTGAAATGGCTAATTTGTCACATCAAATCAAACACCCACAGTTTGTTGAACCTTTGAGTGTGGTTTCATTGTTCCAATTATTTTTAATTGTGAATGCCCTCACTATCTATGGATTTTCCACATCCAGGCTTTCATAGTCACAGTGGCATATTTCTTTATAAAGTTGATAAACAACCTTGAACTCTAAATTGTGCTCTATGTGTCATCATGCTACAGCTGTGAGGATTGGTAATAAAATATGAACCAGGAGTCCACATCAGAACAAACAAGGTTATCATCAAATAACTGATGAAGTTAGGCCCATTTTATCACTGGCTAATTGCTCTGTCTGTTGGATTGAGGGGAGCATGTAATATGCCTTTTACAGAGAGCTTTGCAACCAGTATGGTGTGGTATCTGTGTTAACAACTTGGGCTATGCAAATTTCAATAGTGAATGTGAACACAGGCTTATTTCACTCTATGGTTATTGAGCATCACTTATTCATTTGCCAGACCCTGTACCATGTATTAGGGAAAGGCAAGAATAATCTGCAATTCCTCCTTGAAAAGGTTTGATAGTGTATGCAAGGAAACAAATGTGTCATAAGCAAGTTTGTGAATGACTGAAAGCATGTTACGGATATCAAGCCTTTAAAAGGAATTGATCATTTTTAGTTGCTATATGTGATCTGTAGTACATATAAAAATATGGCAAGGATACCTCCTGAAAGAAGGTTCGTTTTTCATTTATTTATAACGCTCACCAATTTGTGCAAGTTTGTACAACCCTTTTGGATGTAAGTGTGGCGATTTCTCAGAAAATTGGAAAACAACCTTCCTCAAGAACCAGTAATACCAGTTTCAGGTAAATATCCAAGGAATGCTCAATTATGCCACAAGAATATTGCTCAACTATGTTCATTGCAGCATTGTTTGTCATAGCCAGAACCTGGAAATAACCTAAATGTCCCTTGACCGAAGAAAGGATAAGAAAAATGTGGTACATTTACACAATGGAGTAAAATATAGCAGAAAAAATGACGACATCTCAAATTTTGCAGGAAAATGGATGGATCTAGAAAACATTATTTTGAATGAGGTAACCCAGACACAGAAAAACAATTATCACATATACTCACTCATAGGTAGTTTTTAAAAATAAACCAAAGAAAACCAGCCTACAAACCCCAATCCCAGAGAACTTAGACAACAATGAGGACACTAAGAGAGACTTACATAGAACTAATCTGCATGGAAAGTAGAAAGTATAAAAAGACAAGATCTCCTGAGTAAATTGGGAGGATGGGGATCTTGTGGGAGGGTTGAAGGAGGAGGGGAGAGGCAGGGAGAGAAGCAGAGAAAACTGTAAATCTCAATAAAAAACAATAAAAAAATAAAAAAATACATAGTATTTTTGAGCTGTAATATTTAAGGAGGCCCTAGATAGAAAAAAAAGAACATGACTTTACAGGCACTGTAATACATATCTATGTGAACTATATAAAATCTCAGAAAGGATTCAATCTGGCAGGAGGTCTTCTGTCCTCCACTCTGTGCCCTGGCCCAAGAACTTCCTCCAAAAATTGATAATAAAATGTTTCCTTTCTGATGTGAGATTCCTGTCTATATGCTGTGAATACCATTGGTTAATAAACTGTCTTGACCTGTGATAGGGCAAAAGAGTAGATCTTGGTAGGGAAAACTTAAGTGAATGCTGGGAGAAAGAAGGCAGAAAAGCCATGTAGCCCTGAAGGAGACAGATGCTGGAACTTTACCTGGTTAGCCACAGCTTCATGGTGATATACAGATTTATGAAGATGGGTTAATTTAAGATAAGAGTTAGCCATAAATATGCTTACGCTATTGGACAAACAGTATTGTGAATAATATGATTTCTTTTTTATTATTTTGTGGCTGAGCAGCCTGGAACAAACAAGCGGCCTCCCATAACACCTTTACCTATCACATTATAACAGAGAAACACAAAAGCTTTGAATCTTGCAATGAAATAATAATAATCAGATTACAACAAAACTGCCACATATACATGTGTCACATACAATGAATGTGGCAGCATGGAAATTGAACATTTATCCCAATAAATTTTATTTCAATGATTTTCTGGTAATCATTTAGATTGATTTTTGAATTGTGAGTGAGGAATGGCCTTTAATATTTTCTTCATTTTTAATTTTTCTTGTGGATCTCAATATGGACAACAGACCACTTTGTTTCTTCTTGACATTTCTGAGGCAATATTTTTTGTAAAGTAGCAAAGTACCTTTGGTTGGGGTGTGAGGTGACAGCTCAGGTAAAGTGCATACTATCTAAGCATGAGGACCTGGTTCTGGCCTAAAGCCTGGGTGTGAAGTGTCTGTAGTCCCAGGAATGGGGAAGCCACTGGGAGACACATGGATTCCAAGGACCTGCTGGCTAGCCCATCAACCTGAAAGTGAGAGCTCCAGATTCAGGAAGAGACTATGTTAAAAATACAAAATAGAGAGCATCAGAAGTAATTTCCCAAAATCCATTTCTGATCTTCACATTTTCAGACATGGGTGTGCATGTCTACATACACATGTTCTTAAGCTACATACACATGTGGAGGTGTATGGAGATGTAATCTCTTTTTATTTGATTTTAGTGGGGAAATCTTAATCTTGTGTCTGCAAAAAAGCTTTCTGAGATCTATTGAACACATGTTATGTTCCTGAATGGGGATGATATAAACAGGAATGGACCATCCTAATGAAATTAGGAGAGGCATACGTCACCACTGTCATATCTCTTAGGGAACTCCTCTCAGACACCCAGAATGATATGAAAATCAGAGGCTTCAGGGAACGTTTTTTTTTTTTTTTAATGAAGTAAAACAGCCACACTGAACTGCATCCCTGTGAACTGCTATTTTCAAAATTTGCAGTAACAGTCACCAGAGAGTAAGATGCAAAGTATTAATATTCTAAATATGCAGCATCTTATTCTGCTCATGGGAAAATATTTACTACATTGGGATTATGACATATTGAACATCACCCATGACTTAACTTGCTTCCTTAATCACAGCTACGCATGTTTATTAATGGTTTGCCCATAATCTTAAATACTCCTTATGATGTTGTATTTTAAGGTAATTTGATTCTAATTTCAAATGCTAAAGGTGGAAGAATACAGCTTTTCCTGTTGCTTCTAGAAGTGATGGACCAGTTAAAGGAGAAAAAAAACTAAGTCAAATGACAGAGTATTGGTTCTTAGTCTCCTGTCTATCATATAATTATGCATACACAGATTATCTAGGGAAAATACTTTTTATTTAGTGTTGGGTAGAGATCACTCTAGAAGAAGGAAAAGAAAAGTTCTTTATCTTCTGAGCCTAAGGAGACAGTTTCTTTACTCTGTGGATCTTCCTCTTTCTTTTTATGCTTGGCCACATTAGTTCTTTCATTCTCATTTTGTTTCAACTTCAAGGACTAAACTCTTTTCAAAGAGCAGAAGACTATGGACATATGATGGACATATCTTTTCCAAATTACTTCTAATCTTCTTTTTCTACAAACACCCATATACCCATATGTTTCTTTTTAAACACACACACACACACACACACACACAATTTTTCTATGGTCCCACATAAAAATGCATAAATTGAGACTATAATTGACTAAAACTTACATACTGCCAATGCTGGACTAAATTTGTTCCCAGAGACTACATTTTCTCCCATAGTTTATTTTGATACCAGTATCTGAAAATTACATAAAATGCAAACATTTATCAAAGTTTTACATAGCATTATTTTGTTTTGTATGATCCATTGTTAGCCAAAATGGCTATCGTTTTTGTTGATTCTGTTGAGAAGATAGTCTGGTCACCTATGGCTCAATAGGAAAATATGAACTATTTGGGCTCTTTAGTATGAAAAGAACCAGTTTCTTACTGATGAAAGACTAAATAATGCAAGATTGTACAGTAAGCATATGGCCTGAAAGCAAGATGCTGAGGATGGCACAGGAGAAGAGTAGTAACATACATGAATAGCATTTGAGAAGATGTAAAAGAGTAACAGAACACATGCCCAGCATGCATTTCTCTCTCTCTCTCTCTCTCTCTCTCTCTCTCTCTCTCTCTCTCTCTCTCTCTCTCTCATTCCCCTCTGTATAAGCTTATATGCTAATGAGGGTGAATATATGATTTATCAACTATTCCAAAAGAAAAAATATGTGTGTGATGTGTGTGTCCAATAATGGACTTTTTAGTGTGCTTTACGGTCACAGAAGGCAGGAAACCATGGTCCTATATGTTTCCCAGCTATTAGTGCAGTGTTAGATGCATGGGCTTTGCTTTGAGTATTCATTGCCTTTTAATAAATCATTGACCATTTAAAACATCATTAACTCTCTTTTATATTGAAACATAAACAATATACAAATGCATCTGAGAAAAATAATTCAGTTTGAAAAGAGACGTTTCTAAAACCAGTTCTGGAATGAATGCCTAATCAAATATTCATCAAACATTATCTTGGTTTTTGTCTTCAAACTTCAAAAATTCTAGCATTATTACTATGGAAACCAGATGAGAAATTCCCTGGAAAAACAAGAAACATATCTCTAACAAGAATTTATTATTTAGTGAGTTTTCGTATTCACACATTTATAATTTTGGAGGGTATCTGCTTTGCAATTATTTATCTCTAGGATTACAATCACTAACCTTCACTTACTAGCAGAAAGACATCCGAGGAATGACCCAAGAGGCCCTGGGGCCAACCAGACAGTTATTGTGTATCTGACAGTACAAATCAGGAAGCCATATGAGACTTGTGTGTCCAACCAGAAGGGACCAGTGATGAAGGAATCAACCTGAAACGACTGGGATGACTGTTTAGGAACAAGGATATGAGCAAGTATTTCACAGCTGAATTCTCTGAAATCCAGGCATGTACTTGAAAGTAGGAACATAAAACATTTAAAAGGGTATAAGAAAAAACAGGAAAAAAGCCAAGTATCTGAGTAGCAATATAAACTTGCAGGAGTCATTGAAGAACTTGAGGCAAGAAGTTTTTATTTCAGACCTATTTATGTTGTGTTAGAGTAGATTGTCCACAGACCCTGAGTGCCAGAGGGATGGAAGAGCTGGGCACCCTGAGTGGCCTTCACAGAAGTCACACTTCAAAGGCCACTGCAGCTGCTGAGGTCCAAGAAGAGAAAGTAGACAAGTTAGCCATTAAATTTCTGCATACAGATGGAGACTTTGGAAACTATTGCTCATTCTTCTTTCCAGTCATCTTGTGCCTCTATCATTTGGCTTCAGTTCCAATACTTTCTGGAAGATATATTGCTTCAAATTGTCTTTAAATGTAAACCCAACTTTTTACTCTTAGACACAGAGACATGAAAACCTTCAATTAACATTTTAGTAACACATAACTGAGAGCAAAGATTTGAGTTTTCCTCTCAGCCTGTGGCCCAGAATTCACTTGGCTGAGATGATGAAAAAAGGGACAGCATGTATGACTGCATCTTCACTCCAGGATGAATAGCAAGTATCTATCTAAAGGGCAGACTGACCGAAGAGGTCTTAAACACAAGACAGACACGTGGAAGTAACCAGCAAATACCTCTCATACATCTGTGTCCTCTCAGCATCTGTTCAAGCTAAGGCAATTATTTTCTTTCTCTGGATCCCCTTCCATGTTACCCCAATAAGTAAAGTCTAGGACATACGAGAAGAAGTAGTGAGTTCTGATCTTGTTTTTATGAAAATCAGATTTAGAGAACCTGGTATTTTGGAACACAATTAGAACAGTGGGGAAAAACTATAAGAAGTGAGATGTCAGCGGATTTAATCCCCTTTCAAAATTTGCAAAGTGTTCTTACACTAACAGCAACAGAAATGACCCTGAGGGATAGGACATTGTGGGTAAAGGTGCAGTGCATAGTTGATGAACAACCCCTCAGGAAGCACAGTCTACATACACACGGAGGATGTTTTTTTCCTTGGATTTTATCTGTAGGAAAACAGTTTTCATCTGTTCAAGAACCTTTTTTAAGCAGGACCAATCTTTTAGTACTGTAATACTTTCTAATGAACAAGTCATTAGCTGTTCAATGTTTCAGAAAGATTTGCAATTGTTGGATATGCATTCTATTAACCAACAGTAGAGGGAAGGAAAAGTTCCACAAGAAATAGCATAAAATCTCCTTTTCCTGAGTTGTCAAAGAATAATGGACAGGAACTTGTGAATAAAGTCCTTCAACTTTCAGAAGTGAAATTAGATATTGTGGATGGACAATACTACAATTTAATATACTTAATAGCTACATTGATTTGAACACCTGGTCTCTAAGCTGGTGGCATTGTTTAGGAAGATTATGTAACAATTAAGAAAGAGGTGGAGCTTTGCATCAGAGAATGGTTATGAGTGGAGGGGTTTAATGTAGAAGAAAGTTTCTGTCCCTCCTGGTCCCACAGCCACTCAGTTCCAAAGAAACACACAGAAGCTTATATTAATTCTAAACTGTTTGACATGTTAACTCAGTCTTATTATTACCTTCTTCTTACAACTTAAATAAACCCATAATTCTTATTTACATTTAGCCACGTGGCTTGGTACCTTTTCTCAGTGCAGCATTTTTACCTTTCTGGATGGCAACTGCAGACAGAGCCTTTCCTCTTCCCAGAATTCTCATAGTCTGGTTACCCCACCTATTCTTCCTGCCTAGTTACTGGCCAATCAGCATTTTATTAAACCAATAAAAGTGACAAACCTTAACAGTGTATAAGAGCATTATTACACAGCACTTTCCCTTTTTTATTTTCAAAACAAGAACTCTGAACCTAAACTTATTTGTTTAGCTTTTTTTCCTGATCATTATCAATAACAACTTGTAACCAACACTTTAAACAAAGACAAACATCTGTAATTCATTTTTGGGGGGAATGTGGGCATAGTTTTCTGGGCTAATTTCTGCTGATTGGGGTTAATGATAATCTTATGGAGACCCAAAGAATATTTATTATTATGGTCAAGTCCTGACTGGTCCTGACTGGAGTATTCTGTGAGGCTGGATCATCTCACCCAGCAGTCTTGATGCTGTTCTGGATGTAGAACTCAGAGGAACCTGCAACAGAGGTGCTCTAAAATGTTGGATTATTGGGGCCATCCATGAGGTGCTCTAAAGTGTTGGATCATCTGAGACATTTGTTCCCATTGGATATTTTTCAGTCAGTACTCCTTGATCAAACTTCATGTTTCTTAACCTAGAATGAATCCACAATCTCTCATTTCCTGTGGAAGCAAAAGAAAAACCTCTTCTCCAAAGTAACGTATTTTTTGGCTTATATTTTGAAGTCAAGATATTTTAAAAATATATAGGTTTGTTTAATCCGGGAGAATGTATAATTAAATGTTTTTAGAAGCCATTGCTCCTTCCTCAACAGCCAAACAATTCAAAGATGTACATAATAGCATAGAGTATCCAGATTCTGTGTGTATTTTCCATCTTTACATGCCTTTTTTTTCTTGTTCTATTTCTTTTATTTTTTTCTTTTATTTTACTTTTTGAGACAGGGTTTCTCTGTGTACCTTTGACTTTCCTGGAACTCACTCTGTAGACCAGGCTGGCCTAGACCTCACAGAGATCTATAGTTGGAGGTTGTTCATTCATTATCAGGCTGCCCAGACTCACAAAATAGTCACACAGAAATCTGTATTAATTAAAACACTGCTTGGCCTATCACTTAAGTGTATTGCTAGTTAGCTTTTATATCTCAAATTAACCCATTTCTATTAATCTGTGTAGCGTGTCATGGCTGCTGTGGCTTACCAGAAAGCTTCTGGCTTGTCTGTCTCCTGAGGTGGCTATATGGTGTCTCACTGACTCTGTCTACTCTCCATATATATCTTTTCCAACCTAACTATGTTTTGTTAAGTCATTGGCCAAAATCAGCTTCTTCATTAAACAATGTCAATAAAACATATTCATAGCATACAGAGGGGAATCTCACATCAGAGATTCACCTGCTTCTACCTCTCAAGTTCTGGGATTAAAGGTGTGTGCCATCACAACCAACTATATTTCTTTTTTAAAAGACTTTATCCATTTATAAGTTTTTTTTTGTCTGGGTCTGTCTTTATTGTATATTTTTATCTTTTTCTGGCTACATGAGTCTTTAGTTTGTTAAGCGATATGGCTAGGTTTAAAGGTATAGTTTTGGTGGCTGACTCCACCCCATTCCTTAGTTTTTTGAGAGTCTAGCTTCATCATGGAGGTGCTGGCAGGAGCCATTTCTTTACCACAACTTTGTGTAGTTGCTAGGTCAATGCCACCACCAAGAGAAGCATACCAGAGGCTTCTCAAAAACATCATTTAAGTAATTGTCGCAGGGCCTCTTAAAAGAGGTATGAGGTTTTGATGTTAATGCTGAGGCAGGAAGCCTCTTTTATAAAAGTCACTCCTCTTTTTGTCCCTAGCAAACATAGCCTCCCAGAAACAATGCTGCTACCAAGAAGCTATGCTTGACTTTGTTCTTTTGTCTGTCTAGAATCTTTTTTCTTTATGAGACTTTATGTGGAAATTCTTGCCAAACATTCAAGTGCCATTTGTAAACAGAAATTTTTGTCCCACCTGGTCCCAGAGATGTTCAATTACAAAGAAACACACAGAAGCTTATATTAATTATAAACTGTTTGGTCTATTAGCTTAGGTTTATTATTTACTAGCTCTCACAACTTAAATTATCCCATACGTGCCTTACTACCATTTCTCAGTACAGCATTTTTATCTTGCTTACATCTCGGTGGCAAATGCAAACTGAGGATTTCCTCTTCCCAGAATTCTCCTAATCTGGTCACCCTCCATATACTTCCTGCCTGGCTACTGTCCTGTCAGTGTTTTATTAAACTAATAAAAATGACAAACCTTTACAGGGTACAAAGCATTATCCCCCAGCACCTTAAAGTTTTATATATCAGCCCCATTTTCTGTTCACTTTCTACTTCCCAAGGACCAATACTTATGACCAGCCATCCCCCTACTTCTTCTGTTAAACCTTCTCTGCTGTGGCAGATTGTCTTTCGTAACTGTTAGTCTCCTTAACTTGTGTTTGTCAGATGTTTCATTATAGCTATGAGGAAAAGAAGAAGTAACTAGTGCAGATTTGTTACCCTAATATATTATCAAAATATTGATTCATGATCTAAAAAAACCTACAAATCCATCAATATATGAAAAACTAAAGCCATGTTGGTTGTACAACAAAATATGAATTTTAAATACTTGTCAAATGGAATTTATTCATTTGTGGGAATAAAGAAATTTATCAATCTACTAATTATTTTCTGTCTTTGTTTAAGTGAAAGACTGTCTTAAAAATATAAGAGAGCTAGAAAAAGATATCTGACACCTTCTTCCACCTCTACATATATGCTTGGGTATACAACACACACACACACAGAGAGAGACAGAGACAGAGAGAGACAGAGAGACAGAGAGACACAGAGAGACAGACAGAGAGAGACAGACAGAGACAGAGAGACAGAGAGAGACAGAGAGAGAGAGAGACAGAGAAGGGGGATAAGAGAAGACCATAAGGATGACATATTGACTCATATTTTGTTTACTCACATTTCTCCTGTAGATTCTGTTAGGGACTCTGGTTACAGAATCTGGCACATTACCATGTTTCTCTCTGGCATCTCATTAGCTGGACCACATTAGCATATGTGGAGACAACTTCCTTAGAGTGCATTCTATTCTGCCCTTATTTATTCTTCATGGGATGATCCTCCATGCATGACAGAGTTGGGTAGAACAATTGGGAAGGAAGAAGAATGTTTCTTGTCTGGTAGTGTGGGTCTGTCTGTGATTTAGCAAATAACTAAAATGACTGGATGGTTAACGTTACCATGTCTTTCAAGTCGTTTTACATGTAAGATTTCTTTGTTGAGTCTGAAGTGAGTGTTATTACCTACATCTTAAATGTAACAGAATTGGGAAGGCTAAAGCTAAATAAGTAGATATACTTTCAAATATTTGGGTTGAAAGTATTAGCGTAACAATGAGAAGTATGATTCAATAATAATGGAGGTCATGAAGATTTGAATTAGAATAGTGTAAGTCATCAGAAGCTTTGCAGGTTAGGCATGGAGTGGTCAGTGGGGGCTTATTAAATAAGTGGGATAAAATATAATTATATCATATTTATGGAAGAAGGGACATGTTTCTTCAAAGACGGAAAAGTTTATCTGTACAAGTATGAAGAGAAATTCAGATTAATGTGGTTTAAAAGAATAAGGAATTCTTTTATTCATTAAATTTTGTATTGTTCTTGGATATCTGTTAGGTGTTAGCTACAAAAAGAATAATGAAAATATAACTTAGGCCAGAAAAAAGAAACCTTGATGTAAAACATGTCTTGTCTTATGTTACAGTTGTTAATAATTTCAGGATGTTTCTATATTGGAAATCTTGGCTTTTAAAACTTGCTTTTATATCTCATTTCTGTTTCTGGTTATCCTGTGTCTTTACCTTAAAAACTAAAGGCTGCTCAAAGTACTTGATTAATACAATGATAAGCTCAGGGGAGCATTTTCTCTCTGCAAAGCTACGGACTAGATTCCTTGTCATAATGCTTTCATTTCAATTGCCCCATCCAAAAGATAAATCTTTGAAGGTACCTAAACTTCAGAGACTGTCGCTATACCCTTTGATTCTATGTGTTAGCTTTCAAACGATTTGAAATGATGATTTTAAATTATCAAATACTGTGATGAGATTTCAAACATTATGAATCCAACATATCTGTTTCTAGTTTAACAGAACTACTTGTGGTTCAGCCACAAAGAGATTGGGTCCTCTGGAGAAAAGTTTCTGAAGACATTGGCCAATGCTTTTGAGACAGGGACAAGACAATCCACTTGAGAACTGTCCATTTGAGGTTGTCAAGTGACACTATGTGTCATTCATTCATAGTACTTTGGAGCCCAGGGTAAACTTCTGTAATATTTTTAAAACCCAGCCTGTTTTATAGCCTCCACTTCTATCACAGATCTCTTTCTTTTTTTTTCTGTTACTAACATGCAAATTTTATTTCTGATATGAAAGGCTTGAATTTAGTCACTTTCTTAATAAGAAAGTAATATTAAGTCTGACAAGAAAAATTAAAATGACATATGAATTACAAATCAATAGAAAATGTAATTTAATATCTATTACTTATAATTACCTAATCAAAGGTGTTTTCATAGCTTTTGTAATTATGATGAATCAGGCAATGTGTCCCTATTTGCTCTGAACCCTTATATGAACTCAACATACACATTTAATGATGTGAATCTTTGTACCTATCCCCTCTCTCCCTGGACTGCAGTCAGCAAGAACAAACACTCATTTTTCATCATTGCTTCTCTCACTAGAATCTGTACAGTTTTGCATGCTACATGTATTCAATAAATATATATTTTAAAACAGTTCTCTCTTTCTCCTTTCTTCCCTTCCTCCCCTCCCCTCCTCTCCCCTCTATCCCCCACCCCAATCGAACTCTTCCTCCATTTCTGTTCTGAAAGAGGCAGGGCTCCCAGGGATATCAAGAAAACATGGCGTATCACGCTGCCCGGAGATGGGCAGTTCAGGCTATGTATCTGCTATTGCAAGACTCATCTACCCAGAGAATAGACCTGGGCTTATTTGCACTGCTGGTTCAATTCATTTTGCTGAATTAAAGTCCTGTCCTTTTCATCCATACTCTGGGGACCACGTCTCCTCTCCAAGGCCTTCAAAGAATTTGCTGAAGGAGGCACAGGCAGGTGGATCTAGAGTTCGAGGCCAGTCTGGACTACACAGATCTCTTTCACTCAGCTACTTAGTTTTCTAGACATTGTGGCATCTCAGGAGAGACCATAAGCATCTGTCAAAAGTCCCCATGTCGTGCATTGTTCTTGACTTATGTTCTCAGCCACCTGAAAACCAAGGTTTGTTCCCCACAAATACTCTAAGCTTCTTTCCATCCAGACCTGAAATAATGTTAACTTCTCTATCACAGTGATAACAGAAGAAAATACCTAAAATTGCTCCTATTTTTTCTAATTTTATTATTATTATTATTATTATTATTATTATTATTATTATTATTACATGTGTATATGTTTGTGTCTGCTTGAATGTGAGTTTAACTAGGAACAATCACCTAAGTTGAATTGCAAAGGAAAGAGTCATCAACAACTTGAAATCTTCTAAAGTGGGATGATAGGTCAGTTCATACTGGCAATAAGGGGGAGGAAGAGAAGAAATTGTAGAAAAACATTTAGACTAGTGTATGGGGCTGGAACACAGGAAAAGAAGGTAAGATGTTTTGCCCTTGAAATTACCATGTACATAAGAGAATAAATGTAGTCTCTAGAATTGAAATGAGATAGAAGGGTTCTGAGAACAGGAACCCTTACATGTGAGTTTAATCTGATTAATTTCAATTTCATGAACAAACAAAAAAGTATATGTCTATAGGGTTTGGAGAGGTGGTTCAGTTGTCACTGGCTGCTCCTACAGAGGCCTCATGTTTGATATCAAAGCTCACATGGCAGCTTAAGGCTGGATGTAACTCCAGTTCCTGTTGGCCCACTGTCTTCTTCTGACCTTCACATGCATGTTGGACACTTGCCTACATACACATAAAACAATCTTTAAAAATAAAGAAATATGCTTCCATAATTGATTCTTCTACAAATATATTGATATGCAATATACACTAAAAATCTCATTCAATATTTGATCTAAATAAAGAATATGTAAGGACCATATGACTAGAGGAATACACTACCTTGGGATGAAAACAGACATCTGGACTTTGTGTCAACCTAAACAACCTCAACTGCTCTGCAAAAAAAAAATCCATTAGCGATACAGAAAATTGCATAACTGTTCACATATTTGCAAATATTTCAGTAATTAAATCATCTGTTGAGTGCAGCTAATTGTGTAATAACTGAAAATACTGCAGTACACTTCACGTGTAAATGATTTGCCATGCTTCCAGTAGAATTGCTTCCATCATTTTGCTACTTTAGTAAAGGAATCACACACTTATATCTATTGGTTAAAAACACATTTTTAGGAAAGTAATCTTAGCTACAAAATGCTAATTGTGTTCATGATTGGATTGTGCTGGAGAGACACATATGACTTTATGTTTGTATAGAGATGAATCTGAAATATGGCAGCAGTTGAAGTTATTGCTCTGAGGGGCTGAATAGATGGTTCGGCAGCTAAGAGTGGGCATTGTTCTTACGGATGGCTTATTAACTTCCCAGTGCCTATGTGGGGTTCCTCATAGCTTTCAGTATCACCATGCTTATAGTATAACAACAACATTAAATAAACCAGAAATTTATATATAATTTATGTTACACCCAATTTATGTAGCTCTGTATGTGTGTTAGCATGTATCTTCAAGTGCTATGGATATGTGTATATTTTGTGTGCCCCAGTAGAAAAACAATAAAAAATACTTAACACTGGATTTGAAGCTATTAGTAAAATTATTTGTGTGTGTGTGTGTGTGTGTGTGGTCAGTAATCAATATTAAGCATGCTCACTCAATCTCTTTGCATCCTATTATTTGAGCATGGTCTTTTCCTGGATCTAGATTTTATCAGTTTGACAAGATTATGCAGCTAGGAAGCTCTAAGGATCCTCCTTTCTTTGCCACACCAGGACTGGTATTTCAGACACATGCCACGACATATGGCTTTAAACATTGATGCTGGAGATCTGGATTTAACTCTTCCTGCTTTCCCAGCAAACTCTTTGCCTACCAGGCCTTCTCCTCTGCCCCATTACTTGTTAGATACTTTTTACAGATGTACAAATTTTCTAAAATAAGCAGCTATTAATGTTTAAATTGGATAGAAATTACAATACAGTTATGAAGAATAAGAGCATGTTGGAATATATATTAATTGATCTTTAACATTAATTAATACCTTTTATATTAATATAAAATATAAAGCCTCATACTTTCTTTAGCATGTATAAAACAGTTTAATATTTTAGAAAATATTTACAGTTAAAATTCATTGGAGTTTTCTATATAATGCAGAAAATACATGGGCCATTATCCTACCTAAAAGACATTTTATAATTTTTCAAAGATATTTGGTGATTAATTTATAAATAAACCTTTAAAGGCTATTTCATTGCCCATTTTCCTATGTCTGGTGTCATTTGAAAGCTAGTGAGCCTCAGATTGGCAATGAGGTCTTAGTTTTTGGCTGAGCTAAGCAATAGTCTCTAGACCCTGAGTTCCACCACAAAGTGAAGAAGAACACACTTGAAAAGCCACCTTTCAGAAACAGCCCTCATTGTCTTCCTTAGAACACAGTCTAAATAAACACGAAGTTGCTCTAAGGGTTCTTGGCTTTTCACCTATCCAGCAATCTCAGAGGTCTGTTTATCATTTCTGGTAATCCAGGTAGGACTTCAAACACAATTTATGTAATATTTTTATTTAATTCTCACAGTTTCCAAATGTATGAATCATTGGATAGGTGTGGAAAGCTGAGTACAGAGGGATACATTACCTTGACAGTAAGTGTTCTGCACTTAGCAGTCTAATGCCATAGCTTTTTTTCCTGATCAGAGTGATTGACTGCCTGCCAGCCCCCAAATTAGGAGTATCACTACTATTAGTAGATGGGGGTAGCCCAGGGAGACAAGATGGAGAAGTTTTAATTATCTACTCATTAGTGCCACCTCCATAACCTTTGGCAAAGCCTTTCATTCCATCACATACAAAATATAGAATTTCCCCTTTCTTCCTGGAGCATGATTGTGACCTTTGTAATGTTCCACAGGTCTCCATAGTTCAATCATAAATAGTTATGTGATTATATGACCATTATACAATACATGGGGAAAATCATAAGGGTAGAAAATGCCAGGAGCGTGTATTTGTTAAAATAATTATTAAATGTCAAAAAAAAAACCACTAAAAAACCCAAGGAAAATTTTAGGGCCAGTGAGATGGCTCAACAGGGGACAGTGCCTGCCACCAAGCTTGAGGACTTGAGTTCAACCCCAAGGCCTGCTTGAGAAAGGACCCTTTCAAGACAAGGCTTTCTCTGATCTTATCTTATGTGCCTAGGCATGTATACATCCCTTGCCCCCAGATGGAGTGAAGTTAGCTTGGGGGCAGTGGTTCAGAAGTTAAGGACAATTGCTGCTCTTGCAGAAGACCAGAATTTGGTTCCCAGCAGTGACATTGGACAACCTAGAAATCACTGTAACTCCAGATTCAAGAGATCCAGTGCCTCTTTCTGGCCTCCTTGAACACTGGCACTCAAGTGAGTATGTAGACATAATTAAATAAAATAAAAATTTAAAATAAAATGAATGAGATGATAGGGAGCTGGATCAGCAAGTAAGAGTTCTTGCTCCACGTGTGTAATGGCATGGGTTCAAATCCACTGGACCCAGACAAAAGTCTGGGCAAGACCTGGAATTCCTACACTGCCACATCTATAAGACAGAGGGAGAATTAAAAACAGTGATGTGGGATTTCTCTCTATATGTTGTGAGTATCATTGACCAATAAAAGAACTGCTTTGGGCCTATAGCAGAACTATAAGGGAACAGAGCTCGGTGGGGAAAACTAAGCTGAAAGGAGGCAGAGTCAGGGAGAAGCTATGTAGCCCCCACCAGAGACAGATTCCGGAACTTTAACTGGTAAGCCACAGCCATGTGGCGATACGATTAATAGAGCTGGTTTAATGCAGATGTAAGAGCCAATAAGAAGCTAGAGCTTATGGGCCAAGCAGTGATTTAATTAACACAGTATCTGTGTGGTTATTTCAGGGCTAAGCAGCCAGAAACTAACTAGCAGCCTCCTTACTACACAAAAGTATCATTGAAAATTGCTGGCAACCAATCACGATCCAAGTTGAATAAGATATCCTGTCTGAAAGGAATGAGAATGATACAGCTGGACACTAAATATCCTCCACTGAAGCATGCACACAGGTATGCATACAATACACAGACACATACCCAAGTCAACTTCCCAATTAAAAATAAATGAAATTGAAATTTAAACGGATTACCCAAAGATATACTTATTTATTTTTGAAACATAGATCACGTAAGTATTTATTTTAAAAGTAAGTCCTATGTTACTTTCTGAGCAAGTATCCTTCTTCACATAGATATCTCAGTATGTTCCTATTGGAATCTGTGAAGAGAGAGAGAGAGCCACTGCTGAGGGTTGTGGCCTAAATAGCAGTAGGATACTGACACTGTATTCTTTCATAGGTGAGGCATGGTTCCCTCATAAGGTAACTGAAGTACCCATCTCAGACTAAATGAAGTGAGCAAAAGGAGCAGCTGAGCAAAAGTCCTCTCTGACATTCCTGGTGGGGACATGTGCTGCTCATGCCAGTGTGTGGATAGGAAAACAGAGCCACGCAACATTCATGAGTGCTTCAGGACCTGGACTTGAGAGCATTTGCAGTGCAATTCCACAAGAGTGGAGCAGAAGCAATCAGCACAAACGATTAATAAGAGTTTAAGAAACAGAACAGACAGTCAAGAACTTTTGAGGTAAGAGAAACAAGGAACTTTAAAATGTTAGTATAACTTATGAAATACACTTTCTTTCTGGGCACAGAAAAAAATCTCCAACTAAATGAATCACTAGAGCATGAAACAACAATTCAGTTATAAATGTAAAAATAGTAAATAATTTTGATCAATAATATCATTCACTCAACCTCATTCTAAGAAATGATCTAATCTACATGGGAAGTAGAAAAAGACAAGATCTCCTTAGTAAATTGGGAGCATGGGGACCTTGGGAGAAGGTTGAAGGGGAGGGGAGAGGCAGGGAAGGGAGCAGAGAAAAATGTAGAGCACAATAAAAATCAATAAAAAAAAGAATGCTGTGGTCTGGAAAAAAGAAATGAAAATTGCATATATATATATAAATTGCATATATATATACATATATATATATATATATATATATATATATATATATATAGCCACTGGATAGGAATTAGCGATATGTTAGTCTGAAATTATCAATCAAAAATAAAGAAATATCTATCAAAATAAAGAAATTTAATGGTCTTTCAATATGTAACTTATTTCTTGGTGTGTATGCCAGAGCAGTCATTATCAATGCGTGTGATAAAGACAATGATTTTCGGTGCTTTTAAAGAACAAAACTCAAGAGAATTTTAATGTCCATTCTTAAGGGATTGGTTGAATAAATACAGATGTATCCAAGGCCTGGAGTGACATTCAACTACTTAACATTGCACAAGAGATATTGGAAAACTTGGCTCCTTAGAAGATTTACTGTTACTACTATTACTTAAATATTTATTATTATTATTTTAAAACATGTATTGAATTTTAATTATGTATATAAACGCATGTGTCTTTGTTTGTGTGTGCCACCTGTGGGTGCCCTTGGAGGTCAGAGACATTAGCCCTCTGGATCTGGAATTATAGGTTTTTAGGAATTGTATGAAGTGTATACTGGGAAATGAACTCAGATCCTCTGTAGAAGTCATATGTGCTCTTAACTGCTGAACTATCTTTCCAGGACCTTATCATTATTTTAGTACATGTGTGCTTTTTATTTTTTTTTGTGTGTGGGGGTGGGAGTGGTTTGTGTGTGTGAGTGTGTGTGTGTGTTCACATACAAGGCATTGTGCCTGTGTGCAGGTGTGCAGGTAACAGGACAGTTTTGTGGAGTTGCTTCTCTCCTTCCATCCTGACAGTTGTGCAGTCAGGTTACCAGTTTGTGCTGCAGGTAAGTCACCCAGCTACATCTGATGTTCTTCATCTTTTCAGAAATAGTTGTTCAATACTTCCTTTAATTCTTTCCCTTTTCTGTTTGCACGTAGCATTTTAAAGTTATAATCCACGCTAATAACTTTTCCTCAGTAATATTTTTGTGTGAACCATCTAATTCAATTCTAATCCATTGGGATCTCTATGTCCCAATTCCCAATAAAACACATATCTGGTGTTGGAGGTCCTTCTGTCTATCTGTTGCTTTTATTGGTTAAAAAAATAAAGAACTGGCTTGGCCTATAGCATGGAGAAAAAAGGTGGAGTCAGGGAAAAGCGATGGACCTGCCACCAGAGTCAGACATGCCGAAACTTTACTGGTAGGCCATGACCTCGTGGTGATGTACAGATTAATGAAAATGTGCTAAATTAATATGTAAGAGTTATCCCATAAGAAGTTAGAGGTAATGGACCAAGTAGTGTTTTAATTAATACAGTTTCTGTGTGATTATTTCTGGTCTAAGCTAGCCAGGCAGCCAAGAACCAACAAGCAACCCTTCTTACTACACATATTTTTCATCCTTTTCTCCTCATTAAACAAACAACTTATGCTTTTGTGTATGTATGCATTGAATTATATATGCTAACTTATTCTTCAACAAATATCAGGAATTTAGCTATGTATACTTCTCAGAAGCATTCCAAATCATTGCAAAAATAAAATTTCTTTTTTTTTTTTCTCATGGTTTATTTTTTTTTATATTTAAAAATTTCCATCTCCTTCCCTCCTCCTCCCCCCTCCCTCCCCTCCTTCTCCCCCTTCTCTCCCCTCCTTCTCCCCCTTTCCTCCCCTCCCCTCCACCCATACCTCCCCTCCCTCCCTCTCAAGGCCAAGGAGCCATCAGGGTTCCCCACTCTATGCTAAGACCAAGGTCCTCCCAACTCCCCCCAGGTCCAGGAAGGTGATCGACCAAGCTGAGAAGGCTCCCACAGAGCCCGTCCATGAAGAACAATCAGAGCCCAGAGCCATTGTCCTTTGCTTCTCAGTCAGCCCCCGCTGTTGGCCACACTCAGAGAGATGGGTTTGGTCGCATGATCCATCAGTCCCATTCCAACTGGAGTTGGTGATCTCCCATTAGTTCTGTCCCACCGTCTCCATGAGTGAACGCACCCCTCTCTTTCCTGACTTTCTCCCTCATGTTCTCGCTCCTTCTGCTCCTCATCTGGGACACCATGAAAAATAAAATTTCTATGCAAGTACCTTTCCTTACATTTTTTTTTGTCCAAATACTGTAGTTAGTTTCTCTTGTTACTTCTAATAAATCTGATGCTGTGCCTTTAAAATCTGCTTTTGCACTGGTGTTGTAAACAATCCTAGCACAGTCCACTTTATTCCTTAAAAGTGTGTGTGTGTGTGTGTGTGTGTGTGTGTAAAATATACAGGCAGGGCATTTTTTATAGTTTTGAGGGAGAGAAGCCATGTGTTTGCTAATTCTCTGGGCCCACATTGCCCTCTAGAATGAATATGTAAGGACTCACGGTCAGTTCTGGGTGTATCATCTCAAGTGGAAGTTCAGACTCATCCAGATGTTTCAGGACACTGCATTATTCTTGAAGCCATTTATGTTCACTCCCTGAGCTAGAAGTGGCCTTGGTTATTAGTTCTGGAGGTACAAATGAAATAGAACTGATGATCCATTTCTGATCCAAATCTGGATCAGAAAATACCAGCAGCTTCCAACTGGTTGCTGAGCATGTGACCTCTATAGCAATCCAGCTCCCCGTGGAAAGCATAATTACCTAGAGAGTTTCATATTTCAGATGTCATGGACTCTGGTGGAATTATCACCTAAGCTCCCAGGTGACTGCTAACACCATCTCTACTTCTGCATAAAATGTTCTGATGATTTTAACCAAGTAGACGCTGACCTCAACTACAGAAAAGGCTGTGAGTGGGAACTTGCCACTCTGCCATTCCCAAATTTCTCCTGTGACTCTAGTTCTGGGATGGAAATAGTTACTTGAAATAACTAAATTTGGAGGTGGCTTGCTTTGCAACAATTATAAATGGAACTCTTTTATGGAGCAAAGTCGGCAAAAGGCCCGGATCTCTAAAACCTGTGAGAATAAAATGTGGAGGACAGACTGCTTCATTTTGGGCTGCGTATGACCTAAAGGCACAGGCAACAAAAGCTGGGATAAATAAGCTGTATTGTATCAAGCCAACAAGGAAGCCATCAACAGATGGAAGGCACAAGATTTAGAATAAAGTATTTCTGAACAATACATCTGCTGAGGGGTTAGTATGCAGAATGGGTAAGCAGCTCCGACAATGCCAAAGTGACAAAAACAGCCTCCGTAGAAAGCAAGTAAGAGACTTAAGAGATGTGTCAACATAAAGCATAGTGGCAGCTTCTGAGGGTGAACAAAAAAGACCACCACTAGTTATAAGGACAGCAGAGATTTAAGCCATTATGAAACACCCTCCCACACATGATAAGAATGGTCATTATCAAAGGACAAAATGTCGCAATCTTGTCAAGGGTTTGGATACAGTACCCATTGGCTACAGTATGGAAGTTCCTCAGGCACTAACCATGGCACCACTGGAGCTAGAGTCACGGCTGTTGATGAAGTGCTCACCGCACAGGCACAAGGACATGAGTTTGGATCCTCAGAGTCCATGAAAACATATGCTGTGATCATCTATATTGGTGTGTAATCCTAACATTGGAGGGGCAGAGGCAGGAGGATACCTTGGGCTCACTGGCCAGCCACACTAACTGACCTAGAGAGCTTTGTAATAAGTGAGAGGCTATCTTAAAAAGCAAAGCAGAGAAACATTCAGGATCACACCTATGTCACGTTCTTGTTTCTTGTTTCTGTATATACATATGTACACACTTGCATATTAAACACATATCAAATAAAATAAAAATCAAAAATATGAACAAAGGTTAAAGAAGAAGTATCATAGAATGAAGCAAACACATGATCAAATATCATCCCAAAAGATAGGAGTTAGGTCCATAAGTAAATATCTGTACTGATTCTTTATAGAAGTGGCTAATTAATAGCAAGAAATATGTGATCGTCAACTGAAATCAACACATAGAAAATATGTAATGCCTTTAAAATAGTATTCATCCTGATAATAAGAGAAAATCCTGTTGTTTGTGTTGACAAAAATTAACCAGGAATTATAATATATTGCTAGGAATGAGAAAGACATAGCAAGACGTAAAGGAAAGTTTCTCTCCTGCCCGCCAGTTCTCAAATAATCACTCTGAGGCTGAATATTAGTTGTAAACTGCTTGGTCTATAGGTCAGGCTTATTATTAACTAGCTATTACAACTGGAATTAACCTATTTCTATTAGTTTATGTATTACCACGTGGCTGTGGTGATACCTCACATCCTGCTTCTTCGGCAGCTGCTGGCATCTCTACCATTCTTCTCCCTGTATCTCTGCTTGGATTTCCTGCCTGACTCTATTCTGCCTGGCTATTGGCCAAATCAGCTCCTTTATTAGCCAATGGTAATAAGACATATTCACAGCATATAGAAGGGCCTCTCATATCAGCAAGATTAAAATGTCATGACATCGTTGAGAAGCGTAATAAAAAATGATGAGTTCACAAAATGAAGTCTAGGATAGCATTGAGTTGGGCTGATGCTGGATACTAAGGAAAATGTGAGGGTGGTGGTAAAACAGGACAAATATAGGACGTCACTACATAGCAGTCAGTTACACACTTGAGCACTGGAAAAAGAGGGTTTGGGGGCTCTTTCCCCTAAACATAAGTATGTGTGGTAGTGGATACTGTAAGCAGTTTGATGCAGCCATTCCACAATACATTAATCAAAACATCAAATTGTGCTTTATATGGACTACTTTTATTTTTTTCTTTCTATTTATTAGGTAAAAATCATCTAAGCATGTTTTCTGTGCCTCTTCAAAAATGTCTTCACTTTTTCTCTAAAAGCTACAGCACATTAACAATATCTTCAGAGATTTTTTATTTTGTAAAATTTTGGTGAGGATCTAAACTAAGTGATTTTCAAATTTAATATTTCTTGTATATATTGACATATATGTCAACTTTTAAATTTCTGTTTCTGTGTTGAAATCACATTATGATTCTTGTTCTGTATTATTATTTTAATCCTTTATACTTGCTTAGATAATCTCATATTCTTTTGATCCAAATTTCTAAGATAAAGTGCTTCAATTCACTGTGAAATTTTGTCCCATTTAGCTTAGCAATTTTGTTTTCATCTATATTAGTATAATTTGCATATATTAACATATTTTATGACTGCTCTTTGCTTTTTCTACAATGTGTGTTTTCTTTTGAATACCAGTCATTTATTTAGAAGGAAAAACACTCTAAAAATTTTACTATTAGTGAACATTAGGATTTATTAGAAAATAGTAATTACAAATTTGTTTTTTTTTTACTTTTAAGCTTTTTTAAAATAAATTTATTTTATACTAGTGTTAGATTTACTAAAATAAAGACAATAACAAATTTTTTCATAAATTGTTTCACGTTGATATTATTTACTTGTGATAATGGATGAACACAGACGGATTGTTCAGAACTAAACACCATTGCTCACAGTGAGGCTTGATTGTTATGTGTGGCTTCTGATAGATGCAAATGCTGTTTCATGCTCATAAATATCTACAAGCTTCCCTGGTTAATTTTTCCTGTCTTTCTCTATGTCACTCATCTGCCAAAGGACGCCATGGCCATTTCAAGTTTGGAGAGCTCGTGAGTCAAGTAACGGCAGCTGTTCTAGTGCAGGTTTGTGTCTAGGTAGAAAGACTTTTAATCGTTTGCTATGGAGTCTTAATTTCTGAATCTTACATAGGAATACTACTCAACTGCTTTGAAAAATGGAAGGTTTTTTTTTTTTTTTTTACTCCCAGAAATCAGTCAATAAAATACCCCTTTGTCACAAATCTTTGTTACTATAGAGATAAGAAAATCACGAAATCTAGACAATGGATTGTTCTCCTGATCAAAAGAAATGAGCTAAAAAATTGCAAAAAAAGAAACCAATTGTTAAGAATTATTAATTTAAGTTAATTTTGGTTAGGTGTCTGCATGAGGGTATGTGTGCATGATTACAGGTAACTACAGAGGCCATGAGAGAGGGTTGGATCCCTTGGGGTTGGAGAGATTTGCAGTTGTGAGCCATCAGGTGGGCACTGAGGAAGGAAGCCCTGGTTTTCTTTAAGAGCAGCCAGTGCCCTTAACCATTGCTCCTCTCCATCTTCCTTTGTTTCAGCGTTTAGTAAAGTTATTACATTTTAGGGCTCTTTCTAATCATCTTATTTCTTACTTGGAAGCATTCAGGTTTTATCTCAATTTTTGTTGCTTTGTTTTTGATTTAATATTTCTCTTTAAATGTATGTTAGGAAAAATTGAAAGAAGTTAATAAATTATAATAATGAATACTCTGCAGAATACTAAGTAACCATAGATATTGACACTCAGTCTATTACCTTATTTCCTTGTTTTATGCTTCTTATAATTTCTTCTTGTTCTATATTTTCCTATTCTTTTGTGCGTGTGTGTGTTTGTGTGTGTGTGTGTGTGTGTGTGTGTGTGTGTGTATGTTTATACATGGCAATATTCATGTAGAGGTCAGAGGATAACTTGCTGTTCTCTCCTTCCACTATGTGGGATCTGGGAATAGAATTCAGTAAATGCCCTTACATACTGTGCAATCTTGCTGGCCCCTTCAGTCATATTTTTATCATCATTATAATGATTTATTAAGTTAATTGAACCTAGAGTTCTTTATTTGTAACTATGCATCTGAAGATGTATTTTTAATTTTTTTATATTTAAAGGAAAAACAAAGTTCAATTTAAATTTTTATATCCACATTTTGTAAACATGGATTTTGTTGAGTTAATGCATGGTCACTTTGCTTTCTGCTGCCTATGGTTAATTTTAAATTTTCTTGTATCTGATACTTTTAGCATTAAATATGTGCATTGATTTGTAAAAGTAGTTTATATCATATTTGACTTAGTTTAAATTTGCATATGAATCGAAGCAGACGAAGTCTAAAATATATTAGCTTCCTGTGATAGTTGCTTTCAAAATTATGTTTTAACTCTGCTTCCTGGGAGTTATATTTACTTTTATCTCATAAATCTTGTTTAGGTGCATTATTCTATTTTAGAATCATTAGTTTTCAGTCTTATTATCTTTGTCTATAAGGTTTAGATCTTACATTTTTTTTGGGTGACTCCACACTTTCCGCTTCAGTGTTATCAGAACATTGGCTCCTAAGTTGTGTGCTTGATATAGACTCACTGACCCAGAAGTCTGAAGAAAATTGATGGTTAAGACATCCAGGCAGACACAAGCAAGCCAGTTTTGAAATTGCTCTCTCTGTATGGCTCCTTGTTCATGCCAAGTAGCTGTACTCTGCTTTGGTAAGCATATGCACTGGGCAAAGACCCCCTTGGTTTCTGGCCTTTGTATGGCAGTACTTCCACAATGTCTAAACAAAACTATTGGCAATTATATACAGGCTTTATGAGGTTTTATTTTATTAATTACTTTTGTTCTTGGCTAAGTTTACACACATACACAATGCATACTGATGACTCTAACCATCCACCTCATTGCCATCTCTACCTCTCCGTCCGCTTCCACACATACCTCTGTCACATACATGCTTATTCATTTTGTTTTGTGACTCACTGAGTATAACCAGAGGTGGCAATGATAATGGGTTGGAACTATTCAATAAAGCCTGGTGGGCCTGAGGATGTATATGTACCTAAATACAGTGATTACCCTTCTCTTGGAATCTAACAGCAGTCTATAGTTTATATCACATTTTATAGTTTAACATTTAAGGGTAAGGCCCCATGATCTCTTTTTTCTTCCACGAATAATTAAACATAGGGACAGTGCTGTGTTCACCTAGAGCAGGTAACCATGGGTGTGAGTTAATGAGTCCAATGGTTGTCTTGAGTCTAGAGGATAGCATTTCACAGACCTTTATTTTGTCTTCTGACTCTTGCATTCTTCCCACACACCTCTTGGTAATGATCATTATAATGTCTTAAGCACAAAATTACATTCCTATTTATTTTCCTACATAATGGAATGGCTTTGAATTATATCATACTGATATTTAATCCTGGCACTGAAAACTAGAGTGTCCTGCTGCCCATGATACCCTCTTTGAAGATACACAGAGGTGTCAGGAAATCTGAAGAGAAGCATTTAACTTTGTACTCAAGTCCAAGCTACTTAAATAACAATCAACTGTAATGACAGTCGTTATTATATTGCTAACGTCTTGTTTCTTTTTAATTTTTTAAAATTAAAATATTTTATTCATGCATATGCATGCATACACATATATATGTACACATATACACATGCATATATATGTATGCATGAATATATGTATCTACTTGTGCATATGAGTACAGTGCCTGTGGAGGTCAGAGAGGTTGTTGTATCACCTGGAGCTGGAGTTATAGGCAGTTGTGAACTATCCTACTTAGAAGGAGGAAACTAAATTCAGGCCCTTTGGAAGAGCAGCAGAAGCTCTTAACTGATAAAACTTCTCTCCATCCCCAGGAACCCATTTCTTTAAAAACATTAATTTCTCCATTATATTAACAAAGTTTCAGGGAAAGAAAGATTCACTTTTCTTATTATTCAAACTCAGATGCACTCAGAGTCCTGTTTTCAATGTGTGCTCCCCAGTTTACAGCTTTATTTTGAAGGGTCAGGACCCTTATGGGAAAGATATTGGAGAAATATATTGAAGAAACATAACAGAAGAAAGATATTGGAGGTGGGTGTTTGAAGGCTAGCATCCCAGACCCTACTTAGCAAGTTTTTGCTTCCTAAACTTCTATCTTGTGAGGAGCCATCTTGTTCTTTCCACCAAGAAGAGAGACATTCCTATCACTTTTCCTTCCCTACCACACTTTCCAAAATCTTTCTGAAACAGCACACACACACACACACACATACACACACACACACACACACACACACATACACGCACGCACGCACACACACACACACACTTGATGTGGGAGGTCTTTCTGTCTATGTGTTGCTTTATTGGTCAATGAATTAAAAAAAAAAAACTGGCTTGGCCTGATAGGGCAGAGTAGAGCTAGGCAGGGAAAACTAAACTGAATGATGGGAGAAAGAAGGTGGAGCAGAGGGAAGCCATGTGGCTCTACCAGAGACAGACACTGGAACTTTACCCAGGAAGCCACAGCCTCGTGGCCATACATGATTAATAAAGATGAGTTAAATTAAGATATGAGTTAGCCAGAAATATGTTTAAGTTATTGGCCAAACAATATTGCAAATAATATGGTTTCTGAATAGTTATTTTGAGTCTGGGCAGCTGGGAAAAACACAAGTGGCCACCTACTACAAATTGGTACCCAATATGGGGCTGAGTAGATCCATGTAAAACCTGAGTCTGGGCAGACAGGAAACGAACAAGCAGCCTCCCTAAAACAAACTGGCACCCAATGTAGTCAACTAAGAAAAAGCACAGCTTAACATCATGGCTCCTTGAAGAGAGGTTTTCCCGACTTAGTGGTAGCCAGAAAAAAAAGCTGTGCAGTTTTGAAACTGCAGTTTTCTAGGGCATGCTGCCAGTGTAAACTCTGGTTCTTTCAGGAGTCCAAGCATTTAATTAGGATTTGTGGGCAGTGAACTTCAAGTTACTTGGTGGCAGCATGGGCCAACTGGTTATCAAAATTGAGGTGATAAGGATGGCTCCCACCCGGTAGTCTCAGAGGCAGTAAACAAAGTTCCATCATGTTAGACTGGGCAGAGCAAGCAGGAAGGACTGTATTTGCCTAAGTGATGCCACTGTTTAAATTTTTAAGAAGTGGTCAGAAAAGAATTACAGATACACAAAAAGACAAATTCAAGTAGAAAAAAAAACTCTAAATTTGTCACAGTGTTGGATAAATGTATGTAGGCTTGGAAGAGAAAAGAAAAAGTCTTTAAAGAGAAAGATTACAGACAGTAATAGATTAAAAGGATTAAAGAAAAAAAGATGGAAAATACACAGCCTGGATTACGTATATTATTGTGTTTTTAAACTTTTTGACTACAGAGAGACATTTGATTCTGGGAACTCCTAAGTTAAACCAACATAAATGTTTTAAAGGTTTCTTGACTTCAAAATTTGAGTCTAAGGATATGTTGCTTTGGAAAAGAGGTTCTTCTTTTGTTTCCACAGATGAGAACCTACGGATTTCTTCCATACTAATGTTGTTTGATGGACCAGTGTTCCCCAAAAGTTTGCCATGATCCTCCCCAATACTTCGCCCAAGAAAAATCAGGAAGCAGTGTCGAGATAACTGTACACAAATTCCCTAAATGATTGTTTTTAAATGTTTGCTTATATTTAAAGTGGGATATGCTATTATATTATAGAGATTTGCATTGATATAGATCTTGGTTTTTTGATACAAATTTAGGATCTGTTTTTTTGTATGTCTATTTCTTCTCTTGGTTAAGGTATTGCATTTATGTACCTCATTTAAAAATATAATGTATAATTAAAATATAGGTTAATAGTCATCTATAATAGTCAAGCTTGTAGTCATGTTAGTTAGATATATAGAGATATATTTTGGTTAGTTAAGTATTCTTCAAATCTTTCAGAGAGCTTCAAAATAATATTGCATTTAAAATGTTTTAAGAACTTAGACTTTTCATGACAATAGGATACATATGGTCCTTGCAGCACCAATTACTTCAGGAGGAACATAGGCATCAAAGAAGTTCCTTATGGAGTTTGTTAGCCTTTTTGTCAAGAAACTGCTCTTGCCTGGACTTCTTGATGCTATGCTGTATGAACTGGACATTCAGGACCCACAGAGAAATGACTGCTGAACTTGTCTAAAAGTGAGACAATCCTTTGGTGTTTCTGATTCATGAAAGCGTCTGAAAGACATGCTACAGATGCAGGAAAAAAAAAGTGACTGACAAACTGCGAATATAGGTGAAAATATCTTTGAATTTTCCTGCTTCATGTAAAAGTCTACTGGATACTATGTGTCTGTAGGCTGAAGATGGATACTCCAACAATACAAAAGAACTTTGGGTGATTGTCCAGGCAGCAAGATGTCTCTGTCAGTTCTCGAGTTTTGAAGGTTGTTTACAATGTACTTTTTACTTAGGTAATATTCTATCCTTCTGGAGTCTTTGATGGAGTTGAAGAATAGTTATAGTTTTTTGTTAGTTATGATAAAAGACAAGGTGTATATATATATATATATATATATATATATATATACATAGTAACTATAATTCTTACTTTATACCTGTTTTGTTACAAGTAATTTTACTATGTTAAAATTAAAACCTTTCTTTTTATTTAAAAAGAAAAGAGGAAACGATATTGGAGGTCCTTCTGACTTTGTGATGCTTTTATTAGTTAATGAGTAAAGAAACTTTCTTTTCTTTATAGGGCAGAGTAGAACTAGGCAGGGAAAACTAAACTGAATGCTGGGAGAAAAGGGCAGAGCAGAACAAAGCCATGTAACCCCGCTGGAGACAGATGCTGGAACTTTACCTGGTAAGCCACAGCCTTGTAGGGATACACAGATTAATAGAGATGAGTTAAATTAAGATATAAAGGTTAGCAAAAAATATGCTTAAGCTATTGGCCAAGAAGTATTGAAAATTATATGGTTTCTGAGTGATTATTTCATGTCTGAGTGGCCAGAAAATGCACAAGTGGCCTCCTACTACACACACACCTAGGTGCTTCTGTTAGGCATTTTGTCACAGTCATGAGAAGAGTAACTAATGTAGCATCTAAATAATTTGTTCTGCTTAAAGAAAGCTTTCTTTGAAACACATTTTCCAGTCAAAAGCTTAGAAATAAAAGGATTATTTTCTTCTTCCTGTGCAGAGTCTGAAAAGCTAGTGTTTCAATTGCGTGGCTATTTATCCACTACATTACAGAAGTACTGCTTGTTCACAAAACATGAGCAATCTCTTGTGCTGTATTTGAAAGATTTATTTTTTAATAAAACTTTTATCAATTGAAGTGAAAAAATCAAATTAATGTACCAGGACAATATAAAAAAATACTAGCTAGTGATTTGCAATTTCTGGTAGTTATTTGTAGAACCTAATAAATCTCAATGTTTGTATTTGTGTCTATATCTCAGACATTGGTCAAGGAAGTCGAAAGCCTACATCAATTCTTACTTGAAAATTGTTGGTATTTCTCTTAAAGTTAATCATTAAAATTATTTTGAGGTTTTTTTTAGTTTGTTAGGTTGCATATCAAAACTACAAAAATGATAGATATAATATTTTGGGGTTTTATATTATTTATTAATTAATTTTGCTGTTTAACAATTTTATGCATATGTATCAAATATTCTAATTCTTCTCCTGTACCCTCTCATGGCCAATCCATTCCCACCCACCTGCTTTTCTATCCTTCAGTCTGTATACCAGACTCCTGATTTTGGCTTTATTATGTGGCCCATTTAGTTAAACCATGGCCATCTGTGTGACAATTAGATTGGAACTATCACTTGCAGACTTATGAGGTCATTAGCAGGTACATAAAAAATGGCAAAAATTTCTTCTCTCCCACTCTTTATTGAGAGCAAATAGTGATAGGTAGGGCCCCCTGGTTGCCTCCTCCCTCTACACCTGATTATTGAGTGGTCCATTCTTTGTGCTGACCCAGTGCAGGAATCCACAACTGCTCTGAGTTTGTGATTGCACTGGCTGTGTTATGCTCAGAAGACTTTATTTTAGAATCATTGTATAGAAGAATTAATCTTGCATACTTATCATTCTAACATGAGTGATCAGAAATTATTCTACCATAACACATTACACTTATGGTACAATACCTGTAAAACAATACAGGTAAAAGTTAGAAAGAGAAGATTTGGCATCAAATAGATGTTGGCTTCAGTGCCTAACAACTTAACTTTGGTATGTTCCTATTGTACAGAGAAGTCATGTAAGTCAGTCTTAGTTTCCTCATTAGTAAAGACAAGCTAATAGTTCAAATTGACACCGATGTTTGTGGTATCAAAACTTCAATATACCTGTAATGCAGTCACAACCATCTTTTCCACCCCTGTTCTCTGCCCTTTTAAACATCCGATCAAGTCATGGAGAAGATGAAGGAGACCCCAGCAAAGGCATATCACTGTACAAAACACAACAGAAAGGAGAACTGCCCTAGTTTCGTTTTTTGTTATGATGATAAAACATCCTGACAAAAAACAGCTAAAAGGTTTTATTCAACTTAGAGTTCTATTATACTCCATCACTGAAAGAAGTCAAGGGAAGAACTCAAGTAGCTAGTCACATTACATCCACAGACAGGAGCAGAAAGAAACAAAGGCAAGCAGAAGTATTGGCCTACTTGTTTACTTAACTGTCTTTTTTCTCTCTTCTACTATTCAGAACCACTCATCTAAGGAATGTTTCCACCCACAATGGCCTGAGTCTTCCCGTATCTGTTAAAATTCAACACAGTCTCTCAAAAATAGGCCCACGTGGCAACTTGGCCTAGATAATTATTCATTTATTCATTAATACCTCCTTCTTAGCTTCTCAGGTGATTCTAGGTTGTGTCAAGTGAACAGATTAAAATAGCCATCACAAGTACATTCTGATCCGTTAGAGATTTTAATATAAAAACCAAAAGTGGGGTAGAAATCCCCCTGGACTACTACATTTGGCTTTGTATTCTTCTAGGGGTACGAAGATCCCCTTATTGACCACCTTTGATCATATTTACAATGGAAGAGGATTTCTAAGGTTATGAACAAACAAAACCAGAGGTGGCAGGAGAGTTCAGGTTATTCAAGGGACCCCTGAATACTTATTTTTAGTGAAGCATAAGTTTATGAAACTAGATTTCAGAAGGATTGGCCTTCTATCTCAGGTTGACCATTAAGTGGAAAAATCTTTAAAAACTTCCCAAGTTCCCTTTGACATTGCAGTAGTATTAGAGAGAAGCATAAACCAAATGAACTAAAATTTAGTTTGTGTCTTCCCTTAAGTATTTACGTTTGGCCTGCCTTGATGGTTTAGCTGTTAAGACCACTCACTGTTCTTATAGATTTATTTATGTTTATTTTATACAGAAGAGTATGTTTCCTTCTTATATGTATGCACACTTGACCAGTGTCCACAGAGACAAAAAGAAGGTATTCAATTCCCTGTAACTGGAATTGCAGAACATGATGAAAAGCTATGTGGGACCAAGTATTCTGCAAGAGTACTTAAACCCTAAGCCATCTCTTTAGCCCCAAAAGAACTTGTTGTTCTTACGGAGGGACTGAGTTTGTTTCCCAGAACCCAAATAAGGCATCTTACAAACACCTGTAACTCCAGTTACAGGGATCTGACACTGCTTTCTGGCCTTCATAGATACTACACTAACATGTGTGTGTATGTTCACACACCCACACATAAATTTAAAACAACAGATGTTTTAAATAAAGGTATTTATTAAATAAATAATCAAGGAAAACAAAAGTACCACACAGTTACATTTTGAACTTTCTAAATTAACCATCTCATTTTGGCTACTAACTAAAAGATGCAGCTCTGTACTGTGCCTAATCATCACCATCTTCAGTACAGATGGACTCTGTATCTTGAGGTAGTTAACTTTCATTGAACCATGCTGAGAATCGCTTTTCAGTTACAAATCAAAAGGAGAGCACATGACATCCTATAGTCAATGTGTTTTTAAACCATCTTCAAAGAGGAATTGTTTGGAGCTGCTTCAAAGGCAGCATTCCTCTCTGTCCTTATATCAGTATCATTCTCTTTATTTTGAGTCTCATATAGAAGTTCTATTGTAGCAGCCACTCCCAACTGCTAGTTAGCAATGTCAAGGAACTTACAGTATAATTATCAAAATGTTGTAGCCTGGAAAAGTGAATAACAAGAAGCACAGAAAGCATGCATTTAAAGTGTGTATGTATGTGTGTGTTTGTGTGTGTGTGTATCAGTATTTTACTTCTTTCTATTACTCCACTAATTCACAAATAACAGTGTTGTTTTTATTATTATTAAAAATTTCCACCTCCTCCCCGCCTCCCATTTTTCTCCCTCTACCCCCATTCCCCTCCCCCTCCCTCTCCAGTCCAAAGAGAGGTAAGGATTCCCTGCCCTGTGGGAAGTCCACGGTTCTCCCCCCTCCATCCAGTCTAGGAAGGTGAGCATCCAAACAGGCTAGGCCCCTCCAAAGCCAGTACAGGCAGTACGATCAAAACCCAGTGCCGTTGTCCTTGGCTTCTCTGTAGCCTTCATTGTCCACCATGTTCTGGGAGTCCGGTTTTATCCCATGCTTTTCAGTCCCAGTCCAGCTGGCCTTGGTAAGCTCCCATTAGATCAGCCCCACCATCTCAGTGGGTGGGTGCTCTCCTCGCAGAATGGAGATGACAAATAACAGTGTTTTAATAGTACCATAGCGAAAATTTCTGATTTTTCCTAAGACTAAAGAGAGTTCCTACAAAAATCACATAGTGGGAAAAACTCTTGTAGGCTATTAATGTTATTATTCTATCATGTTATTATTGATATTGTGTGTGTTTCTCTCTCTCTCTCTCTCTCTCTCTCTCAATCTGTGTGTGTGTGTGTGTGTGTGTGTGTGTGTGTGTGTATGTGTAAGCTTCAGAAGTTAACCTTAAGTGTCAGTTATCAGGCACTGTCTATCTTGAGTTTTGAGGTAGAGTCTCTCAGTGGACTGAAGCTCACCAGTGTGTATAAGCTGGATGGTCATGGAGTCACACAGATCCAATAACCTGTGCCTCTAGAATGCTGGTATTATAAGTGCAAATCATCATTCCTACATAGGGAGGGTCTGCTATCAGACTCTGGTCCTTGTGCTTAAACAGTGTGTTTCTCTCTCCCCAAGATCATATCCCTTAATCCGTACACTTTTATGACTGAGTTCTCCCATGTTGAAGGTTCCTGTGGATTCTCTGGTGATGTGTGACAACACAGTGATTGGCAGACTCAACAGATCACAGCCCACATAGCCTACCTATTACTAGCAGGAGAGCCTAGGGGCACCAACAATGCAAATGGACATGTGATTACTTTTTACTTCTATTGAATGATTTCACTAGTGTGGAACTGCATCTTACTCCAATATCAAAAGCCTATAAATAACTTTTCTGCATGTCTATGAGTTGAATGTTCACATATTTCTTGGGGGTGTAAATAAAGAGAAAGGGTAAAGGGAGCACGGAGGCAGTCACATAGATTTAGAATTTAAAATAATAAAGCAGTGTAGGAGGAAGTGATCAGCAAAACAGCATAGAAGCAGAAAAGACAAACTGTGCTTGGACTGAATATGGTCCTAACTCCATATCTCAATGGGAATGTGTGGCTAATGTACTGACTCCAAATAAAATCATTGTAAAGATGAGGTAGGAGAAATGGCTCAGGAGTGAAGAGTGCATGCCAACACTGCATAGGACTCAAATTCAGTTCCCAGAACCACATGAGGCAATGTTCTATAACTACAGCACCAGAACATGCAATACCCTCTTCTTGCCTCTGTGGGCACGTGTATTCACACATGTGCAAACATAAATATACACACAGACACACACAGACATTTAATAAAGTTAATATTTAAAATGTATGCCTTTTTGAATTGACTTATTTACCTTTAAGCCAAAATAGAAGAAACTTTTATTTATTTCCCATTAATAATATCCTTCCCCTATAAAAATTTAAATGTTAATAATTTAATTAAAATAAAGCAAAAGTGGATATAGAAAATCCTATGAAGCCTTAGCCCTACACAAAAACTATAGGGATCTCACTAAAGTTAGGAGCAAGAGAAGTGATCTTCCCCAAGGAAGAATACATTAACAGCTGTCTAATGCCAATCAATCGGCCCTGAAAATATATGTACAAAGATCATTACAGAGACTGAAGATATTATATTTAGATATATATGTATACATTTCACATATATGCATGTAATAACAATTAGTAAGAAAGAGGGCATTTGAAGGAGATCAGGGAGAGGTTTGAAAAGAAAAATGGAAATGGCAAATGCTGTAATTATATTATAATCTCCAAAAAGGGAAGGGAATGAAGAAAGAAAAGAAAAGAAAGAATGAGCTCGAGTGGCCCACTGCTGTGGAAACAGATGCAGAACTATCCATTACAAATATAACAACATCGCACACAATAGGGGTTTAGCAGATTGGATTTCCAAGCAAAGTGAAATAAGGTGCCTAGCTTCAAGGAAGAAAAATAATTTCATCTTCTCTGGTTCTATTTTTAAGCTGCCTAGCTTTTTGTGGTGAATCAGATAATGTTGTACCTATTTTAACTTTTATTTTTATCAAGTCATTATAATAAAACAAAAGCCTCTAGCAGCAGATATTCTATTTTCAGGCAGATCTTCTTATTAATAAAAGGTGAGCAAAGAAAAATTAGAGAATGTATCTGTAAGTAGCTGCCTCCTTTTGACTTAAATTAAATAGCATTTAAACAATCCCAGTTAAATCTGGAGTAATTTTTGCATTTGGTTCTTAATTGATCAAAGTGAGGGATTTTCTGAAATGTATGTGGGTGCTCTTTCTTTCAGTTGCTCTTCCTTTTTGGGATTTATTTCTCATATGAAGTCAATGAAATATATTGAAACTGCAAACAAAGTTGGCTTTTAATTAAGGTGTTGGCAATTATCTCACTCATTTATATCTCATTTCCTATCTTAGCTGGCTTTACGATGCATATGTCTTCAAATTACCTTTCTAAAGGAAAAAAATTGCATCCTTTCCATTCCCTCATGTTATTATCAGCTGGGAGATGGTGTTAGAAGAGTGAAATAATTTTCATTATAATTGAAAAGAAACTTCATCACATCTCATAAGGTGAACTCAATTTTTAGTTGTGAAGATCTCAGGAGAACCCATTGCAAAAGACTGAGTCTGTGTTTGGTAGGTAAAAATTAGTATTCTCTGCTTGTCTAATGTGTTAAAATAGTAGAATATCTTATTTGTTGCTCACATCTCCTGCTCAAAAAAACTAGGTCTAATGCATTGATTATGTAAATTATGAATGTAGAACCTATTGGGCTGTGGTGATGCATGTCTGTATAAAACTCTCACCATGGAAGGGTGAGTGCCAGAGCTCAGATTCCCAGAACCTACATGATATCATGTAGAGTAAAATACATTTGTAAATCTCAGTGTGCTTATGATGGGATGATAGTAGAGTCTGAAGAAAGCCTCAAAGCTCATGGCCTAGTTAATCTGGGTTTTGAAGTGGTGAATAGGAAACTCTGGCTCAAAGCAAGGTGCAAGGCAAAAGTTAGTCTCCAAGGTCTTCTGACATCCAGATGTTCAGTCTGGCATGTGAGCACCTGCATTCTTAATCACCAGTACACACAGATCACACACATGCAACACATATCATATATATACACATATATATCCTATATATATATATATATATATATAATAAAATTGAATATAGAATATAAGTTATATTCCTGAAAATACTTTCCAATTCTGTCACTAAACTAGCCTTTTGCATTAATGCCAGATTTCTGTTTGCCAAGGTCTCAGGGTGGAGGTGAGTTGGTTCGAGCCCTGGATAACTAGAATCCCATGTCTCTCACTGCATGAATAGTGGTTGACCATATGTTCCTGGAAAGGAACCTGGGAACATACTTGGAAGATCCTGATGATGCCACATGCAAGCATAGCTTAATATGGTGGTGAATATGCATAAAGAACAAAGAATTAACTTGGGAGCAGCCAAACCATGTTCATATAATTTTAGTAACATATTATTATTGTAAACATGAGTAAAGAATGGAAATCTCTGGATGGTCCCACCTGTGTTCCAGAAAGAAACATTAAATGAAGTACAAAGACAAAAAGTATGTCATATGGCTTAAGGCATATTTGTCCTAAATTTCTCAGGGTTACTTCCTAATGCATGTGGTATTTATTAACAATAGTGTTTTTCTAATTTTTGTACTTTCATGATAATCTAATTTCTAGTAATATTTTAATTCTTTGGATATATTTCAAAATGTCCTACAAAAAAGACTATCTATGTGTCTGAGTAAATTGCTAAGTCAAAAAATATACTTTTTCCACAAGCATGAGGATCCAAGTTCAGGCCTAAAGAACCAAGATAAAAAGCAGGGAAAGCAGTGCATGCTTCTAATATCAGTGCTGATAAAATAGATACAGGCAAAGCCTAATGGTTGTTGACCAGCCAGCCTAGCTTAACTAGAAAACTCCAAGTTTGTTGAGAGACCCTAACTCAAGAAATGAAGCAGAGTTGATGGAGAAAACATCTATCTCAATATCTGGCCTAAACACACACACACACACACAAACACACACACACAAACACACACACATGCAGAGAAAGAGAGAGAGAGAGAGAGAGAGAGAGAGAGAGAGAGAGAGAGAGAGAGAGAGAGAGAGAGAGAGAGAGAGAGAGAAAATGATTAGGTAACTAACTGTCTTGCTATCTCTCACAATTTGTGATTTACCAAAGAATATATGTTTGTTACAGGTGGCTTGACTTATCTGAGCTTTCCTAGACAACATCTCATCTTGTCTGCTATCATTTAGCAATCCTTACTATTTAAACATGCTTAAAAGACTAGGTGCCTAATGAATCTGATGAGTTCCAAAGATTTCCTGAAGCCTTTGAGTTGTTTACATCCTGAGTTTAAATGGAATGTTTAAACTCCCTTAGAACATCCTGTAGTCTCACCCCTTGCAAATATCATGTATTTAAGAATGTTCCCTCAAAAAAAAAAAAAAAAAGAAAAAAAAAAAAAAAGAATGTTCCCTCCAAAATGAAAGGATTCCATTTTAGAGGAAACTGCTCTACAGCACTCTTGATAGAACATTATGATCTGAATGTAACATTTCTCCCCCAGACTCATGCTGTAAATGCATGGGAGCCTTTAGAGCATGACCTGCTGAAAGAAGAAGGTCAGTAGAAGCAGGTTTGAATCTGCCAGTGCTTTGTCCCAGTCTCTTTGCTTCCATTCACCAACATCTCAACAGTCCACACTGCTTGGTCTTGTCACTGTGGGTTTCATCATACCTTCCCCTTCATTATGGACTAAAACTTATGATACTCTGAGTTAAAAACCAACCTTCCCTCTTTAAGTTGCTTCTGTCTGTGCTTCAAAAGTAACCACTAAAACATTCTAAAGCAGAATTCCTAATACAACTCCTTATCAACCCATCATCAATTTCCAATACCTTATTTCATGTCGAATGCCTGTATTGTTAATATCTATTTTCTAGAAAACTGAACTCTTGAGACTAACTACTGATATTTTGGTGATGTCTTGGTGGCTACAATCTCTACCTTTTGAATTTAGTTCAGCTCATTCATGTGACCAAGGGCTACAGCATAAGGCACTAGAGACTATTTGCATATTTTATGGACCAACATGCAAGTGGTAAAGATTTGTGTGACTCCTCACTCATAAACATTGTCCTGGCAGCCAGGTGGTGGTTGTGCAAGCCTTTAATCTCAGCACCAAGAGGCAGAGGTAGGTGGATCTCTGAGCGCAAGACCAGCCTGGTCTACAGAGAGAGTAGCAGAACAGACAATGGTACACAGAGAAACTCTGTGCAGAAGAATGAAAAATCCAAAAGATCAAAAATAAAAAATAAACAAATGAAAGAACAAACAAAAAAACCTACCAGTGTCCTGGCAATAGTACAAGAATTATTATAAACTAGCTAGTGTACTGGATATTTGATGTGGTTTGATTACAAAATTCCCCTCATAAGTCTGTGTGTCTGAATGCTTGCTTGGTCCCAGATTGATAAAGTGGTTTTGGAAACGTCAAGAGTTAAAGTTGTTTTTCTGAAGGATGGTCACAAGGTACTATCCAGGCACTACTTACTTTACACTGCCTAGTACCTGACTGTACATATCCTGTGAGCAGCCAGCATCATGTTCCCATTGCCATGTCTTCCCACCATGACAGTTGCATCCCTTTGAGTTGAATGCATCCATTTTTCCTCCCTTTGCTTTTCGTTAGGTAGTTACAGTAGCAAAATAAATTTAATCAATATGTGTTTTAGTTCTTAGAATGAAATTATAGCAGTTGAAACATTTAAAATGTTCTCAATTCCAAGGGATTGAGAACAGAAAAAAGTGCAAAAGGATTAAGACAGTGTCCTGCCTTGTGTGGCATCAACCAAGTTTTCCCTTCTAGGACTGCGCATGAAGTAAATAGAGCAGGCTATAAGACAATTCAAGGGTAAGAGAAGATCACAAAGTCTTCAGTAATTAATCATGGAGCACCCCAGGTTTGGGGAGGTAGGGATTCTCTAGCAAGAAGCAAGGACAAAATACAAGGAAAAAGGGAAAAGGGATTTAAATAGGAATAATTTTGTAAGAAACATTAAAGAGGGGAATGGTACTGGATTTAATTGGCCTATAATGCTGAATTTAAATGAGGTTTATGAAAATAGGAAGCAACAGAGGAAAACAGTCAAAGTTAACACTCAGGATGATGGGAAAGTAATGAGATCAATTTGAACCAGTTTGTGAAACACTGGCCCATATTAAGGAGAGATGGCAATGGACTACAGAGAGACAAAACACAGCTGGAGAGGAGCTTTGATGGCGTGAGGAATTGGAAAACTAGCAAGAGCTGGAGTTTGAAAAAGAACAGGGCACACAATGCCGTATTTCTTAATAGCTCCTGGAGGATGTAGTCTGAAGAACCAATAGTTCACCCCTGATTATCTTTTGTGAAGGACTTTCTTTTTTTAATATCTCTATTTTTTCCTTTTATTGAAAATTGATTTTTCTCCCATATAATACATCCTGATTTTAGTTACTCATCACTCTGCTCCTCCCTGTTCCTCCCCACCTCCTTTCCCATCTGGGTACACCCCCGTTTTGTCTTTTATTGAAAAACAAGAAAGTTTCTAAGGGATAATAATAAAATACAAAACAAAATAAGACAAAACAAAAACTAACGTCGGAATAGGGCCAAGCAAACAGAAGGAAATGAGTCCACTAGACGGAACAAATAGCAAAGACTCACGACCTACACTCAAGAATCCCTCAAAAGCACTAAACCAGAAGCCTTAATATATATGCAAAAAAGCTGTAGGATAAAAAGAGGAAAGAAAATACAAAAATAAATAAAATAAAAATAAATAGAATGGTAAAGCCATTATATGGCATTATGAGGCAAGGAAAGGAACCTACAAACACATCTTTGAGTTCCTTATCTCTTGGTCACCTCCTGCTGTATATGGAGACTACAGTGGCTTGTTTCTAGGAGTAGTTTGTCTCCTGGTAAAACTCCCTTGAAGAAAACAATTTTTTCATTTATAATGGGAAGGAATGCCACAGACCAAATTGTTGCCTCCAGAGGGAATAGATACACAGCTGCATAGTACTCGGACCCCCTTGGGACATATCCATAGTGAAACACAGACAACTCCCTAAAAAGGGGGCAGGCAAAGAGACTGTGATAGTAATGCCATTGCATTTGCTGAAGAACTTCCAGCGTGGGTAAAAAGAACCCATGCATGTAAAATTATATCTGTAGTTTAAGAAGTCAACAGGGATTTGGAAGATTTGGTCTGTGTATTGAAGAGACAAAGTGATCTCTATTGGTATTTAGGGTATTAAGTCATTTTCTATTCCAAATTTCATAAAACAGAACCCAAACAAATACACCAAAGTGTGTATGGGTTACCATCTATTTGAGAGAGAAAAGATAATTTAAATGAAATAATTTTAAACACATTATGATTTTTGGAATAACTGTGTCAACCTCATCTTTTGGTAGATTTCTATGAATTGAGGTTTACATCACAGGTATTGACCTTCTGCTAAACATAAATGGAATAATTTACCAGACTGCTTTCAAAATAAAATAAACTAAAACAGTTCCTTTTATTTTTCTGTCCAAAATTTTTGTTCTGAAACAGTACAGACTTTCATTATAGTCTGATAATGTTGCTGTACTTTTAGGGCACCAGAATAGGATCCTAGGATTCAGGACCTGGGCATAGAAATGTATTTTTTAAAGACCCTCTCCTCTGTGTGTGTGTGTGTGTGTGTGTGTGTGTGTGTGTGTGTGTGTGTGTGTGTGTGTGGTGTATGCTACATGTATGTATATAACCATGAATATCAGAAGAGGATCACAGATACCATGGAGCTGGGGTTCCTGGCATTTGTAAGAATATGAGTATGGGTACTAAGAGCTGAACTCCAGTCTTTTGCAGTATTAGCAAGCACTCTGAACTATGAGCCATCTCACTAGCTCTGTAAAAAAAATTATGGACTAGACACATGGAATGTTATCTGATATTACCCAGGAATTTTTAAGAAGTGCAGTGGCTTTAAAAGATATATATATATATCAGTTGCAATTGCAGAAGAGTAGCCTTGGAGAGCCATTCACATTGTTTTTGTGATCCCTATTAAGTAGGAGTAAGTGTAATAAGAAAAAAAAAAGTTGATGGAGATAGAAAGCTTTGTCAATATTCTGTTGCTAAATTTGTCTCTTGGGAGAAGTGAAGAAAATTAATTTTGTTTGGTTTTAATTTATTGGTGAGAACTGCATGGACTTGTTGATGGGAAAGTGACATTAGACCTTACAAGGGGAAGTAAAAATAAGAGGAACCGTAATCTTCTGGTGTGGCCTTATTCAGAATCTTGCTCTCAACTGATGTCCTCTGTGTTACCTGCCTGCAGAGTACTGTCTGACAGGAGAAAGGGTCACAATTTGCATACAACCCACATCATAGAATAGAGTGTGCACCTTAGTACAAACTTAATAATCTGTCTCAACAAATTTTAGATGTTTTGAGGGATGAACAAAATAGTCTCGCCAAGCCCTCTAGATACAATTGTAAAGATATGTGTGTATTACATTTTATATTTAATTAAATATTTACACACAGAAATATACATACACACATATGTATGTATGTATATGAATGATGTGGGATTCCCCTCTATGTGCTGTGAATACCATTGGTTAATAAAGAAACTGCCTTGGCCTGATAGGGTAAAACAGAGCTAGGTGGGAAAAACTAAATTGAATGCGGGAGAAAAAAGGCTGAGTCAGAGAGAAGCCATGGAGCTGCCACCAGAGACAGACATACTGAAACCTTGCTGGTAAGTCACAGTCTCATGGTGATTCACCGATTAATGGAAATCTGTTAAATTAAGATATAAGAGTTAGCTAGAAATACACTTAAGCTATTGGCCAAACAGTATTGCAAATAATATAGTTTCTCTGTGGTTATTTTGGGGCTGAGCAGCTGGGGACCAACAAGTGGCTTTACTACAAAAAATTGACGGGCCAACGTGGCCAACTGAAATCCACTTAAAACCCAAGAGAGCTTGAAAAGGAATTCTAGACACACACACACACACACACACACACACACACACACACAAAACCACCACCACCAACAACAAAAACCCAGAGTTTAGCACAGTTTCTTGGTAGTCACAAATTAATTTTTTTTCTAGATAGGCTCATGGCTAGCAGGGTGCTGTAGCTACTTTAAGAGAGGTGCAGAAAAAAAAAAAAACTTCCTGATTTGCCTGGTCAGACAGCTCTAACTCTTTCTCAGAAGGTTCAACTATGGAGCATTTAAATGGGGTCTGTGAGCAACTGTTATAAACTCCTTAATGGCTTGACATAAACCCACTGCACACTTGGAACTGGGGTGGTGTGTGCAGCTTGCAGAGTCATTGAACATGCCTCCACCATGCTGGACTGGGTGTAGTAAGCAGGTAGAGCCCTGTTGGCCCTAGCCACACACACTTAGCATAAAAATGTGGTTCTGGTCAGAAAAGGATTACAGAAATGATAGAGCAAAAAGCAGAGATTGTTGCCTCCAGAAGGAATAGATACACAGCTTCACAAAACTCAGACAGCCTTGGGACATTATCCATAATGATAAAATCAAAATCAAAACACACACACACACACACACACACACACACACACACACACACACACACAAACCAGCTTACTAAAAAAGGGTCTGGCAAAGAGACTGTGATAGTAATGCCATTGCATTTTCTGAAGAACTGCCAGCATGGGTAAGAAGAACACATGCATGTAAAATTATGTCTGTAGTTTAAGAAGTAAATAAGGATCTGGAACATTTGGCCTACATATTGAAGGAACAAAGTGATCTCTATTGATATTTAGGATATTAAGTAATTTTCTATTCAAAATTTCATAAAACAGAACCCAAGCAAATAGACAAAAGTGTGTATTGGTTACCATTTGTTTGAGAGAGGAAAGATAATTTAAATAAAAGAATTCAATGAAATTATTTCAGCCAATAAACAGCAGGAAACATTTTGAAAAAAAACTACCCCCAAATTCCCTAAATGTTTGCTTATATTTAAAGGGGGAATATGCTATAGAAATTTGCATTGGTATGGATCTTGGTCTATTGATACAAATTTAAGATCAATTTTGTTATACTGTGTATATATGCTACTGCTCTTGACTAAGCTATTGTGTTTTTCCAGCTCATTTAGAAATGTAATATATAATTAGGAAGTATAGGTTAATAGATAATCATCTGTAATAGTCAATCTTCTAGTCATGTTAGGTTTTCTAGATATACAGAGGCTAGATAGGCATTCTTCATACCTTTCAAAGACAACAGAAAATGACATTTAAAATGTATAAAAACTTAGGAACTTAGGACTTTTCATGAGAGTGAGACACATCTAGATGCTCCTGGCAGCACCAATCTATTTCATGAGGATAATGGGCATCAAAGAAGTTCCTTTTAGAATTTTGGAGTTGTTTAGCCATTTGGAAAAAAAAAGAAACTGCTCTTGCTTGGACTGCTTGAGAACTGGACATGCAGGACCCACAGAGAAATGACTGCTGACCTTGTCTAAAGCAATGGTCTTTCTGGGTTCCTACTTGATGAAATAGGCTGCCAGACATTCTGCAGGATACAGAAGAAAGTGACTGTCAAACTGCCAATATAGGTGGAAGTGCCTTTGAAATTTCCTGCCTCATGGAAGACTCTGCTGGATACTATGAGCCTGTAAACTAAAGATGGATACCCCTACGGTACCCAAGAACCTTGGGTGACTGTCCAGGCAGCAAAATGTCTCTGTCAATTCTAGTTTTGGAAGTTGTTTACAATGCACTTCCTTTTACTTAGGTAATATTATATCCTTCTAGAGTTCTTGATAGAGATGAAGAATTTATAGCTATAGTTTAGTTTTCCTTAGTCATGATAAAAGATAAAGTATATATAAATGTTGTAACTGTAATTCTTGATTGATACCTATTTTGTTATATGTAATTTTATTATGTTAAAAAAAGCCTACCCAAGCGGGGCTGTGGTGGCGCATGCCTTTAATCCCAGCACTCGGGAGGCAGAGGCAGGCGGATCTCCGTGAGTTCAAGACTAGCCTGGTCTACAAGAGCTAGCTCCAGGATAGGCTCTAAAGCTGCAGAGAAACCCTGTCTCGAAAAAAACAAAAAAAAAGAGCCTACCTTTGTATTTAAACAGAAAAAGGGAGGTGATGTGAAATTCTCCTCTGCTTACTGTTGCTTAATAAAGAGACTAGTTTGGCCTGATAGGGTAGAACAGAACTAGGTGGGGAAAACTAAACTGACTTCTGGGATAAGGAAGGCAAAGTCAGAGAGAAGCCATGTAGCCGCTGCCAGAGACAGACATGCTGAAACTTTGCCAGTAGGTCACGAGCCTTGTGGTAAAATATAAAATAATAGAGATGGGCTAATTCTAGATGTAAGAGCTAGCTAGCAATATACTTAAGTAATTGGCCAAGCAGTGATTTAATTAATACAGTTTCTGTGTGGTTAATTCGGGAGTCTGGGCAGCAGGGAACCAAACAAGCGGCCTCCTTACAACATTGTGTGTGTGTGTGTGTGTGTGTGTGTGTGTGTGTGTATTCATGCATTTAAAACAGAGCCAAGAAGCAATTTGATCAATGTGCTAAAAATGAGTAAATGTTGAGTGTTTAGCCAAATGCAGAGCATTCCTTGAAGGCTGAGGGGTGAGACAAAGACAATTTCAGAACTGCCAATATGGACAGGAAAATTATGAAATACCATCTTCTGCGCAGAAAATAGCTATCACACCCACAAAATAACATGAAAAGAAGATTACTAAATAATTCTATTAATGATTTAAAAACATGTAATTGTTTCCTATAGAAAATATTTACTCTATAAATTATTTATGTCCTGATTTCAAAGTTAGATAAAAATAATATAAAACAAACAAACAAACAAAAAACTAGAGAAAATGTCCCTCATAAAGCCAGGTATAAAAATCTCTAGTTAAATACAAAATGTAAAACACACTAAGTCCAAATGGAACTTACACCAGGCATAAAAGATTAATTCACCTTAGAAAGTAAGCATCTAAAATAGAGCCATATTGAGAGATTTAAATATATATGTATTTATATAGTTATATGTATATAATATATATATTTATATATGTGTTAGATATTGAAAAAAGTGATACCCATGGATGTTTAGGGTATTCAGTAATTTTCTATTTCAAATTTTATAAAATATAAACATTTGTTATAATATTTTATATTATGAAGAAACAGTTTGACAAAACTTACTGAACATTCATTATTGAAAATAGGAATAGAGAGGAAACTATTTGAATTATTTAATTACTCCAAGTGAACCCTATTGATAAGATCATATTTTATGGTAAATGACTAGATTCTTTTCTTCTCAAACTGGGAGTCATGTAAGTACATCCACTTGAAATACATGTGCCATTGTGGTAGAAGTAGTAAGCAATGCAATAAGGTAATAAAAACAAATTAAATACATACAGATTGAGGCTACAGAGAAGACTCAGTGACTAAGAATGTATACTGCTTTTGCAGAGAATTCAAGTTTGTGTCCCAGAAACTGTATGGTTGCTCACTATTGCCTACAACTACAGTTTTAGGGGATACAGCATCCTCTTCTTTTTCTCACAGGTACTGCACTAATGTATGGTTACATACACACAGAGATACATACATATACACATAATAATAAAAAGGAACTCTTAAATATAAATTTTGATATAACTCCACTCACTTAAGCAAGGATTATTAGTCTATTATTATTATTTTATTATTATTATTATTGTAAGAGAGCTGTGGCAGAGATAAAGAGGCAAGAGTGTGAAGCTTTCACTTAGTCTGCATTACTAAAAAATACATTCTTATTTTATTTTATGTGCATTGGTGTTTTGCCCACATGCGTGTCTGTGTGAGGGCATCAGATCCCCTGGAACTAAAGTTACAGATAGGTGTGAATTCCCATGTGGGTTTTGGAACTTGAACCTGGGTCCTCTGGAAGAATTGCCAGTGCTCTTAAATGATGAGTCATCTATCTAGCCCCATGGTCTGGAATTTTGAAGTTGCTAAATACAGGTACTTTAAACACTGATAAAAAGATCTTCTTTCGTATTAGTTGCTTTTTTCTGCAACTATTGACAAACTAAACAACGCAAACAAAAACAGCAGCAGCAGAAACAACAACAACAGAAAAACCCTCCTAAAAGCAACAGTAAAGGCCATAGCCATAGGGTACAGTTTATAAAGTTAGGGAAGGAGGCATGGCAGCATACTCTTGAGGGAATGTTCACACTGAACCCACAGCAGCCATGAATCACAGGGGTATGAACTCTGATTGAAACTAACTTTCTCCTTTTTATTAAGACCAGGGACCCAGCTCATAGAACTGTGATACTCAGATATAAACTGGGGTTTCCCACCTAACTATGCCTTATCTGGATAATCCCACACAGGCAGGCATACAGGCTTGTTTTTCTCCTAGGTGTCACCGGCACCTGTCAACTTGACAATCTCCATTAACCATCACCTCTACAAAGCATAGGAACTGCTGGGAGGGACAGACCTATTTCTAGGGAGCTCTGCTCAGCTGCTTAGTCTGTTTTTGTTCTAGGCTTTTGTAGTCTACCCTAGATCACAAGAACACTATCTGCTATTTATATTCTCAGTAGGGTGATAGCCCCAAATAGGGGGCAGCAATTATCTCTGTGAGTTAAAAATACTCTGTTTTATGTATATAGTGCAATGGCACATACACTAAAACCACACTGAGTACAGAATATATGCGGTAACAGATTTAATGGGAGTGTTACAGGGACTTTTTAGAGATGTGTCACAAAACGGAAAATTTTTATTCTGTGATGAAAACCAGAACATTTTAACTCTTGAATCTCTTTGACTCTGTGTGGCGAGATAATGTAGTGAGGGTTTGTGGGCAATAATATGCAGACACTCTGTAATGTTATGCATTACATAGTGTCTTATCTACTAATTATCTCAATTTCTGAGAATTATATGATGAGTAGTGACAGGGTGGGGGACCAAGGAACTACCCCAGAGCCATGGATCAGAGTGAGTATCTTCATGAAAAGAAGGGAAGGGTTTTTAATCCTAGTGAAGAAAGAGGGAGAGACAGAGACAGAGACACACATGCAGAGAAATAATAATGAAAGAAAAGAGGAAGAGAAAAAGAAGAGTAGGTGCCACTTAAAGAAGATCATTGGTAGAGGTAGGGTAGATAGATGGTTGAGAAGTTAAAAGCATTTTCTGCTCCAGCAGAAGACCCAGTACCCATTTATGGCAGTTTACAACTGCCTGTAACTCCAGTCTCAGGAGATCCATTGACCCTTTTTGACTTTTTTGACACACACACACACACACACACACACACGGGGGGGGGCAGTGGGAAGAAATAAAATTATTGTAAATTTTAAAAGTAACTGCCAGATGATTTTTCTTTCTATTTTATGTTTACTTCTTTATCTTTTACACATGATAATGGTCCGTTCCTGGAAAATGCTGTTTGTTTTTGTTTTGTTTGCTTTGTAGATGCTATTGTTTTACAATTCTTGATTAAAAGAGAATTCAATAAGACAAGAGATGTCTGTTAACATGTCCTGTGGCAATCTCAATAACAGCAGAAACAAGTTAACCATCAAGAAAACAGTACTGTGGTTTATGCAGGTAAGAACCTTGGCTGACTGTGAATATTCTTCCTTGACTGATGTCACAGGAACCTGGCACCTTTCACACCTTGGCAAGCCTATGCATAATAAGTCATTAGCTTAGGATCGTAACTGCACAGAATTTAATTATTTTAAATACCTCCAAAGAGGAAGGTAGAAGGAGCTGTCTCAATACAGATTGACAGTAACGTCTAGAATCGAATTCATATAAGTACCAGAATGCTTTCTAAGCAATCTGTCTCTTATTACAAATGGTGGTTTGTTTCACATGGAAGGAAGGTGTTCATGTACCAAACTGATAAGTCATCAGATTTGTGAAAAAATATATATACCAACGTAAGTTGAGACAAAGTCAGAGAACCTATATTTCCATAAACAATGAAGCAAAGCCCAATTCTAGCAGAGGCATAAGACATAGGAACGTGTGCCTAACAATAGAATAGATAAGGAGCTATTTACAAACCGAATCAAAACTCTTCTTTCTCAAAATCACCTGTGTAAAATTTGAAAGAAATAGAAAACCACATAGGCATTCTAGAAGATTCCATATAGCTTAAAATATAGCTCAAAACTTGTATTCCAAGATCACAAGAACAGGTTGAAATAAACAGGATGTTGAGTCAGATAATGTTAAACTAGAGTTAACTTGAACATTTTACTTTTGAGACTCTAGTGATTTACTCAGTGGCCAATGATGAAGACAAGAATGCTGTGATCATGCAGTCAGGAACAAAACAGGAGAGCTCAGACTAGGTTAAAGTTGGGACTTGTGTTTCCTTGCTAAGTAGCACTAAATATTAAATAAAAAAAGAATTGTATGTGTGTGGGGGTTTGTGAGGAGGGGTTGCTAACGAGGTTGACTCAGTGATTAGGAGTCTGTACTGCTCTAGGAGAGGACCTGAGTTCACTTCCTGGCACCTGCATTGGATGGCTAACAACCACCTAGAACTCCTGCTCTGGGGAGTGGACACCCTTTTTTTTGCTTCTGTTAGGCATCGCACTTGGACGAGCACCACCTACACTCCTTATGCTCCTTCATTCCCAACCCCCACACATAGTTAAAAGAAAGGAAAAGTAAGGTCATTGCAAAATGCTCAAATGTTATGATTTTAAGTTCTAGGTAGTTTCTTTACAGTACTTGAGAAAGTCTTGTTGGGGGTTTATAAAGCAACTAATGTTATTGCTTTCGTTCATCTTTATTATACAGAATAATTTGACTTTAACCTCTTTAGACTGCTGTGGATGTTCCACTGAAACGAACATTCTGGGCTGAGGGACCTCTGAGACGATAATGCTCATCTATGTGCAAGAAAGTTGAAACAACTAGGATGCATAATGAAAAACGGCAGTGTAATTGCTGAAAGAAATCAGTCATTGGCTGAAGTGGTGAATGCCATCGGCAGTGGATGACTTCCTGCGGGAGGTCCTGGGGAGGTAGTATATGCTTTGGGTGTGAGGAAGGATGTCAGATGTCCTGCTCAATCACTTTCCACCTCTGAGAATTGCATTTGGTATAACTACCCTTCTAGTGATGTAACCATTCAGCCTTATCTCTCTATATGAATTATAGTGTTATTACCATTTTGAAACGCTGCTGTAACAAAGTATGTTTATTAAAAATAAAAGTGCAGTAATTTTTTAACCACAGGTACTTTGCTGAAATTGAGTGATGGGTCACTTCAGAAAGCAGTATATGAGAACAGTATTATTATAGTACCACACAAAGGCTGATACACCGTGACTGAACATGGGTCCTTCTGAATGTGCTTTTTTTGTCTTATTCTTTAAACTCTGTCTACTTAGATGGCATATGTATCAAAAATATGGACATCCTAAGAGATGCTTTGAGTGATGTGTTAAATGCTTAAAATTATGAAAAGGCTTCCCAAGGCCATCATAGGGTACACACCCTTTCAACATGGTAACACCTGCCATTGTCAGTGACAGCTTACAGCTTCTTATCCTCTTCCCTTCTACAGAAGAAATCAGTCCCAGCTCTATATAAACTAATGACTCAATATGAAATAAACTGTCTCAAATACCTCTAATGAAATTATAAACATTTACAAAATATATTATCAACCTGGATGAGCAGAATTCTATGACCTAAAAGGCCAAACAAACTCATATCTCAGTCATGGCTGTACTGCCAGAAAATGGTATCATGATGCACTCCTATATTCATCACATTGTGCTCATGTACAAAATCAGTGTAGTTTCTATGTGACGTTGGGGATGGGAGCAAGGCCCCTTTTGTTCCGCTGGTTTCCACCACACGGACAGCAGTCATTAGTAGCAGAGAGCCATTTCCTGTCATGTTGGTTTGTGCTGCAGAATTCTGTGGAAGGTTTATGTCCACCAGCACAGGACAAGGCAAGGAAGGAGTCACGGGCACAGAAGAAGTATCTCTCATGCAACCTGGAGATAAATTGGCTGTCTGCCATCGTCTCCTCGTCATCACCGAGTTTCTAGAAGTAGATGACCATGCCTAGCTTTGTATTTGACTTCTGGAGATTGTACTCAGGTCCTCATGCTTATGAGGCATCTATGCAAGCTAAACTATGGCTGCATACCCAGTGTACATTTCTGACATGCTCGCTAAGTGTGGGAGTGCATGCCATGTAAAAGGATGCTATAAAATAGTCCCACACTAGCTCAGAATTGAGAATAGTAAAGGGTTCTTTATTTAGGGGTAGGCTCGCAGATCACAGTCTTCTTCATGAGTGGGGAACAGGAACCAAATCCTCCAGCAGCAGCAGCAGCAGCAGCAGCAGCAGCAGCAGCAGCAGCAGCAGCAGCAGCAGCAGCAGCAGCAGTAGCATAGAGGGTGGGCATGATTGAGAACATTTCTAGTACCCAAGGCCATGCCCAACCAGCTCCAAGATCTCAAAGGCCATTAGCTGAAGGAGTTTGCCCAGCAATGCCATGAGGCATTTACACATGTATCCACAGAGTGTCACATGCTAGTCAGATAGAGTCAGATCATATTAAATAGTTTAGATACAACACAGCAATAGGTGCTCTTCTATGAGGAACAGGGAGTAGACAGAGTACGGGGTGCATTAGCTGCTTCTTTCATTTCTGTGACAAAATACTCATGAAGAAGCAATTTAAAGAGGGGTCTATTTTGGCTCACAGTTCAAGGGTTAGTTCATCATGACAGACAAGTCATGGAGGTAAGATCATGAGACTATGGCCAAATTGACTTCACTGCCTTGAAGCAGAGAGCAACAGTTGTTACTATTTAGGTCACTTTCTACTTTCATGCAGTTTGACACCCCATGCCCACATCACAGATGCCTGTAACTATGTCCCCAGGCTATACAATCCCCCCTTCTTATCTCTATGGGCACTGAACATGTGTTGTGCACAGACATACATGCAGACAACACGCACATACACATACAATTAAAAGTAAATAATTAAACAAATAAAGAAAGAAACAAACTAGAGGACAGACTGATTCTTTCATTGGGTCCAGTGTGTGGAGGAAAGGTAGAAGAACGACATAAAGTTAAAAGATGATGACAGTAAGCAAATTCCTCCTTTACCCATTATGATTTTTAAAATTAATGTATTGGGATTTCATACGATATGACTTTAATTCGCTTTTGGGTTAATCAAATTTCAAGTTTTCAAGGTAAAAGTTTGGCCAAAGCAGGACAGACAAGGAAGTCAGCAGGTTTGTACAGCAGGTACAATCACTACTCTGAATGGTGCCACCTCTGGCTGTCTTTTTTTTACTGATTGTCTCACCATATTTATAAAACAATTAAGCCAATTAAATGTAGATCTATTTGCTAAGGCGATCCAGGAGCATTATTGTTCTTTCTACTGATTACAGTATCTTGTTGGGCTTTGAAGTTGTGTGGGGTTAAAGAGGCTGTGATCTGTTTGCTGCTGTCAATATTGTTACTTCAGATTCAGAAGGATGTATTTAGCATCAGAAATTGACCCTTGTTAAATAATTCTACACAGCAGGAGGATGCTCTAAGCAAGTGACTATAATGCAGGAACCACAGGCAGTGATTGCCATGCATGCAGCAGGGGGCTTCCGTTTTTCCCTAAACGTTTTCCAGACCAATAAGGCTTATATGACACAAGGTCACACATAAATATTGAGGTCACAATTACAGAGATAATTTATTTCTTTTGCTTCAAAATTTATAGAGCATAGAAGTCAAATAATGGACAACAATGTTTAAAATGCCCCTGCATCCTATTTTTTTTTTGATTGCTTGTCTTTTCATTAGGGTTCTCGTATAGCTCAAGCCTCTGTCAAACTTACCATGTAGCAATGCTGACTAGTTTTATAACAACGTGGCACAGATTGGAGTCACTTTGGAAGCGGTACCTCAAATGATCAAAGACCCCCACCAGATGTGTTTGTGGAACATTTTATTGACTGATGATATGGGAAGGCACAGCTTCCTGTAGGTGGTACCACCTCTGGACTATTGGCTCTGATGAAATAAGAAAGCAGGTTATGAAGTCATGAGGAACAAGCAAGCAAATCATGTTCCTTCATCAATGATGCTTCAGTTTCTGACTCCAGGATTCTACCCTGAACTCCTTCTCTGAGTGCTTGCCCTCACTTCCCTCAGTAATGGATTTACAAAGCACGAACTGAACTAAACCCTTTATTCCCAAGTTGCTTTGGTTATGGTATTTAATGACAGCAGTAGAAATGCTAACTAAGACAGTATCTGAGAATGACCTTGAACAGCTGATCCTTCAACCTTCTCCTTCCCAATTCTGAGGTTGCACATATACAAAACCAAGCCTAGTTTATGCAGCTTGGGAGTGAAAGTCAGAGCTTTTTGCATACTAAGCCACTGATCTGCTTGTCCTGAAGCCAAACATAATGATCTTGACTTCTGATCTCTTTTGTTCCATAGTGGTAATTGACCCTGAAAAGAAACCAGTACCTATGTTGATCAACACCAATATGGTTATCACAAACATCAACGGATTCTTCTTGCATGAGTGTTTTCAAATCTTTCCACAGATTTGCTGACTTAATTCTCAACACCACCATATTCATCACATGAAGTTATTATATCAATTTAAAAAGGATTTATTTATTTATTTCTACCTTATGAGTTTGAGTGCTTGCTTGTGTATATGTGCACCATGGTCATGTAGTGTCTGAGGAAGCCAGTAGAGGGCATCAGATCTCCTGGAAGTGGGATTATAATGGATTGATAGCCTAGGGGTGCTGTGATGTGAAACTAGGTTCTTTGAAAGAGCAGCCAGTGCACTGAGCAACAGAGTCATCACTCCAGCTAGTTGTATTAATTTTCTGAAGAGGAAGAAAAAATCATTTATGTGATGTTGCCCTTCTTCCAGAATTTACCAAATACAGAAGAGTTCATAATTGGCAAAGCCAGGCTTTTTCCATAGGAAGTTTGACTCTAGAGTCTGAATTGTGAAAATCATCCAGTCTTCTTCTTGAGTCACTACCGATGTTTTCTACAAATAGACAGTAAAAAAAGAAGACACCATAACTAGAACATGACAGGAGGAAAAGAATTAGTTGGAATAGCTAGGACAGGTTGGGGGCATGACAAGACCTTCATCTACTAAAGGGAAGGAATTTGACTTTCTTTCTTTTATATGATGTATTTTATCAAAGAAATTGAAGTAGTTTATTTAAGTGTTGCTTCTGACTGAAGAAAAGCAGAAAAAAAAATTCTGTGGCCATTTTAAAAGTCTATGAATAATGCTGTTGTTTACTTTTAGGCAGATGTGTTTAACAATAATATGTCTCGGAGCCAAAAGGAAGATTTTGTTGACTTCAAGTAATGAGACATACAATTTTCTATGACTTCCTCTAGACTGGAAACAAGCACTAAAACTCCTCAGTTTATCGAGAAACATGAAGCTTAATGGTTGTTTATGAAGGTGTGGAAATAAATGAAGTTAACCTAAGAGAACACAGAGAGGCATTTCATTCTGTCCTTTCTGTAAGTGAGAGAGTCAGCAAATATCACTTGTACTTGGCAGAAACTCAAAGGCAGGCAGAGGAGTGGAATGCTTAATAGATAAAACAATGGAAGGTGTCTGATAGGCAGAATATGGGAGAGGCTGACTTGATCATGGTGGAGGAAGGCAGCTGGATTTCATGGGGTGGCTTTAGGGAACATGTCCTTTTTTCTTGTGTAGTTCTGAGGTAGTAAAACAGACAAAAACTGAAAGACTAGGGATGGAGAGGTGGTTTAGTGGTTAAGAGAATTTGTTGCTTAATCATGTGAACTTAAGTTCAGATCCCAGAATTCACGTTGATAGAGTCAGAAATCTCTGAAACTCCAGCTCTAAGGTAGTTCATGCCCTCTTCTTCCCTTTTTATGCAATTGTGCACACATGTATATAGACATAGAGCGAGAGGGAGAAATAGAAATCTCCCCATTTGTAAAGTCCATTTTATTTTATTTATGCATCTGTGATTGCTTCTATAAATATGGGTGGATACCACAGAGAATGGAAGACAGCACTAGACTCCTGGGAGGTTGAGTGAGAGAAGATTGTGAGCCACCCAATGTGAGAGCTGAGAACCAAGTTCAAGTCTTCTCAAAGAGCAATGAGAAATTTTACCCATTGAGTCATTTCTCCAGCACCTAAAATTAAGATCATTTTAAAATTGGCAAAATGTCAGTCACTAAGTAAGTACGAATTTAGTAATTTAGTTTGAGTTGATGCTAACAAATGATGCAGGATAGAGTTCTGTTATAATGTGTCCTGTTTGTACATTAACTCTCAATAGACAAGTTTTAAACATAAAATATGGAATATTTTAGGACTATATGGGGAAGATATGCTGGCGTAAAAGTAACATGGATGTATGATGGAAGAAAACTGTTAAATGTGCAAGTGTATAATGTCTGAAATACCTGGATCAGCACAAATATTATGAATGTACAGAAACAACCTTAGGTATACGGGCTCATATGGAGTGCCCAGCTCAGAAAACATCGTCAAATTTCCCATTGAGGGATAGTGCTATTTGATGCTCTTTCATTGGACATTACCAACAGTATTATCTTAACTCACACTGGGTATGGGTGTATTGTACCCAGGGCCTAAAAGGTAATTGTATAAAGATGCTTGTGAAGGCAAATTTGTATATAGCTAGAGGTATATAAAGCTGAAGGAAGGTTGTTATGTGTAAAAGAAAATTGTCAAAGGAAATAAAATTGTCGAAAAGTAGAAATTAGCCGGGCGGTGGTGGCGCACGCCTTTAATCCCAGCACTCGGGAGGCAGAGGCAGGCGGATCTCTGTGAGTTCGAGACCAGCCTGGTCTACAAGAGCTAGTTCCAGGACAGGCTCCAAAGCCACAGAGAAACCCTGTCTCGAAAAACAAAACAAAACAAAAAACAAAAAAAAAAAAAAAAAAAGAAAAGTAGAAATTGATTTGGGAATTGATAGTGAACTTAAGATATTTGAAAGCCAAAGGATGGGAAGAAATTCTGAGGGACATTGTTTAGGACCCTGGGATGGTTAGTTATTGTCAACTTGACACACCTAGAATCATGCAGAGTTGTCTGGAAAGAGAATCTTAATGAGAGATATTTAAGATCAGGTTGGGATGTGGGAATGCCTATGGTGCATTGTCTTTATTATTTTAGCTGATGTGGGAAGCCTTAGGATAAAAGTGAGCAGCATCATTTCCTGAGCTGGACCCTGGACTGTATAACACATTGCTGAGCAAGTGAAACTGCATGTGTTCATTTCCCTCTGTTCTAGACTGTGAGGTCTTGTGACTAGCTTTTTCAAATTCCTGGCCCTGTGACTTCAGGCTAATAATGGGTTGTAACATTTGAATTGTGAGTCAAAAATATCCTCTCTCCTATGATTTGTTTTTCTTTTAATATGGCGTTTATTCATGGTAACAGAAATGATACTAGGGTAGGTTCATGAGATCTTTCAAATGCACATATGGCTTTACATATAAGAAGATATATGATGTATCCCCAAGAATATGAGTTGTAGTATTTGTGGTGATACTGCACACTGATCAAAGGAGCTGTTGCAATTTTTCATTTCAGGAAATAGTCATGAAACACTGCTGCAAAGAGAAGCATGTAGACATTGCCTCCCATCCTCTAAGATGCTTAGGGGCTTAAAGCTGATGGAAAATACAACTAATAATACAAAAAAGGTTGAACGATTGTTTTGTTCATTTTTTCAGGGTCTGTCAGTGAATCAATAATGTAAAGTGCTGAAGGAAGAAGTGGGTTAGGAAAAATTCTACATATCCATTAGCTGTTATGAATATCTATCTATTTATCCATCTATCTATCTATCTATCTACCATCTATCTATCATCTATCTATCTATCTATCTATCTATCTATCTATCTATCTATCTATCATCTATCTATCATCATCTATCTATCTATCATCTATCTATCATCTATCTATCTATCTATCTATCTATCTATCTATCTATCATCTATCTATCATCATCTATCTATCTATCATCTATCTATCTATCTATCTATCATCTATCTATCATCATCTATCTATCTATCATCTATCTATCATCTATCATCTATCTATCTATCTATCTATCTATCTATCTATCTATCTATCTATCATCTATTTGTCTCTCTGTCTGTCTCTCTAACATCTATCTATCATCTATCCATCCTCTGGACCAAAAGTTACAGGTGATTGGGAGTCACTGGATGTTGGTCCTAGGAAACAAACTTTCTTCTTCTAGAAGAACAGCTAGCACTCTTAACCACTCAGCCATCTCTCTAGCTTCTATTGTACAATATGCTTTAAGATTATTTATTTGTTTATTTTAGATTGTGTGCATGTGTGTGCATGTGCATTCATGTGCATGCATGTGTTCATGTGCAGGTATAGTTGTGCCACCATAAATGTGTGATGAGCAAGAACAATCTGTGGGAACACTTCTTTTCTTCTATGCATATAACCATAGGATTGAACTCAGATTTTCAGCCTTGCCAGTAAGTCGTCTTACCCACCATACTTCCCTCCAGCCCTAGGAATTACATTATAGAACAAGTAAGGAGAGATGCAGTCGCATTACAGAATCTTAAGGGCAAGCAAGAGAAAGATAGCTACAACCTCAGCAGAACTTTCTTGCCTTTATTAGCATTGTACACAGCATATCACAGGAACAGAGGCAGAACATCAGAGAATT